>NW_026136722.1:6176219-6744071 GCF_905237075.1 Dicentrarchus labrax | reverse complement strand
AATAAAGTACTTTTAAAAATATAAATGAATAAAGATAAAGATAGAAAGGTCTAAACTGTACAGGAAAGATATTTACAATGTGCAGGATAGAAAAACCAACAGGAGTGCATTAAGGTAATGCATATATACAGGGTGGGTTTAAGAGTCAGTGTCAGTGGGGGATCTGGGCCTTGTTCATGAGGCCAGCTGCAGACGGAAAGAAACTGTTCTTGTGGCGTGAGGTTTTGGTCCTGATGGACCGCAGCCTCCTACCAGAGGGAAGAGTTTCAAAGAGTTTGTGTCCAGAGATGAGCCCAATGAGGGAGGTGTCATCCTCCAACTTCAGAAGCCTGACGGACTGGTGACTGGAGGTGCAGCTGTTTGTGTACAGGGAGAAGAGCAGAGGAGAAAGAACGCAGCCTTGGGGGGATCCTGTCTGACAGAAGCCAATTGAGTCTATTAATGAAACGATTAAGTACAGCCTCAAAATTGAAATGACATGAATCAAATGTTCTGTCTTTTGATAATTCTGCTATCTATAAAGAGACGTGTAAAAGCTTACAGCACCTGGTATTCCCAGGCGGTCTCCCATCCAAGTACTAACCAGGCCCGACCCTGCTTAGCTTCCGAGATCGGACGAGATCGGGCGTGTTCAGGGTGGTATGGCCGTAAGCGAGTCTTCAACCTGCAAAAGGACCTTTTAAACATGTTGTTGTACCATCTTCTGTTTTTGGCATTTGGTGATTCATTTTGTCTGAAATAGTAATAATTTGATCAGAAAAGAAGCTCATAAAGTCCTTACTACTGAGGGTTATGGGGATACGTGGCTCAATAGAGCTGTGACTCTCTGTCAGCCTGGCTACAGTGCTGAAGAGGAACCTGGGGTTGTTCTTATTTTCTTCCATTAGTGCTGAATAATAGGCTCCTCTGGCATTGAGGAGGGCCTTTCTTTAGGTTTTAAGACTATTTTGCCAAATTCACATATTCTAATCATTTGGAAGAGCGTCATTTCCTTTCAGATTTCTGCGCTTTTTGCTTTAATTGACGGGTTTGGTGGTTGTACCACGGTGCTAGCCTCCTATGTTTTAATATTTTCCTTTTTATAGGGGCGATAGAATCTAGTGTTGTTCATAGTGAGCCTGCAGCACTATTAATGAGAGGATCAATTTGGGAGGGACTAAAGTTATTATAGGACTCTGTTATATTCAGACATGGCATTGAATTAAATACTGATGGAATCTCCTCCTTAAATTTAGCTAATTTTGTCAAAAGAAGAAACCTTCAAACATTTAGAAAACGTACTAATAATAAATAAAAGAATAGTTAATATCCCTTAATTCTGTAATAAATATTATGACTATATTTAAGTAAACATATATTTGGTTTTCAGGTGTGGACATTTATCATCTGCAGTAAAAATATGAATACACATCTGCTGAACAAGAGAAGAGAAGCAGTACAGTACAATAACAGAAGATGCTACAACAACATGTTTAAAAGGTCCTTTTGCAGCTTCTCCACTGGCTTACGGCCATACCACCCTGAACACGCCCGATCTCGTCCGATCTCGGAAGCTAAGCAGGGTCGGGCCTGGTTAGTACTTGGATGGGAGACCGCCTGGGAATACCAGGTGCTGTAAGCTTTTACACTTCTCTTTACAAACAGCAGAGGATGCTGCTGCTGCTGCTGCTGCTGCTGCTTCACTCATTCACATAGTTTCATTTTGTTATATGAAAGTTTTTGTTCATTTTGTTTTGAAGACAGTGTTGGTACATGGCGAAAAGAAACCCACAACATTTCAGGTTTAGAGGTATTACAAGACACAGTGTTGGGATAAAAAGTTAATTACAAATCAGACAGGAAGCACCTTGAGAGACTCTGAGTGTTTACAGTCCTACATATGGAAAATGTGTCAGAATTACTAATAATTATTACAGGAAAGGTTTTAGAGACACTCAGTGTAGGCTGCTGTAGATAGTCATTTAGTTGGTTATTGATAATTATGTGTATATGTATGACCTGAGGGATCATATTGGTCAGACTCTAACCCTCATACAGATTAAACTCAACTAAATCTTCAAATCTAGACCAGAAAATCAGTGTCAGGACCAGACAGGGTTGTGGCCATGTCGGGTGCAAAAGTCAAACGCTAAAGGTTTTCCACTGAGCAAAGTAAATATTCCAACTAAATAATGGACATGTTCATTTTTTTAGGCATGTTTTGGGACGCAGTGTGTCTGATACATTTGAAGTCTTTTATGTATTTATGGCTGCTTCAACTGCTGATGATAGTGTAGATAGTGACACATAAGTCACTTCTAGGCTGGATTACTGCAACTCCTTATTATCAGGTTGCCCCAATAAGTCCATTAAGACGCTCCAATTAATTCAGAACGCTGCAGCACGAGTACTGACAGGAACTAGGAAAAGAGATCACATCTCTCCTGTATTAGCTTCTCTGCACTGGCTCCCTGTAAAATTCAGAATAGAATTGAAAATCCTCCTCACCTACAAAGCTCTTCATGGTCCGGCTCCTTCATATCTTAAAGAGCTCATAGATCTTAGTGCAAAATCTTCCACAAACACAGAGATAAAAAAAAAGTCCCATCGTTCATGTTAAAGAGCCAAATCTGAAGAGAAGCAGTACAGTACAATAACAGAAGATGGTACCACAACATGTTTAAAAGGTCCTTTTGCAGCTTAAACACTCGCTTACGGCCATACCACCCTGAACACGCCCGATCTCGTCCGATCTCGGAAGCTAAGCAGGGTCGGGCCTGGTTAGTACTTGGATGGGAGACCGCCTGGGAATACCAGGTGCTGTAAGCTTTTACACTTCTCTTTACAAACAGCAGAGGATGCTGCTGCTGCTGCTGCTGCTGCTGCTTCACTCATTCACATAGTTTCATTTTCAACACAATGTTGTTGTAAAATATGTAACCTTTAAGTTTAGATGGAAGTTTCTTGATTCTACTATTGTTATTATTGTTGTTGTTGTTGTTGTTTGAGAGTTTCCGCTTGGTTAACGTGCATATATTACAGTAGAGGAAAATAAATCCTGAAAAGGCATGAATATCACCCATTATACAGAATCAGAATCGGGTTAATTGCCAAGTACGTTTTTACACGTACAAGGAATTTGTCTTGTTGCGTTGGTGCATAAAAATCGCAGAAAAAATAAAGTACTTTTAAAAATATAAATGAATAAAGATAAAGATAGAAAGGTCTAAACTGTACAGGAAAGATATTTACAATGTGCAGGATAGAAAAACCAACAGGAGTGCATTAAGGTAATGCATATATACAGGGTGGGTTTAAGAGTCAGTGTCAGTGGGGGATCTGGGCCTTGTTCATGAGGCCAGCTGCAGACGGAAAGAAACTGTTCTTGTGGCGTGAGGTTTTGGTCCTGATGGACCGCAGCCTCCTACCAGAGGGAAGAGTTTCAAAGAGTTTGTGTCCAGAGATGAGCCCAATGAGGGAGGTGTCATCCTCCAACTTCAGAAGCCTGACGGACTGGTGACTGGAGGTGCAGCTGTTTGTGTACAGGGAGAAGAGCAGAGGAGAAAGAACGCAGCCTTGGGGGGATCCTGTCTGACAGAAGCCAATTGAGTCTATTAATGAAACGATTAAGTACAGCCTCAAAATTGAAATGACATGAATCAAATGTTCTGTCTTTTGATAATTCTGCTATCTATAAAGAGACGTGTAAAAGCTTACAGCACCTGGTATTCCCAGGCGGTCTCCCATCCAAGTACTAACCAGGCCCGACCCTGCTTAGCTTCCGAGATCGGACGAGATCGGGCGTGTTCAGGGTGGTATGGCCGTAAGCGAGTCTTCAACCTGCAAAAGGACCTTTTAAACATGTTGTTGTACCATCTTCTGTTTTTGGCATTTGGTGATTCATTTTGTCTGAAATAGTAATAATTTGATCAGAAAAGAAGCTCATAAAGTCCTTACTACTGAGGGTTATGGGGATACGTGGCTCAATAGAGCTGTGACTCTCTGTCAGCCTGGCTACAGTGCTGAAGAGGAACCTGGGGTTGTTCTTATTTTCTTCCATTAGTGCTGAATAATAGGCTCCTCTGGCATTACGGAGGGCCTTTCTTTAGGTTTTAAGACTATTTTGCCAAATTCACATATTCTAATCATTTGGAAGAGCGTCATTTCCTTTCAGATTTCTGCGCTTTTTGCTTTAATTGACGGGTTTGGTGGTTGTACCACGGTGCTAGCCTCCTATGTTTTAATATTTTCCTTTTTATAGGGGCGATAGAATCTAGTGTTGTTCATAGTGAGCCTGCAGCACTATTAATGAGAGGATCAATTTGGGAGGGACTAAAGTTATTATAGGACTCTGTTATATTCAGACATGGCATTGAATTAAATACTGATGGAATCTCCTCCTTAAATTTAGCTAATTTTGTCAAAAGAAGAAACCTTCAAACATTTAGAAAACGTACTAATAATAAATAAAAGAATAGTTAATATCCCTTAATTCTGTAATAAATATTATGACTATATTTAAGTAAACATATATTTGGTTTTCAGGTGTGGACATTTATCATCTGCAGTAAAAATATGAATACACATCTGCTGAACAAGAGAAGAGAAGCAGTACAGTACAATAACAGAAGATGCTACAACAACATGTTTAAAAGGTCCTTTTGCAGCTTCTCCACTGGCTTACGGCCATACCACCCTGAACACGCCCGATCTCGTCCGATCTCGGAAGCTAAGCAGGGTCGGGCCTGGTTAGTACTTGGATGGGAGACCGCCTGGGAATACCAGGTGCTGTAAGCTTTTACACTTCTCTTTACAAACAGCAGAGGATGCTGCTGCTGCTGCTGCTGCTGCTGCTTCACTCATTCACATAGTTTCATTTTGTTATATGAAAGTTTTTGTTCATTTTGTTTTGAAGACAGTGTTGGTACATGGCGAAAAGAAACCCACAACATTTCAGGTTTAGAGGTATTACAAGACACAGTGTTGGGATAAAAAGTTAATTACAAATCAGACAGGAAGCACCTTGAGAGACTCTGAGTGTTTACAGTCCTACATATGGAAAATGTGTCAGAATTACTAATAATTATTACAGGAAAGGTTTTAGAGACACTCAGTGTAGGCTGCTGTAGATAGTCATTTAGTTGGTTATTGATAATTATGTGTATATGTATGACCTGAGGGATCATATTGGTCAGACTCTAACCCTCATACAGATTAAACTCAACTAAATCTTCAAATCTAGACCAGAAAATCAGTGTCAGGACCAGACAGGGTTGTGGCCATGTCGGGTGCAAAAGTCAAACGCTAAAGGTTTTCCACTGAGCAAAGTAAATATTCCAACTAAATAATGGACATGTTCATTTTTTTAGGCATGTTTTGGGACGCAGTGTGTCTGATACATTTGAAGTCTTTTATGTATTTATGGCTGCTTCAACTGCTGATGATAGTGTAGATAGTGACACATAAGTCACTTCTAGGCTGGATTACTGCAACTCCTTATTATCAGGTTGCCCCAATAAGTCCATTAAGACGCTCCAATTAATTCAGAACGCTGCAGCACGAGTACTGACAGGAACTAGGAAAAGAGATCACATCTCTCCTGTATTAGCTTCTCTGCACTGGCTCCCTGTAAAATTCAGAATAGAATTGAAAATCCTCCTCACCTACAAAGCTCTTCATGGTCCGGCTCCTTCATATCTTAAAGAGCTCATAGATCTTAGTGCAAAATCTTCCACAAACACAGAGATAAAAAAAAAAGTCCCATCGTTCATGTTAAAGAGCCAAATCTGAAGAGAAGCAGTACAGTACAATAACAGAAGATGGTACCACAACATGTTTAAAAGGTCCTTTTGCAGCTTAAACACTCGCTTACGGCCATACCACCCTGAACACGCCCGATCTCGTCCGATCTCGGAAGCTAAGCAGGGTCGGGCCTGGTTAGTACTTGGATGGGAGACCGCCTGGGAATACCAGGTGCTGTAAGCTTTTACACTTCTCTTTACAAACAGCAGAGGATGCTGCTGCTGCTGCTGCTGCTGCTGCTTCACTCATTCACATAGTTTCATTTTCAACACAATGTTGTTGTAAAATATGTAACCTTTAAGTTTAGATGGAAGTTTCTTGATTCTACTATTGTTATTATTGTTGTTGTTGTTGTTGTTTGAGAGTTTCCGCTTGGTTAACGTGCATATATTACAGTAGAGGAAAATAAATCCTGAAAAGGCATGAATATCACCCATTATACAGAATCAGAATCGGGTTAATTGCCAAGTACGTTTTTACACGTACAAGGAATTTGTCTTGTTGCGTTGGTGCATAAAAATCGCAGAAAAAATAAAGTACTTTTAAAAATATAAATGAATAAAGATAAAGATAGAAAGGTCTAAACTGTACAGGAAAGATATTTACAATGTGCAGGATAGAAAAACCAACAGGAGTGCATTAAGGTAATGCATATATACAGGGTGGGTTTAAGAGTCAGTGTCAGTGGGGGATCTGGGCCTTGTTCATGAGGCCAGCTGCAGACGGAAAGAAACTGTTCTTGTGGCGTGAGGTTTTGGTCCTGATGGACCGCAGCCTCCTACCAGAGGGAAGAGTTTCAAAGAGTTTGTGTCCAGAGATGAGCCCAATGAGGGAGGTGTCATCCTCCAACTTCAGAAGCCTGACGGACTGGTGACTGGAGGTGCAGCTGTTTGTGTACAGGGAGAAGAGCAGAGGAGAAAGAACGCAGCCTTGGGGGGATCCTGTCTGACAGAAGCCAATTGAGTCTATTAATGAAACGATTAAGTACAGCCTCAAAATTGAAATGACATGAATCAAATGTTCTGTCTTTTGATAATTCTGCTATCTATAAAGAGACGTGTAAAAGCTTACAGCACCTGGTATTCCCAGGCGGTCTCCCATCCAAGTACTAACCAGGCCCGACCCTGCTTAGCTTCCGAGATCGGACGAGATCGGGCGTGTTCAGGGTGGTATGGCCGTAAGCGAGTCTTCAACCTGCAAAAGGACCTTTTAAACATGTTGTTGTACCATCTTCTGTTTTTGGCATTTGGTGATTCATTTTGTCTGAAATAGTAATAATTTGATCAGAAAAGAAGCTCATAAAGTCCTTACTACTGAGGGTTATGGGGATACGTGGCTCAATAGAGCTGTGACTCTCTGTCAGCCTGGCTACAGTGCTGAAGAGGAACCTGGGGTTGTTCTTATTTTCTTCCATTAGTGCTGAATAATAGGCTCCTCTGGCATTGAGGAGGGCCTTTCTTTAGGTTTTAAGACTATTTTGCCAAATTCACATATTCTAATCATTTGGAAGAGCGTCATTTCCTTTCAGATTTCTGCGCTTTTTGCTTTAATTGACGGGTTTGGTGGTTGTACCACGGTGCTAGCCTCCTATGTTTTAATATTTTCCTTTTTATAGGGGCGATAGAATCTAGTGTTGTTCATAGTGAGCCTGCAGCACTATTAATGAGAGGATCAATTTGGGAGGGACTAAAGTTATTATAGGACTCTGTTATATTCAGACATGGCATTGAATTAAATACTGATGGAATCTCCTCCTTAAATTTAGCTAATTTTGTCAAAAGAAGAAACCTTCAAACATTTAGAAAACGTACTAATAATAAATAAAAGAATAGTTAATATCCCTTAATTCTGTAATAAATATTATGACTATATTTAAGTAAACATATATTTGGTTTTCAGGTGTGGACATTTATCATCTGCAGTAAAAATATGAATACACATCTGCTGAACAAGAGAAGAGAAGCAGTACAGTACAATAACAGAAGATGCTACAACAACATGTTTAAAAGGTCCTTTTGCAGCTTCTCCACTGGCTTACGGCCATACCACCCTGAACACGCCCGATCTCGTCCGATCTCGGAAGCTAAGCAGGGTCGGGCCTGGTTAGTACTTGGATGGGAGACCGCCTGGGAATACCAGGTGCTGTAAGCTTTTACACTTCTCTTTACAAACAGCAGAGGATGCTGCTGCTGCTGCTGCTGCTGCTGCTTCACTCATTCACATAGTTTCATTTTGTTATATGAAAGTTTTTGTTCATTTTGTTTTGAAGACAGTGTTGGTACATGGCGAAAAGAAACCCACAACATTTCAGGTTTAGAGGTATTACAAGACACAGTGTTGGGATAAAAAGTTAATTACAAATCAGACAGGAAGCACCTTGAGAGACTCTGAGTGTTTACAGTCCTACATATGGAAAATGTGTCAGAATTACTAATAATTATTACAGGAAAGGTTTTAGAGACACTCAGTGTAGGCTGCTGTAGATAGTCATTTAGTTGGTTATTGATAATTATGTGTATATGTATGACCTGAGGGATCATATTGGTCAGACTCTAACCCTCATACAGATTAAACTCAACTAAATCTTCAAATCTAGACCAGAAAATCAGTGTCAGGACCAGACAGGGTTGTGGCCATGTCGGGTGCAAAAGTCAAACGCTAAAGGTTTTCCACTGAGCAAAGTAAATATTCCAACTAAATAATGGACATGTTCATTTTTTTAGGCATGTTTTGGGACGCAGTGTGTCTGATACATTTGAAGTCTTTTATGTATTTATGGCTGCTTCAACTGCTGATGATAGTGTAGATAGTGACACATAAGTCACTTCTAGGCTGGATTACTGCAACTCCTTATTATCAGGTTGCCCCAATAAGTCCATTAAGACGCTCCAATTAATTCAGAACGCTGCAGCACGAGTACTGACAGGAACTAGGAAAAGAGATCACATCTCTCCTGTATTAGCTTCTCTGCACTGGCTCCCTGTAAAATTCAGAATAGAATTGAAAATCCTCCTCACCTACAAAGCTCTTCATGGTCCGGCTCCTTCATATCTTAAAGAGCTCATAGATCTTAGTGCAAAATCTTCCACAAACACAGAGATAAAAAAAAAGTCCCATCGTTCATGTTAAAGAGCCAAATCTGAAGAGAAGCAGTACAGTACAATAACAGAAGATGGTACCACAACATGTTTAAAAGGTCCTTTTGCAGCTTAAACACTCGCTTACGGCCATACCACCCTGAACACGCCCGATCTCGTCCGATCTCGGAAGCTAAGCAGGGTCGGGCCTGGTTAGTACTTGGATGGGAGACCGCCTGGGAATACCAGGTGCTGTAAGCTTTTACACTTCTCTTTACAAACAGCAGAGGATGCTGCTGCTGCTGCTGCTGCTGCTGCTTCACTCATTCACATAGTTTCATTTTCAACACAATGTTGTTGTAAAATATGTAACCTTTAAGTTTAGATGGAAGTTTCTTGATTCTACTATTGTTATTATTGTTGTTGTTGTTGTTGTTTGAGAGTTTCCGCTTGGTTAACGTGCATATATTACAGTAGAGGAAAATAAATCCTGAAAAGGCATGAATATCACCCATTATACAGAATCAGAATCGGGTTAATTGCCAAGTACGTTTTTACACGTACAAGGAATTTGTCTTGTTGCGTTGGTGCATAAAAATCGCAGAAAAAATAAAGTACTTTTAAAAATATAAATGAATAAAGATAAAGATAGAAAGGTCTAAACTGTACAGGAAAGATATTTACAATGTGCAGGATAGAAAAACCAACAGGAGTGCATTAAGGTAATGCATATATACAGGGTGGGTTTAAGAGTCAGTGTCAGTGGGGGATCTGGGCCTTGTTCATGAGGCCAGCTGCAGACGGAAAGAAACTGTTCTTGTGGCGTGAGGTTTTGGTCCTGATGGACCGCAGCCTCCTACCAGAGGGAAGAGTTTCAAAGAGTTTGTGTCCAGAGATGAGCCCAATGAGGGAGGTGTCATCCTCCAACTTCAGAAGCCTGACGGACTGGTGACTGGAGGTGCAGCTGTTTGTGTACAGGGAGAAGAGCAGAGGAGAAAGAACGCAGCCTTGGGGGGATCCTGTCTGACAGAAGCCAATTGAGTCTATTAATGAAACGATTAAGTACAGCCTCAAAATTGAAATGACATGAATCAAATGTTCTGTCTTTTGATAATTCTGCTATCTATAAAGAGACGTGTAAAAGCTTACAGCACCTGGTATTCCCAGGCGGTCTCCCATCCAAGTACTAACCAGGCCCGACCCTGCTTAGCTTCCGAGATCGGACGAGATCGGGCGTGTTCAGGGTGGTATGGCCGTAAGCGAGTCTTCAACCTGCAAAAGGACCTTTTAAACATGTTGTTGTACCATCTTCTGTTTTTGGCATTTGGTGATTCATTTTGTCTGAAATAGTAATAATTTGATCAGAAAAGAAGCTCATAAAGTCCTTACTACTGAGGGTTATGGGGATACGTGGCTCAATAGAGCTGTGACTCTCTGTCAGCCTGGCTACAGTGCTGAAGAGGAACCTGGGGTTGTTCTTATTTTCTTCCATTAGTGCTGAATAATAGGCTCCTCTGGCATTGAGGAGGGCCTTTCTTTAGGTTTTAAGACTATTTTGCCAAATTCACATATTCTAATCATTTGGAAGAGCGTCATTTCCTTTCAGATTTCTGCGCTTTTTGCTTTAATTGACGGGTTTGGTGGTTGTACCACGGTGCTAGCCTCCTATGTTTTAATATTTTCCTTTTTATAGGGGCGATAGAATCTAGTGTTGTTCATAGTGAGCCTGCAGCACTATTAATGAGAGGATCAATTTGGGAGGGACTAAAGTTATTATAGGACTCTGTTATATTCAGACATGGCATTGAATTAAATACTGATGGAATCTCCTCCTTAAATTTAGCTAATTTTGTCAAAAGAAGAAACCTTCAAACATTTAGAAAACGTACTAATAATAAATAAAAGAATAGTTAATATCCCTTAATTCTGTAATAAATATTATGACTATATTTAAGTAAACATATATTTGGTTTTCAGGTGTGGACATTTATCATCTGCAGTAAAAATATGAATACACATCTGCTGAACAAGAGAAGAGAAGCAGTACAGTACAATAACAGAAGATGCTACAACAACATGTTTAAAAGGTCCTTTTGCAGCTTCTCCACTGGCTTACGGCCATACCACCCTGAACACGCCCGATCTCGTCCGATCTCGGAAGCTAAGCAGGGTCGGGCCTGGTTAGTACTTGGATGGGAGACCGCCTGGGAATACCAGGTGCTGTAAGCTTTTACACTTCTCTTTACAAACAGCAGAGGATGCTGCTGCTGCTGCTGCTGCTGCTGCTTCACTCATTCACATAGTTTCATTTTGTTATATGAAAGTTTTTGTTCATTTTGTTTTGAAGACAGTGTTGGTACATGGCGAAAAGAAACCCACAACATTTCAGGTTTAGAGGTATTACAAGACACAGTGTTGGGATAAAAAGTTAATTACAAATCAGACAGGAAGCACCTTGAGAGACTCTGAGTGTTTACAGTCCTACATATGGAAAATGTGTCAGAATTACTAATAATTATTACAGGAAAGGTTTTAGAGACACTCAGTGTAGGCTGCTGTAGATAGTCATTTAGTTGGTTATTGATAATTATGTGTATATGTATGACCTGAGGGATCATATTGGTCAGACTCTAACCCTCATACAGATTAAACTCAACTAAATCTTCAAATCTAGACCAGAAAATCAGTGTCAGGACCAGACAGGGTTGTGGCCATGTCGGGTGCAAAAGTCAAACGCTAAAGGTTTTCCACTGAGCAAAGTAAATATTCCAACTAAATAATGGACATGTTCATTTTTTTAGGCATGTTTTGGGACGCAGTGTGTCTGATACATTTGAAGTCTTTTATGTATTTATGGCTGCTTCAACTGCTGATGATAGTGTAGATAGTGACACATAAGTCACTTCTAGGCTGGATTACTGCAACTCCTTATTATCAGGTTGCCCCAATAAGTCCATTAAGACGCTCCAATTAATTCAGAACGCTGCAGCACGAGTACTGACAGGAACTAGGAAAAGAGATCACATCTCTCCTGTATTAGCTTCTCTGCACTGGCTCCCTGTAAAATTCAGAATAGAATTGAAAATCCTCCTCACCTACAAAGCTCTTCATGGTCCGGCTCCTTCATATCTTAAAGAGCTCATAGATCTTAGTGCAAAATCTTCCACAAACACAGAGATAAAAAAAAAGTCCCATCGTTCATGTTAAAGAGCCAAATCTGAAGAGAAGCAGTACAGTACAATAACAGAAGATGGTACCACAACATGTTTAAAAGGTCCTTTTGCAGCTTAAACACTCGCTTACGGCCATACCACCCTGAACACGCCCGATCTCGTCCGATCTCGGAAGCTAAGCAGGGTCGGGCCTGGTTAGTACTTGGATGGGAGACCGCCTGGGAATACCAGGTGCTGTAAGCTTTTACACTTCTCTTTACAAACAGCAGAGGATGCTGCTGCTGCTGCTGCTGCTGCTGCTTCACTCATTCACATAGTTTCATTTTCAACACAATGTTGTTGTAAAATATGTAACCTTTAAGTTTAGATGGAAGTTTCTTGATTCTACTATTGTTATTATTGTTGTTGTTGTTGTTGTTTGAGAGTTTCCGCTTGGTTAACGTGCATATATTACAGTAGAGGAAAATAAATCCTGAAAAGGCATGAATATCACCCATTATACAGAATCAGAATCGGGTTAATTGCCAAGTACGTTTTTACACGTACAAGGAATTTGTCTTGTTGCGTTGGTGCATAAAAATCGCAGAAAAAATAAAGTACTTTTAAAAATATAAATGAATAAAGATAAAGATAGAAAGGTCTAAACTGTACAGGAAAGATATTTACAATGTGCAGGATAGAAAAACCAACAGGAGTGCATTAAGGTAATGCATATATACAGGGTGGGTTTAAGAGTCAGTGTCAGTGGGGGATCTGGGCCTTGTTCATGAGGCCAGCTGCAGACGGAAAGAAACTGTTCTTGTGGCGTGAGGTTTTGGTCCTGATGGACCGCAGCCTCCTACCAGAGGGAAGAGTTTCAAAGAGTTTGTGTCCAGAGATGAGCCCAATGAGGGAGGTGTCATCCTCCAACTTCAGAAGCCTGACGGACTGGTGACTGGAGGTGCAGCTGTTTGTGTACAGGGAGAAGAGCAGAGGAGAAAGAACGCAGCCTTGGGGGGATCCTGTCTGACAGAAGCCAATTGAGTCTATTAATGAAACGATTAAGTACAGCCTCAAAATTGAAATGACATGAATCAAATGTTCTGTCTTTTGATAATTCTGCTATCTATAAAGAGACGTGTAAAAGCTTACAGCACCTGGTATTCCCAGGCGGTCTCCCATCCAAGTACTAACCAGGCCCGACCCTGCTTAGCTTCCGAGATCGGACGAGATCGGGCGTGTTCAGGGTGGTATGGCCGTAAGCGAGTCTTCAACCTGCAAAAGGACCTTTTAAACATGTTGTTGTACCATCTTCTGTTTTTGGCATTTGGTGATTCATTTTGTCTGAAATAGTAATAATTTGATCAGAAAAGAAGCTCATAAAGTCCTTACTACTGAGGGTTATGGGGATACGTGGCTCAATAGAGCTGTGACTCTCTGTCAGCCTGGCTACAGTGCTGAAGAGGAACCTGGGGTTGTTCTTATTTTCTTCCATTAGTGCTGAATAATAGGCTCCTCTGGCATTGAGGAGGGCCTTTCTTTAGGTTTTAAGACTATTTTGCCAAATTCACATATTCTAATCATTTGGAAGAGCGTCATTTCCTTTCAGATTTCTGCGCTTTTTGCTTTAATTGACGGGTTTGGTGGTTGTACCACGGTGCTAGCCTCCTATGTTTTAATATTTTCCTTTTTATAGGGGCGATAGAATCTAGTGTTGTTCATAGTGAGCCTGCAGCACTATTAATGAGAGGATCAATTTGGGAGGGACTAAAGTTATTATAGGACTCTGTTATATTCAGACATGGCATTGAATTAAATACTGATGGAATCTCCTCCTTAAATTTAGCTAATTTTGTCAAAAGAAGAAACCTTCAAACATTTAGAAAACGTACTAATAATAAATAAAAGAATAGTTAATATCCCTTAATTCTGTAATAAATATTATGACTATATTTAAGTAAACATATATTTGGTTTTCAGGTGTGGACATTTATCATCTGCAGTAAAAATATGAATACACATCTGCTGAACAAGAGAAGAGAAGCAGTACAGTACAATAACAGAAGATGCTACAACAACATGTTTAAAAGGTCCTTTTGCAGCTTCTCCACTGGCTTACGGCCATACCACCCTGAACACGCCCGATCTCGTCCGATCTCGGAAGCTAAGCAGGGTCGGGCCTGGTTAGTACTTGGATGGGAGACCGCCTGGGAATACCAGGTGCTGTAAGCTTTTACACTTCTCTTTACAAACAGCAGAGGATGCTGCTGCTGCTGCTGCTGCTGCTGCTTCACTCATTCACATAGTTTCATTTTGTTATATGAAAGTTTTTGTTCATTTTGTTTTGAAGACAGTGTTGGTACATGGCGAAAAGAAACCCACAACATTTCAGGTTTAGAGGTATTACAAGACACAGTGTTGGGATAAAAAGTTAATTACAAATCAGACAGGAAGCACCTTGAGAGACTCTGAGTGTTTACAGTCCTACATATGGAAAATGTGTCAGAATTACTAATAATTATTACAGGAAAGGTTTTAGAGACACTCAGTGTAGGCTGCTGTAGATAGTCATTTAGTTGGTTATTGATAATTATGTGTATATGTATGACCTGAGGGATCATATTGGTCAGACTCTAACCCTCATACAGATTAAACTCAACTAAATCTTCAAATCTAGACCAGAAAATCAGTGTCAGGACCAGACAGGGTTGTGGCCATGTCGGGTGCAAAAGTCAAACGCTAAAGGTTTTCCACTGAGCAAAGTAAATATTCCAACTAAATAATGGACATGTTCATTTTTTTAGGCATGTTTTGGGACGCAGTGTGTCTGATACATTTGAAGTCTTTTATGTATTTATGGCTGCTTCAACTGCTGATGATAGTGTAGATAGTGACACATAAGTCACTTCTAGGCTGGATTACTGCAACTCCTTATTATCAGGTTGCCCCAATAAGTCCATTAAGACGCTCCAATTAATTCAGAACGCTGCAGCACGAGTACTGACAGGAACTAGGAAAAGAGATCACATCTCTCCTGTATTAGCTTCTCTGCACTGGCTCCCTGTAAAATTCAGAATAGAATTGAAAATCCTCCTCACCTACAAAGCTCTTCATGGTCCGGCTCCTTCATATCTTAAAGAGCTCATAGATCTTAGTGCAAAATCTTCCACAAACACAGAGATAAAAAAAAAGTCCCATCGTTCATGTTAAAGAGCCAAATCTGAAGAGAAGCAGTACAGTACAATAACAGAAGATGGTACCACAACATGTTTAAAAGGTCCTTTTGCAGCTTAAACACTCGCTTACGGCCATACCACCCTGAACACGCCCGATCTCGTCCGATCTCGGAAGCTAAGCAGGGTCGGGCCTGGTTAGTACTTGGATGGGAGACCGCCTGGGAATACCAGGTGCTGTAAGCTTTTACACTTCTCTTTACAAACAGCAGAGGATGCTGCTGCTGCTGCTGCTGCTGCTGCTTCACTCATTCACATAGTTTCATTTTCAACACAATGTTGTTGTAAAATATGTAACCTTTAAGTTTAGATGGAAGTTTCTTGATTCTACTATTGTTATTATTGTTGTTGTTGTTGTTGTTTGAGAGTTTCCGCTTGGTTAACGTGCATATATTACAGTAGAGGAAAATAAATCCTGAAAAGGCATGAATATCACCCATTATACAGAATCAGAATCGGGTTAATTGCCAAGTACGTTTTTACACGTACAAGGAATTTGTCTTGTTGCGTTGGTGCATAAAAATCGCAGAAAAAATAAAGTACTTTTAAAAATATAAATGAATAAAGATAAAGATAGAAAGGTCTAAACTGTACAGGAAAGATATTTACAATGTGCAGGATAGAAAAACCAACAGGAGTGCATTAAGGTAATGCATATATACAGGGTGGGTTTAAGAGTCAGTGTCAGTGGGGGATC
The DNA here is from genome assembly GCF_905237075.1 of Dicentrarchus labrax. NCBI lineage: Eukaryota > Metazoa > Chordata > Actinopteri > Moronidae > Dicentrarchus > Dicentrarchus labrax. The sequence goes on along the minus strand of NW_026136722.1, from coordinate 6,728,131 downwards.
TGGGCCTTGTTCATGAGGCCAGCTGCAGACGGAAAGAAACTGTTCTTGTGGCGTGAGGTTTTGGTCCTGATGGACCGCAGCCTCCTACCAGAGGGAAGAGTTTCAAAGAGTTTGTGTCCAGAGATGAGCCCAATGAGGGAGGTGTCATCCTCCAACTTCAGAAGCCTGACGGACTGGTGACTGGAGGTGCAGCTGTTTGTGTACAGGGAGAAGAGCAGAGGAGAAAGAACGCAGCCTTGGGGGGATCCTGTCTGACAGAAGCCAATTGAGTCTATTAATGAAACGATTAAGTACAGCCTCAAAATTGAAATGACATGAATCAAATGTTCTGTCTTTTGATAATTCTGCTATCTATAAAGAGACGTGTAAAAGCTTACAGCACCTGGTATTCCCAGGCGGTCTCCCATCCAAGTACTAACCAGGCCCGACCCTGCTTAGCTTCCGAGATCGGACGAGATCGGGCGTGTTCAGGGTGGTATGGCCGTAAGCGAGTCTTCAACCTGCAAAAGGACCTTTTAAACATGTTGTTGTACCATCTTCTGTTTTTGGCATTTGGTGATTCATTTTGTCTGAAATAGTAATAATTTGATCAGAAAAGAAGCTCATAAAGTCCTTACTACTGAGGGTTATGGGGATACGTGGCTCAATAGAGCTGTGACTCTCTGTCAGCCTGGCTACAGTGCTGAAGAGGAACCTGGGGTTGTTCTTATTTTCTTCCATTAGTGCTGAATAATAGGCTCCTCTGGCATTGAGGAGGGCCTTTCTTTAGGTTTTAAGACTATTTTGCCAAATTCACATATTCTAATCATTTGGAAGAGCGTCATTTCCTTTCAGATTTCTGCGCTTTTTGCTTTAATTGACGGGTTTGGTGGTTGTACCACGGTGCTAGCCTCCTATGTTTTAATATTTTCCTTTTTATAGGGGCGATAGAATCTAGTGTTGTTCATAGTGAGCCTGCAGCACTATTAATGAGAGGATCAATTTGGGAGGGACTAAAGTTATTATAGGACTCTGTTATATTCAGACATGGCATTGAATTAAATACTGATGGAATCTCCTCCTTAAATTTAGCTAATTTTGTCAAAAGAAGAAACCTTCAAACATTTAGAAAACGTACTAATAATAAATAAAAGAATAGTTAATATCCCTTAATTCTGTAATAAATATTATGACTATATTTAAGTAAACATATATTTGGTTTTCAGGTGTGGACATTTATCATCTGCAGTAAAAATATGAATACACATCTGCTGAACAAGAGAAGAGAAGCAGTACAGTACAATAACAGAAGATGCTACAACAACATGTTTAAAAGGTCCTTTTGCAGCTTCTCCACTGGCTTACGGCCATACCACCCTGAACACGCCCGATCTCGTCCGATCTCGGAAGCTAAGCAGGGTCGGGCCTGGTTAGTACTTGGATGGGAGACCGCCTGGGAATACCAGGTGCTGTAAGCTTTTACACTTCTCTTTACAAACAGCAGAGGATGCTGCTGCTGCTGCTGCTGCTGCTGCTTCACTCATTCACATAGTTTCATTTTGTTATATGAAAGTTTTTGTTCATTTTGTTTTGAAGACAGTGTTGGTACATGGCGAAAAGAAACCCACAACATTTCAGGTTTAGAGGTATTACAAGACACAGTGTTGGGATAAAAAGTTAATTACAAATCAGACAGGAAGCACCTTGAGAGACTCTGAGTGTTTACAGTCCTACATATGGAAAATGTGTCAGAATTACTAATAATTATTACAGGAAAGGTTTTAGAGACACTCAGTGTAGGCTGCTGTAGATAGTCATTTAGTTGGTTATTGATAATTATGTGTATATGTATGACCTGAGGGATCATATTGGTCAGACTCTAACCCTCATACAGATTAAACTCAACTAAATCTTCAAATCTAGACCAGAAAATCAGTGTCAGGACCAGACAGGGTTGTGGCCATGTCGGGTGCAAAAGTCAAACGCTAAAGGTTTTCCACTGAGCAAAGTAAATATTCCAACTAAATAATGGACATGTTCATTTTTTTAGGCATGTTTTGGGACGCAGTGTGTCTGATACATTTGAAGTCTTTTATGTATTTATGGCTGCTTCAACTGCTGATGATAGTGTAGATAGTGACACATAAGTCACTTCTAGGCTGGATTACTGCAACTCCTTATTATCAGGTTGCCCCAATAAGTCCATTAAGACGCTCCAATTAATTCAGAACGCTGCAGCACGAGTACTGACAGGAACTAGGAAAAGAGATCACATCTCTCCTGTATTAGCTTCTCTGCACTGGCTCCCTGTAAAATTCAGAATAGAATTGAAAATCCTCCTCACCTACAAAGCTCTTCATGGTCCGGCTCCTTCATATCTTAAAGAGCTCATAGATCTTAGTGCAAAATCTTCCACAAACACAGAGATAAAAAAAAAAGTCCCATCGTTCATGTTAAAGAGCCAAATCTGAAGAGAAGCAGTACAGTACAATAACAGAAGATGGTACCACAACATGTTTAAAAGGTCCTTTTGCAGCTTAAACACTCGCTTACGGCCATACCACCCTGAACACGCCCGATCTCGTCCGATCTCGGAAGCTAAGCAGGGTCGGGCCTGGTTAGTACTTGGATGGGAGACCGCCTGGGAATACCAGGTGCTGTAAGCTTTTACACTTCTCTTTACAAACAGCAGAGGATGCTGCTGCTGCTGCTGCTGCTGCTTCACTCATTCACATAGTTTCATTTTCAACACAATGTTGTTGTAAAATATGTAACCTTTAAGTTTAGATGGAAGTTTCTTGATTCTACTATTGTTATTATTGTTGTTGTTGTTGTTGTTTGAGAGTTTCCGCTTGGTTAACGTGCATATATTACAGTAGAGGAAAATAAATCCTGAAAAGGCATGAATATCACCCATTATACAGAATCAGAATCGGGTTAATTGCCAAGTACGTTTTTACACGTACAAGGAATTTGTCTTGTTGCGTTGGTGCATAAAAATCGCAGAAAAAATAAAGTACTTTTAAAAATATAAATGAATAAAGATAAAGATAGAAAGGTCTAAACTGTACAGGAAAGATATTTACAATGTGCAGGATAGAAAAACCAACAGGAGTGCATTAAGGTAATGCATATATACAGGGTGGGTTTAAGAGTCAGTGTCAGTGGGGGATCTGGGCCTTGTTCATGAGGCCAGCTGCAGACGGAAAGAAACTGTTCTTGTGGCGTGAGGTTTTGGTCCTGATGGACCGCAGCCTCCTACCAGAGGGAAGAGTTTCAAAGAGTTTGTGTCCAGAGATGAGCCCAATGAGGGAGGTGTCATCCTCCAACTTCAGAAGCCTGACGGACTGGTGACTGGAGGTGCAGCTGTTTGTGTACAGGGAGAAGAGCAGAGGAGAAAGAACGCAGCCTTGGGGGGATCCTGTCTGACAGAAGCCAATTGAGTCTATTAATGAAACGATTAAGTACAGCCTCAAAATTGAAATGACATGAATCAAATGTTCTGTCTTTTGATAATTCTGCTATCTATAAAGAGACGTGTAAAAGCTTACAGCACCTGGTATTCCCAGGCGGTCTCCCATCCAAGTACTAACCAGGCCCGACCCTGCTTAGCTTCCGAGATCGGACGAGATCGGGCGTGTTCAGGGTGGTATGGCCGTAAGCGAGTCTTCAACCTGCAAAAGGACCTTTTAAACATGTTGTTGTACCATCTTCTGTTTTTGGCATTTGGTGATTCATTTTGTCTGAAATAGTAATAATTTGATCAGAAAAGAAGCTCATAAAGTCCTTACTACTGAGGGTTATGGGGATACGTGGCTCAATAGAGCTGTGACTCTCTGTCAGCCTGGCTACAGTGCTGAAGAGGAACCTGGGGTTGTTCTTATTTTCTTCCATTAGTGCTGAATAATAGGCTCCTCTGGCATTGAGGAGGGCCTTTCTTTAGGTTTTAAGACTATTTTGCCAAATTCACATATTCTAATCATTTGGAAGAGCGTCATTTCCTTTCAGATTTCTGCGCTTTTTGCTTTAATTGACGGGTTTGGTGGTTGTACCACGGTGCTAGCCTCCTATGTTTTAATATTTTCCTTTTTATAGGGGCGATAGAATCTAGTGTTGTTCATAGTGAGCCTGCAGCACTATTAATGAGAGGATCAATTTGGGAGGGACTAAAGTTATTATAGGACTCTGTTATATTCAGACATGGCATTGAATAAAATACTGATGGAATCTCCTCCTTAAATTTAGCTAATTTTGTCAAAAGAAGAAACCTTCAAACATTTAGAAAACGTACTAATAATAAATAAAAGAATAGTTAATATCCCTTAATTCTGTAATAAATATTATGACTATATTTAAGTAAACATATATTTGGTTTTCAGGTGTGGACATTTATCATCTGCAGTAAAAATATGAATACACATCTGCTGAACAAGAGAAGAGAAGCAGTACAGTACAATAACAGAAGATGCTACAACAACATGTTTAAAAGGTCCTTTTGCAGCTTCACCACTGGCTTACGGCCATACCACCCTGAACACGCCCGATCTCGTCCGATCTCGGAAGCTAAGCAGGGTCGGGCCTGGTTAGTACTTGGATGGGAGACCGCCTGGGAATACCAGGTGCTGTAAGCTTTTACACTTCTCTTTACAAACAGCAGAGGATGCTGCTGCTGCTGCTGCTGCTGCTGCTTCACTCATTCACATAGTTTCATTTTGTTATATGAAAGTTTTTGTTCATTTTGTTTTGAAGACAGTGTTGGTACATGGCGAAAAGAAACCCACAACATTTCAGGTTTAGAGGTATTACAAGACACAGTGTTGGGATAAAAAGTTAAATACAAATCAGACAGGAAGCACCTTGAGAGACTCTGAGTGTTTACAGTCCTACATATGGAAAATGTGTCAGAATGACTAATAATTATTACAGGAAAGGTTTTAGAGACACTCAGTGTAGGCTGCTGTAGATAGTCATTTAGTTGGTTATTGATAATTATGTGTATATGTATGACCTGAGGGATCATATTGGTCAGACTCTAACCCTCATACAGATTAAACTCAACTAAATCTTCAAATCTAGACCAGAAAATCAGTGTCAGGACCAGACAGGGTTGTGGCCATGTCGGGTGCAAAAGTCAAACGCTAAAGGTTTTCCACTGAGCAAAGTAAATATTCCAACTAAATAATGGACATGTTCGTTTTTTTAGGCATGTTTTGGGACGCAGTGTGTCCGATACATTTGAAGTCTTTTATGTATTTATGGCTGCTTCAACTGCTGATGATAGTGTAGATAGTGACACATAAGTCACTTCTAGGCTGGATTACTGCAACTCCTTATTATCAGGTTGCCCCAATAAGTCCATTAAGACGCTCCAATTAATTCAGAACGCTGCAGCACGAGTACTGACAGGAACTAGGAAAAGAGATCACATCTCTCCTGTATTAGCTTCTCTGCACTGGCTCCCTGTAAAATTCAGAATAGAATTGAAAATCCTCCTCACCTACAAAGCTCTTCATGGTCCGGCTCCTTCATATCTTAAAGAGCTCATAGATCTTAGTGCAAAATCTTCCACAAACACAGAGATAAAAAAAAAGTCCCATCGTTCATGTTAAAGAGCCAAATCTGAAGAGAAGCAGTACAGTACAATAACAGAAGATGGTACCACAACATGTTTAAAAGGTCCTTTTGCAGCTTAAACACTCGCTTACGGCCATACCACCCTGAACACGCCCGATCTCGTCCGATCTCGGAAGCTAAGCAGGGTCGGGCCTGGTTAGTACTTGGATGGGAGACCGCCTGGGAATACCAGGTGCTGTAAGCTTTTACACTTCTCTTTACAAACAGCAGAGGATGCTGCTGCTGCTGCTGCTGCTGCTGCTTCACTCATTCACATAGTTTCATTTTCAACACAATGTTGTTGTAAAATATGTAACCTTTAAGTTTAGATGGAAGTTTCTTGATTCTACTATTGTTATTCTTGTTGTTGTTGTTGTTGTTGTGTTGTTGTTGTTTGAGAGTTTCCGCTTGGTTAACGTGCATATATTACAGTAGAGGAAAATAAATCCTGAAAAGGCATGAATATCACCCATTATACAGAATCAGAATCGGGTTAATTGCCAAGTACGTTTTTACACGTACAAGGAATTTGTCTTGTTGCGTTGGTGCATAAAAATCGCAGAAAAAATAAAGTACTTTTAAAAATATAAATGAATAAAGATAAAGATAGAAAGGTCTAAACTGTACAGGAAAGATATTTACAATGTGCAGGATAGAAAAACCAACAGGAGTGCATTAAGGTAATGCATATATACAGGGTGGGTTTAAGAGTCAGTGTCAGTGGGGGATCTGGGCCTTGTTCATGAGGCCAGCTGCAGACGGAAAGAAACTGTTCTTGTGGCGTGAGGTTTTGGTCCTGATGGACCGCAGCCTCCTACCAGAGGGAAGAGTTTCAAAGAGTTTGTGTCCAGAGATGAGCCCAATGAGGGAGGTGTCATCCTCCAACTTCAGAAGCCTGACGGACTGGTGACTGGAGGTGCAGCTGTTTGTGTACAGGGAGAAGAGCAGAGGAGAAAGAACGCAGCCTTGGGGGGATCCTGTCTGACAGAAGCCAATTGAGTCTATTAATGAAACGATTAAGTACAGCCTCAAAATTGAAATGACATGAATCAAATGTTCTGTCTTTTGATAATTCTGCTATCTATAAAGAGACGTGTAAAAGCTTACAGCACCTGGTATTCCCAGGCGGTCTCCCATCCAAGTACTAACCAGGCCCGACCCTGCTTAGCTTCCGAGATCGGACGAGATCGGGCGTGTTCAGGGTGGTATGGCCGTAAGCGAGTCTTCAACCTGCAAAAGGACCTTTTAAACATGTTGTTGTACCATCTTCTGTTTTTGGCATTTGGTGATTCATTTTGTCTGAAATAGTAATAATTTGATCAGAAAAGAAGCTCATAAAGTCGTTACTACTGAGGGTTATGGGGATACGTGGCTCAATAGAGCTGTGACTCTCTGTCAGCCTGGCTACAGTGCTGAAGAGGAACCTGGGGTTGTTCTTATTTTCTTCCATTAGTGCTGAATAATAGGCTCCTCTGGCATTACGGAGGGCCTTTCTTTAGGTTTTAAGACTATTTTGCCAAATTCACATATTCTAATCATTTGGAAGAGCGTCATTTCCTTTCAGATTTCTGCGCTTTTTGCTTTAATTGACGGGTTTGGTGGTTGTACCACGGTGCTAGCCTCCTATGTTTTAATATTTTCCTTTTTATAGGGGCGATAGAATCTAGTGTTGTTCATAGTGAGCCTGCAGCACTATTAATGAGAGGATCAATTTGGGAGGGACTAAAGTTATTATAGGACTCTGTTATATTCAGACATGGCATTGAATAAAGTACTGATGGAATCTCCTCCTTAAATTTAGCTAATTTTGTCAAAAGAAGAAACCTTCAAACATTTAGAAAACGTACTAATAATAAATAAAAGAATAGTTAATATCCCTTAATTCTGTAATAAATATTATGACTATATTTAAGTAAACATATATTTGGTTTTCAGGTGTGGACATTTATCATCTGCAGTAAAAATATGAATACACATCTGCTGAACAAGAGAAGAGAAGCAGTACAGTACAATAACAGAAGATGCTACAACAACATGTTTAAAAGGTCCTTTTGCAGCTTCTCCACTGGCTTACGGCCATACCACCCTGAACACGCCCGATCTCGTCCGATCTCGGAAGCTAAGCAGGGTCGGGCCTGGTTAGTACTTGGATGGGAGACCGCCTGGGAATACCAGGTGCTGTAAGCTTTTACACTTCTCTTTACAAACAGCAGAGGATGCTGCTGCTGCTGCTGCTGCTGCTGCTTCACTCATTCACATAGTTTCATTTTGTTATATGAAAGTTTTTGTTCATTTTGTTTTGAAGACAGTGTTGGTACATGGCGAAAAGAAACCCACAACATTTCAGGTTTAGAGGTATTACAAGACACAGTGTTGGGATAAAAAGTTAAATACAAATCAGACAGGAAGCACCTTGAGAGACTCTGAGTGTTTACAGTCCTACATATGGAAAATGTGTCAGAATGACTAATAATTATTACAGGAAAGGTTTTAGAGACACTCAGTGTAGGCTGCTGTAGATAGTCATTTAGTTGGTTATTGATAATTATGTGTATATGTATGACCTGAGGGATCATATTGGTCAGACTCTAACCCTCATACAGATTAAACTCAACTAAATCTTCAAATCTAGACCAGAAAATCAGTGTCAGGACCAGACAGGGTTGTGGCCATGTCGGGTGCAAAAGTCAAACGCTAAAGGTTTTCCACTGAGCAAAGTAAATATTCCAACTAAATGATGGACATGTTCGTTTTTTTAGGCATGTTTTGGGACGCAGTGTGTCCGATACATTTGAAGTCTTTTATGTATTTATGGCTGCTTCAACTGCTGATGATAGTGTAGATAGTGACACATAAGTCACTTCTAGGCTGGATTACTGCAACTCCTTATTATCAGGTTGCCCCAATAAGTCCATTAAGACGCTCCAATTAATTCAGAACGCTGCAGCACGAGTACTGACAGGAACTAGGAAAAGAGATCACATCTCTCCTGTATTAGCTTCTCTGCACTGGCTCCCTGTAAAATTCAGAATAGAATTGAAAATCCTCCTCACCTACAAAGCTCTTCATGGTCCGGCTCCTTCATATCTTAAAGAGCTCATAGATCTTAGTGCAAAATCTTCCACAAACACAGAGATAAAAAAAAAAAGTCCCATCGTTCATGTTAAAGAGCCAAATCTGAAGAGAAGCAGTACAGTACAATAACAGAAGATGGTACCACAACATGTTTAAAAGGTCCTTTTGCAGCTTAAACACTCGCTTACGGCCATACCACCCTGAACACGCCCGATCTCGTCCGATCTCGGAAGCTAAGCAGGGTCGGGCCTGGTTAGTACTTGGATGGGAGACCGCCTGGGAATACCAGGTGCTGTAAGCTTTTACACTTCTCTTTACAAACAGCAGAGGATGCTGCTGCTGCTGCTGCTGCTGCTTCACTCATTCACATAGTTTCATTTTCAACACAATGTTGTTGTAAAATATGTAACCTTTAAGTTTAGATGGAAGTTTCTTGATTCTACTATTGTTATTCTTGTTGTTGTTGTTGTTGTTGTTGTTGTTGTTGTTGTTTGAGAGTTTCCGCTTGGTTAACGTGCATATATTACAGTAGAGGAAAATAAATCCTGAAAAGGCATGAATATCACCCATTATACAGAATCAGAATCGGGTTAATTGCCAAGTACGTTTTTACACGTACAAGGAATTTGTCTTGTTGCGTTGGTGCATAAAAATCGCAGAAAAAATAAAGTACTTTTAAAAATATAAATGAATAAAGATAAAGATAGAAAGGTCTAAACTGTACAGGAAAGATATTTACAATGTGCAGGATAGAAAAACCAACAGGAGTGCATTAAGGTAATGCATATATACAGGGTGGGTTTAAGAGTCAGTGTCAGTGGGGGATCTGGGCCTTGTTCATGAGGCCAGCTGCAGACGGAAAGAAACTGTTCTTGTGGCGTGAGGTTTTGGTCCTGATGGACCGCAGCCTCCTACCAGAGGGAAGAGTTTCAAAGAGTTTGTGTCCAGAGATGAGCCCAATGAGGGAGGTGTCATCCTCCAACTTCAGAAGCCTGACGGACTGGTGACTGGAGGTGCAGCTGTTTGTGTACAGGGAGAAGAGCAGAGGAGAAAGAACGCAGCCTTGGGGGGGATCCTGTCTGACAGAAGCCAATTGAGTCTATTAATGAAACGATTAAGTACAGCCTCAAAATTGAAATGACATGAATCAAATGTTCTGTCTTTTGATAATTCTGCTATCTATAAAGAGACGTGTAAAAGCTTACAGCACCTGGTATTCCCAGGCGGTCTCCCATCCAAGTACTAACCAGGCCCGACCCTGCTTAGCTTCCGAGATCGGACGAGATCGGGCGTGTTCAGGGTGGTATGGCCGTAAGCGAGTCTTCAACCTGCAAAAGGACCTTTTAAACATGTTGTTGTACCATCTTCTGTTTTTGGCATTTGGTGATTCATTTTGTCTGAAATAGTAATAATTTGATCAGAAAAGAAGCTCATAAAGTCCTTACTACTGAGGGTTATGGGGATACGTGGCTCAATAGAGCTGTGACTCTCTGTCAGCCTGGCTACAGTGCTGAAGAGGAACCTGGGGTTGTTCTTATTTTCTTCCATTAGTGCTGAATAATAGGCTCCTCTGGCATTGAGGAGGGCCTTTCTTTAGGTTTTAAGACTATTTTGCCAAATTCACATATTCTAATCATTTGGAAGAGCGTCATTTCCTTTCAGATTTCTGCGCTTTTTGCTTTAATTGACGGGTTTGGTGGTTGTACCACGGTGCTAGCCTCCTATGTTTTAATATTTTCCTTTTTATAGGGGCGATAGAATCTAGTGTTGTTCATAGTGAGCCTGCAGCACTATTAATGAGAGGATCAATTTGGGAGGGACTAAAGTTATTATAGGACTCTGTTATATTCAGACATGGCATTGAATAAAGTACTGATGGAATCTCCTCCTTAAATTTAGCTAATTTTGTCAAAAGAAGAAACCTTCAAACATTTAGAAAACGTACTAATAATAAATAAAAGAATAGTTAATATCCCTTAATTCTGTAATAAATATTATGACTATATTTAAGTAAACATATATTTGGTTTTCAGGTGTGGACATTTATCATCTGCAGTAAAAATATGAATACACATCTGCTGAACAAGAGAAGAGAAGCAGTACAGTACAATAACAGAAGATGCTACAACAACATGTTTAAAAGGTCCTTTTGCAGCTTCACCACTGGCTTACGGCCATACCACCCTGAACACGCCCGATCTCGTCCGATCTCGGAAGCTAAGCAGGGTCGGGCCTGGTTAGTACTTGGATGGGAGACCGCCTGGGAATACCAGGTGCTGTAAGCTTTTACACTTCTCTTTACAAACAGCAGAGGATGCTGCTGCTGCTGCTGCTGCTGCTGCTTCACTCATTCACATAGTTTCATTTTGTTATATGAAAGTTTTTGTTCATTTTGTTTTGAAGACAGTGTTGGTACATGGCGAAAAGAAACCCACAACATTTCAGGTTTAGAGGTATTACAAGACACAGTGTTGGGATAAAAAGTTAAATACAAATCAGACAGGAAGCACCTTGAGAGACTCTGAGTGTTTACAGTCCTACATATGGAAAATGTGTCAGAATGACTAATAATTATTACAGGAAAGGTTTTAGAGACACTCAGTGTAGGCTGCTGTAGATAGTCATTTAGTTGGTTATTGATAATTATGTGTATATGTATGACCTGAGGGATCATATTGGTCAGACTCTAACCCTCATACAGATTAAACTCAACTAAATCTTCAAATCTAGACCAGAAAATCAGTGTCAGGACCAGACAGGGTTGTGGCCATGTCGGGTGCAAAAGTCAAACGCTAAAGGTTTTCCACTGAGCAAAGTAAATATTCCAACTAAATGATGGACATGTTCGTTTTTTTAGGCATGTTTTGGGACGCAGTGTGTCCGATACATTTGAAGTCTTTTATGTATTTATGGCTGCTTCAACTGCTGATGATAGTGTAGATAGTGACACATAAGTCACTTCTAGGCTGGATTACTGCAACTCCTTATTATCAGGTTGCCCCAATAAGTCCATTAAGACGCTCCAATTAATTCAGAACGCTGCAGCACGAGTACTGACAGGAACTAGGAAAAGAGATCACATCTCTCCTGTATTAGCTTCTCTGCACTGGCTCCCTGTAAAATTCAGAATAGAATTGAAAATCCTCCTCACCTACAAAGCTCTTCATGGTCCGGCTCCTTCATATCTTAAAGAGCTCATAGATCTTAGTGCAAAATCTTCCACAAACACAGAGATAAAAAAAAAAGTCCCATCGTTCATGTTAAAGAGCCAAATCTGAAGAGAAGCAGTACAGTACAATAACAGAAGATGGTACCACAACATGTTTAAAAGGTCCTTTTGCAGCTTAAACACTCGCTTACGGCCATACCACCCTGAACCAGTAGTTGCAGAGAGTGAGTTTGAGCAGAAGCGAGAGAGAGAGAGATTGAGCGAGCAAACGAGTGAGTGAGTCAGAGTGGCAGCACCTGCAGCGTGTGTGCTTTTGTTTGTCTAGGTTTTTATTTTCCAATTCAACACTGTTTGTGAGGTTTTTCGTGCACTTTTTGTTTATTGTGTTCCCCAGCAGTGTTCTCACTGTCTGGGGAAGCAGTTCGTTTTTTGTTTTTTGTTTTTTTTTTTTCTCAATTGATTATTTAAATAAAATTAGAAATATATCGGACGGACATCATGGCAACGAAAACTGCGAGGATTGAAGGATTTGGAGAAAGGAACTACGGACTGACAAAGGACACAAACGGCATTGACGCGGACTGCTCGACTATGGCTCTGAACAACGGACTAGTTCAAAATTTGAACGGAAAAGAAAGTGAAAAAGATAAAGTAAGAGAAACTCCTAAAATGGCGGAGAAAAGATACGCTAAGGAGTTAACGGCGTGTGTACAGCTGCAGGGGACCGGCAAGGTAACAACAGCCGAGCTGATGCAAGCGGTGGTCGGGCTATGTGGAGGATTGCTGGCGTGCAGAGTGATTGGAGAGAGGACGTTTGAACTCACGATGGCGAGCGCTGGAGGGAAGGAGAGGCTGATGGAGGGGCTGAAAGTCGGGGATGTGGCAGTGATGGCGAAGGAGCTCTGTGATAATGAGATGGTGGTCTCGTTCCTGAACCTCCCAGCCTACATCTCGGATGAGGAAGTTCTGGAAAAACTCAGGATCTGGGGAGTTTCAGCCGTCTCGAACATCAGACGCAGGATGTGGCCGGGGACCAATATTGCAGATGGGACACGCTTCCTCAAAGTAAGATTTAACAAGCAGGTTCAGTCTCTTCCATATTCCACCAAATTCACCACTCATAACGGGGCAGAATATTTCAGGGTCATTCATGACAAACAAATCAGAGTGTGTAAATTATGCATTCAACCCGGCCACATCCTAAGAGACTGTCCAGAGTTTAATTGTCATAAGTGTGGAGCTCAGGGGCATTACGCCAGGGAGTGTGATTTGAAAGCAATAGAAAAGTGTAAATTATGTTATAAAAAAATAAAAGAATGTATATGCAATGACACCAGCGAGCAGAGCGATAGAGACTCTGAGAGGGAGAATGGAGCTGTAGCGGAGACAGTAGCCTGTGCCGCTGCAGCAGCAGTCCATGTGGAAGTAGGGAAGACTGTGGCTGGGGCTCTGTGTGGTGGGAGAGTAATTGCACAGGCGGGGGTGGGCGAGCCACCTACCGAAGCAGTGGCGGCTCCGAGCGGAGCGGGCAGTGCTTGTATTATCAGCACAAGAGCAGCAAAGGGCAGCGGAGGTGCGATCTCTGAACAAGAGGATGTGCTTTCCGCAAGCCCCGAGCTGACACAGACTCAAAGGCCCGCGAACGTATCGGGCGCTGTCTGCACTGTGCAGGAGCCTCTATCCCAGGTGCCGTCCCTTTGGGAGAGTAGCATGCTGGTGGAAGAGTCTCAGCTGCAGCCTTCCCAGCTAGAGCCCTCTGTACAAGCAGAACCTCCCCAGAGTAGCGGAGGTGGGAAAGGGACAGAGGGTCGACTTTTTCCTGGCATTGACAATGATGATTCAGGTAGCAATACTACAGACATGGACACAGAATTTACAAATGTAAGGAAAAGAAAAGAAGCAAGGAAAAGTAAGCTAAAATCAAGAAGAGAGAAAATACAAAAGAAATAAAATCATTAAATGCCGGAATCCACTCTCACTTTCATTTTTCTGATGCTTTCAGTTACCTCACTAAATGTAAATGGCCTACGCAGTGAGCTTAAAATCAACGCTGTTCTGGGCTCATGCAAAGCCGATGTTGTATGTCTGCAAGAGACTTGGTGGGGTGAAAAGACTGTGGATCTTGTCTCCAAGGTGTGGAGCGGGTCTGTTTTCTCCAGTCTAGGTACTGCTAGATCCTGTGGGGTTGCAATATTGTGTAAAGGAAATATAGTAAACAATATAGATGTAATATATAAAGATGAAGAGGGTAGGATATTGATTATAGATATCTCCTTAAATAATAATAGGAAATACAGAGTTATCAATATATATGCTCCGAACAATGAAAACCAGAGGAGGAGGTTTTTTGTAAGCCTGGAAAAATGGTTGTGTAATGATGTAATTATTGTGGGTGATTTCAATGTTGCTTTAACTAAAACTGATGTGTCTGCAAATAATACTTATAAAAATGACCACAGTAGAACAAAACTAATTGATATAATGAATGACTATAATTTTATTGATATATGGAGGGTTTTTAACCCAGGTGTAAGAGGCTTTTCAAGGAGACAGGTAGTAGAAGGTACTCTGAAACAGTCCAGAGTAGACTACTGCCTAGTCTCATCTGGAATAGTCAGAGAATTAATAAATATATCTCATAATTTTAATCAGTGGAGTGACCACGCGTCGCTCCAGATTAAATTGGGAATGACAAATAGTGTGAAAGGGGGAGGCTCATGGTGCTTCAACGTCAGCTTGTTAGAAGATGAGGTTTTCAATAAAAAAATTAGAAAATTATTATTAAATATAACAGATGAACTAGATGTAAACGATAACTTTATAAAGAGTTGGAATGATGTAAAGAAAAGGATTAAGAAGGTATGTGTAAACTATAGTAAACAAAAAAAATGGTCAGAACAGGTAGAGGAGCGATCTCTAACAAACCTTCTATCTATGGAGGTAAGAATGATGGAAGATGATCCAGATAGGAAAAGTGAAAAATACAATTTATATAAAGCTAAACTAAAGGAAATAGAAATCAAAAGATGTAAAGGCGCAGCCGTAAGGTGTAGAGTCAAAAATATAGTGGAGGGTGAAAAATGCACGGCCTTCTTTTTGGGGCTAGAAAAAAAGAAACAGAATAGGACAACTATTGATTTTCTCACAAATAAGGATGGGGTTAAAATAACAGAACATGGGGAAATCTTGGACACAGTACAGGATTTTTATAAAGATCTTTTTCAAAAACAAGAATGTAATAGGGCACAGTCGGCGCTGTTGCTGGAGAATATTGATAAACAAATTTCTCCAGAAGACAAGCATGTATGTGAAGAACTGATCACTAGTGAGGAAGTAGTATGGGCTATAGAGGGTCTCAATAAAAACAAGAGCCCAGGGAGTGATGGCATTTCGGCTGAGTTCTACATTTATTTCAAACATCTGATGGCACCCTTGCTGCACAAATTATTTAATAAAATGCAAGCTAATCAAGATACGCCAGATTTTTTCTCACAGGGTCTAATTACACTAATCTACAAAAACAAAGGAGAAAGGGACAGGATAGGAAACTATAGACCAATAAGCTTACTTAATACAGATTACAAAGTACTTTCCAAAATAATTGCAAACAGACTCAAGGAGGTGGTGGGATCAATAATTAGTAGTTCACAAGCATACAGTATACCGGGCAGAGACATCGCAGATACAATAGGGACAGTTAGAGATATGGTAGAAGTAATGAATTCACAAGGTGGTATATTAGTGGGCATAGACATGGAGAAGGCGTTTGACAGGGTGGATCATGGTTTTTTGTGGGACACATTGCGTAAGTTTGGTTTTGGGGAAAATATCATTGGGTGGATTAAGTTATTGTATGTAAAGGGCACGAGTAGGGTAAAATGTAACGGGTCACTTACAGGGGAGTTTCCACTGGAGAGGTCAGTGAGGCAGGGGTGTCCAATGTCTTCTTTACTGTACAGCATTGTGGTGGAACCTCTGGCAATCCAATTAAAAAAAAACGCTGGGGTTAAAGGTATCCACACATTAACTGGCCAAGAAATAAAAATGGTGCAGTATGCGGATGACTTAAACTTTGTGGTAGCTGATAGCAACAGCGTCGACTGTGCCCTAGAGTGTCTCAAGATTTACGAAGAGGGGGCAGGGGCAAAAGTGAATAAAAGCAAATCTGAAATCATGTTCTGCGGAAAGCAGAGCACGGTCACAAATAAGTGGGGTTTTAGGGAGATTAAAAGCGAAAAAAAAATTCTTGGTATATATATTGGAAAGAATAGAGAAAAAGCAAGGGATAGGACATGGGAGGAAACGGTACAAAAGGTGAAAAACAAGATTAATCTGTGGAAAACGAGAGGGCTGAATTTGAGAGGAAAGGTAGTAGTTTCTAATGCTCTAATACTGTCCAAAATTAACCACGTTTTGGGAAACTGTGAGTTGCCGATTTGGGCACTAAATTCGCTAAATAGCGCTATTTCCTCCTTTCTGTGGAGGAATAAAGGAAATTCGATAGCTCACAGAGTGTTAATTGCTAAGAAAAGGGAGGGGGGCTTAGGCTTGATTGATATAAGTGCCAAAAGAGATGCACTGAGGCTAAAATTAATTAGCAGGTTTTTGGATTCGACCCGGCAGTCCCCATGGATGGACTCGCTGGCAGGCCACCTGTCTGAGTACGGTGAGGGGACTGTGTACAACCTCTGTGTCTCCTCTCCCAGAAAGGACTATGGTGGTCTGCCGGGGTTCTACCAGGAGGTACTAGAGGCATGGGGCAAGATTCTGCCCCACCTCAGGCCAGAGTGCAGCAGAAAAGAGCATGTGTTGCAGCTACCTTTCCTCTCAAACCCGACTCTTTTAGGGGGGGGAAGATGTTTGTTGAGCAAATGTCTGACGGCTGCCGGTCTCACTAAGGTGGGACAGGTAGTTGGAAGCACTGGAGATTTTGATATTGTCAAAGTATGCATAGAAATGAAAAAAAAGAAGATTTTGTTCAGAAGGAAGCAAGTGGCCAAACTGGGCTACAAGCTTCAAGAAAGTTTGCTGCCTGAGTGGCTGAGCCTACTCAGGAGCAATAGCGATGAGATGCGGGGCGATGCCTTGGGGTTCCTCCTGTGCCTTAAAAACCCACCTGTAAATGTAATATCCGTCAAAACCAGAGACTGGTATAATATCCTGTTAGCAAAAATTTCACAAACACCAGCTTCTGTCAAACATTGGGAGAAATTTTTTCCCACTCGATCAATCAACACCATCTGGAAAAACATAGATATCCCATTCACAACCACAAGTTCATTTCATTTAGACTTTAATATTAGGCACAGGAGGATCTTCACAGGCATCGTCCTGCATCAAATCGCAAAAAATGTGTATAGCAGGACATGCTCGGTATGTGGAGAGGGGGAGGAGGATCTTGAACACCTCTTTCTCTATTGCAGCGCACACACCGGACTGTGGGAAAAAGTTCGACAGCTTCTAGAGTTACACTGTAACTTGAGTACAAGTACTGAAGAGCAATGGCGGTGGGCTAGATTGTTTGGACTAAATCAAAACAATAACACCTATAACAAGAACTTCATAAACATGGTCCTTGCTTTCGCAAGGAAAGCAGTATGGACTGTGAGAAACTTTGCACTACATGAACAGAAAATCCGCAACAGCCAAATAATATTTACAAACTCTCTTAAAGCGCATCTAAGGCTGTTGCATGGAAGGACGGACGTATGGACAAAGAGTGCATTATACTCAAGACATTCATTGTTTAAAGAGCATGGGGAAGGTGAGGAGAGCCTATTGGAATTTGCTTTTTAAAAAAAAAAAAAAAAAAAAAAGTTCAATATTTGGAAAAATTGTATCACTTTGTAATATCTTGCTCATTGTTATTTAGTTTGTTTTATGTTGTTCTATTTGTTTCTTATAATTAAAAGATTTTATTGTTTTTGATTTGAATTAATTTGGTTGATTAAATTTATTTATTTACATTTTGTTTTTTTGATTTATGTGATTTAGGTTCTTAAATCTAATTAATTTGTTTATATTATTTGTTTAATTTTTTCAGCTCTTCTGTTTATTTTATTTTGGTTTTGATTGGTTTCTTTGTTTATTTTATCTCTTTATGGAGTTTATTTTGAGTTCACTTTAGGTCTAAGTGTTTTATTTGTGTATATTTGTATATAAGAGTAAATGTTTAAAGTGTATTTGTATTTTTGATAATAAAAGATAAAAAAAAAAAAAACGCGCCCGATCTCGTCCGATCTCGGAAGCTAAGCAGGGTCGGGCCTGGTTAGTACTTGGATGGGAGACCGCCTGGGAATACCAGGTGCTGTAAGCCTTTTCATTTCTCTTAGCAAACAGCAGAGGCTGCTGCTGCTGCTGCTGCTACAGCAGAACGTCGTTCAGATAGTTTCATTTTCAACACAATGTTGTTGTAAAATATGTAAGCTTTAAGTTTAGATGGAAGTTTCTTTGATTCTACTATTGTTATTATTGTTGTTGTTGTTGTTGTTGTTGATGAGAGTTTCCGCTTGGTTAACGTGCATATATTACAGTAGAGGAAAATAAATCCTGAAAAGGCATGAATATCACCCATTATACAGAATCAGAATCGGGTTAATTGCCAAGTACGTTTTTACACGTACAAGGAATTTGTCTTGTTGCGTTGGTGCATAAAAATCGCAGAAAAAATAAAGTACTTTTAAAAATATAAATGAATAAAGATAAAGATAGAAAGGTCTAAACTGTACAGGAAAGATATTTACAATGTGCAGGATAGAAAAACCAACAGGAGTGCATTAAGGTAATGCATATATACAGGGTGGGTTTAAGAGTCAGTGTCAGTGGGGGATCTGGGCCTTGTTCATGAGGCCAGCTGCAGACGGAAAGAAACTGTTCTTGTGGCGTGAGGTTTTGGTCCTGATGGACCGCAGCCTCCTACCAGAGGGAAGAGTTTCAAAGAGTTTGTGTCCAGAGATGAGCCCAATGAGGGAGGTGTCATCCTCCAACTTCAGAAGCCTGACGGACTGGTGACTGGAGGTGCAGCTGTTTGTGTACAGGGAGAAGAGCAGAGGAGAAAGAACGCAGCCTTGGGGGGATCCTGTCTGACAGAAGCCAATTGAGTCTATTAATGAAACGATTAAGTACAGCCTCAAAATTGAAATGACATGAATCAAATGTTCTGTCTTTTGATAATTCTGCTATCTATAAAGAGACGTGTAAAAGCTTACAGCACCTGGTATTCCCAGGCGGTCTCCCATCCAAGTACTAACCAGGCCCGACCCTGCTTAGCTTCCGAGATCGGACGAGATCGGGCGTGTTCAGGGTGGTATGGCCGTAAGCGAGTCTTCAACCTGCAAAAGGACCTTTTAAACATGTTGTTGTACCATCTTCTGTTTTTGGCATTTGGTGATTCATTTTGTCTGAAATAGTAATAATTTGATCAGAAAAGAAGCTCATAAAGTCGTTACTACTGAGGGTTATGGGGATACGTGGCTCAATAGAGCTGTGACTCTCTGTCAGCCTGGCTACAGTGCTGAAGAGGAACCTGGGGTTGTTCTTATTTTCTTCCATTAGTGCTGAATAATAGGCTCCTCTGGCATTGAGGAGGGCCTTTCTTTAGGTTTTAAGACTATTTTGCCAAATTCACATATTCTAATCATTTGGAAGAGCGTCATTTCCTTTCAGATTTCTGCGCTTTTTGCTTTAATTGACGGGTTTGGTGGTTGTACCACGGTGCTAGCCTCCTATGTTTTAATATTTTCCTTTTTATAGGGGCGATAGAATCTAGTGTTGTTCATAGTGAGCCTGCAGCACTATTAATGAGAGGATCAATTTGGGAGGGACTAAAGTTATTATAGGACTCTGTTATATTCAGACATGGCATTGAATAAAGTACTGATGGAATCTCCTCCTTAAATTTAGCTAATTTTGTCAAAAGAAGAAACCTTCAAACATTTAGAAAACGTACTAATAATAAATAAAAGAATAGTTAATATCCCTTAATTCTGTAATAAATATTATGACTATATTTAAGTAAACATATATTTGGTTTTCAGGTGTGGACATTTATCATCTGCAGTAAAAATATGAATACACATCTGCTGAACAAGAGAAGAGAAGCAGTACAGTACAATAACAGAAGATGCTACAACAACATGTTTAAAAGGTCCTTTTGCAGCTTCTCCACTGGCTTACGGCCATACCACCCTGAACACGCCCGATCTCGTCCGATCTCGGAAGCTAAGCAGGGTCGGGCCTGGTTAGTACTTGGATGGGAGACCGCCTGGGAATACCAGGTGCTGTAAGCTTTTACACTTCTCTTTACAAACAGCAGAGGATGCTGCTGCTGCTGCTGCTGCTGCTTCACTCATTCACATAGTTTCATTTTGTTATATGAAAGTTTTTGTTCATTTTGTTTTGAAGACAGTGTTGGTACATGGCGAAAAGAAACCCACAACATTTCAGGTTTAGAGGTATTACAAGACACAGTGTTGGGATAAAAAGTTAATTACAAATCAGACAGGAAGCACCTTGAGAGACTCTGAGTGTTTACAGTCCTACATATGGAAAATGTGTCAGAATGACTAATAATTATTACAGGAAAGGTTTTAGAGACACTCAGTGTAGGCTGCTGTAGATAGTCATTTAGTTGGTTATTGATAATTATGTGTATATGTATGACCTGAGGGATCATATTGGTCAGACTCTAACCCTCATACAGATTAAACTCAACTAAATCTTCAAATCTAGACCAGAAAATCAGTGTCAGGACCAGACAGGGTTGTGGCCATGTCGGGTGCAAAAGTCAAACGCTAAAGGTTTTCCACTGAGCAAAGTAAATATTCCAACTAAATAATGGACATGTTCGTTTTTTTAGGCATGTTTTGGGACGCAGTGTGTCTGATACATTTGAAGTCTTTTATGTATTTATGGCTGCTTCAACTGCTGATGATAGTGTAGATAGTGACACATAAGTCACTTCTAGGCTGGATTACTGCAACTCCTTATTATCAGGTTGCCCCAATAAGTCCATTAAGACGCTCCAATTAATTCAGAACGCTGCAGCACGAGTACTGACAGGAACTAGGAAAAGAGATCACATCTCTCCTGTATTAGCTTCTCTGCACTGGCTCCCTGTAAAATTCAGAATAGAATTGAAAATCCTCCTCACCTACAAAGCTCTTCATGGTCCGGCTCCTTCATATCTTAAAGAGCTCATAGATCTTAGTGCAAAATCTTCCACAAACACAGAGATAAAAAAAAAAGTCCCATCGTTCATGTTAAAGAGCCAAATCTGAAGAGAAGCAGTACAGTACAATACCAGAAGATGGTACCACAACATGTTTAAAAGGTCCTTTTGCAGCTTAAACACTCGCTTACGGCCATACCACCCTGAACACGCCCGATCTCGTCCGATCTCGGAAGCTAAGCAGGGTCGGGCCTGGTTAGTACTTGGATGGGAGACCGCCTGGGAATACCAGGTGCTGTAAGCTTTTACACTTCTCTTTACAAACAGCAGAGGATGCTGCTGCTGCTGCTGCTGCTGCTTCACTCATTCACATAGTTTCATTTTCAACACAATGTTGTTGTAAAATATGTAACCTTTAAGTTTAGATGGAAGTTTCTTGATTCTACTATTGTTATTCTTGTTGTTGTTGTTGTTGTTGTTGTTTGAGAGTTTCCGCTTGGTTAACGTGCATATATTACAGTAGAGGAAAATAAATCCTGAAAAGGCATGAATATCACCCATTATACAGAATCAGAATCGGGTTAATTGCCAAGTACGTTTTTACACGTACAAGGAATTTGTCTTGTTGCGTTGGTGCATAAAAATCGCAGAAAAAATAAAGTACTTTTAAAAATATAAATGAATAAAGATAAAGATAGAAAGGTCTAAACTGTACAGGAAAGATATTTACAATGTGCAGGATAGAAAAACCAACAGGAGTGCATTAAGGTAATGCATATATACAGGGTGGGTTTAAGAGTCAGTGTCAGTGGGGGATCTGGGCCTTGTTCATGAGGCCAGCTGCAGACGGAAAGAAACTGTTCTTGTGGCGTGAGGTTTTGGTCCTGATGGACCGCAGCCTCCTACCAGAGGGAAGAGTTTCAAAGAGTTTGTGTCCAGAGATGAGCCCAATGAGGGAGGTGTCATCCTCCAACTTCAGAAGCCTGACGGACTGGTGACTGGAGGTGCAGCTGTTTGTGTACAGGGAGAAGAGCAGAGGAGAAAGAACGCAGCCTTGGGGGGGATCCTGTCTGACAGAAGCCAATTGAGTCTATTAATGAAACGATTAAGTACAGCCTCAAAATTGAAATGACATGAATCAAATGTTCTGTCTTTTGATAATTCTGCTATCTATAAAGAGACGTGTAAAAGCTTACAGCACCTGGTATTCCCAGGCGGTCTCCCATCCAAGTACTAACCAGGCCCGACCGTGCTTAGCTTCCGAGATCGGACGAGATCGGGCGTGTTCAGGGTGGTATGGCCGTAAGCGAGTCTTCAACCTGCAAAAGGACCTTTTAAACATGTTGTTGTACCATCTTCTCTTTTTGGCATTTGGTGATTCATTTTGTCTGAAATAGTAATAATTTGATCAGAAAAGAAGCTCATAAAGTCGTTACTACTGAGGGTTATGGGGATACGTGGCTCAATAGAGCTGTGACTCTCTGTCAGCCTGGCTACAGTGCTGAAGAGGAACCTGGGGTTGTTCTTATTTTCTTCCATTAGTGCTGAATAATAGGCTCCTCTGGCATTACGGAGGGCCTTTCTTTAGGTTTTAAGACTATTTTGCCAAATTCACATATTCTAATCATTTGGAAGAGCGTCATTTCCTTTCAGATTTCTGCGCTTTTTGCTTTAATTGACGGGTTTGGTGGTTGTACCACGGTGCTAGCCTCCTATGTTTTAATATTTTCCTTTTTATAGGGGCGATAGAATCTAGTGTTGTTCATAGTGAGCCTGCAGCACTATTAATGAGAGGATCAATTTGGGAGGGACTAAAGTTATTATAGGACTCTGTTATATTCAGACATGGCATTGAATAAAGTACTGATGGAATCTCCTCCTTAAATTTAGCTAATTTTGTCAAAAGAAGAAACCTTCAAACATTTAGAAAACGTACTAATAATAAATAAAAGAATAGTTAATATCCCTTAATTCTGTAATAAATATTATGACTATATTTAAGTAAACATATATTTGGTTTTCAGGTGTGGACATTTATCATCTGCAGTAAAAATATGAATACACATCTGCTGAACAAGAGAAGAGAAGCAGTACAGTACAATAACAGAAGATGCTACAACAACATGTTTAAAAGGTCCTTTTGCAGCTTCACCACTGGCTTACGGCCATACCACCCTGAACACGCCCGATCTCGTCCGATCTCGGGAAGCTAAGCAGGGTCGGGCCTGCTTAGTACTTGGATGGGAGACCGCCTGGGAATACCAGGTGCTGTAAGCTTTACACTTCTCTTTACAAACAGCAGAGGATGCTGCTGCTGCTGCTGCTGCTGCTGCTTCACTCATTCACATAGTTTCATTTTGTTATATGAAAGTTTTTGTTCATTTTGTTTTGAAGACAGTGTTGGTACATGGCGAAAAGAAACCCACAACATTTCAGGTTTAGAGGTATTACAAGACACAGTGTTGGGATAAAAAGTTAAATACAAATCAGACAGGAAGCACCTTGAGAGAGTCTGAGTGTTTACAGTCCTACATATGGAAAATGTGTCAGAATTACTAATAATTATTACAGGAAAGGTTTTAGAGACACTCAGTGTAGGCTGCTGTAGATAGTCATTTAGTTGGTTATTGATAATTATGTGTATATGTATGACCTGAGGGATCATATTGGTCAGACTCTAACCCTCATACAGATTAAACTCAACTAAATCTTCAAATCTAGACCAGAAAATCAGTGTCAGGACCAGACAGGGTTGTGGCCATGTCGGGTGCAAAAGTCAAACGCTAAAGGTTTTCCACTGAGCAAAGTAAATATTCCAACTAAATAATGGACATGTTCATTTTTTTAGGCATGTTTTGGGACGCAGTGTGTCTGATACATTTGAAGTCTTTTATGTATTTATGGCTGCTTCAACTGCTGATGATAGTGTAGATAGTGACACATAAGTCACTTCTAGGCTGGATTACTGCAACTCCTTATTATCAGGTTGCCCCAATAAGTCCATTAAGACGCTCCAATTAATTCAGAACGCTGCAGCACGAGTACTGACAGGAACTAGGAAAAGAGATCACATCTCTCCTGTATTAGCTTCTCTGCACTGGCTCCCTGTAAAATTCAGAATAGAATTGAAAATCCTCCTCACCTACAAAGCTCTTCATGGTCCGGCTCCTTCATATCTTAAAGAGCTCATAGATCTTAGTGCAAAATCTTCCACAAACACAGAGATAAAAAAAAAAGTCCCATCGTTCATGTTAAAGAGCCAAATCTGAAGAGAAGCAGTACAGTACAATACCAGAAGATGGTACCACAACATGTTTAAAAGGTCCTTTTGCAGCTTAAACACTCGCTTACGGCCATACCACCCTGAACACGCCCGATCTCGTCCGATCTCGGAAGCTAAGCAGGGTCGGGCCTGGTTAGTACTTGGATGGGAGACCGCCTGGGAATACCAGGTGCTGTAAGCTTTTACACTTCTCTTTACAAACAGCAGAGGATGCTGCTGCTGCTGCTGCTGCTGCTGCTTCACTCATTCACATAGTTTCATTTTCAACACAATGTTGTTGTAAAATATGTAACCTTTAAGTTTAGATGGAAGTTTCTTGATTCTACTATTGTTATTCTTGTTGTTGTTGTTGTTGTTGTTGTTGTTGTTGTTTGAGAGTTTCCGCTTGGTTAACGTGCATATATTACAGTAGAGGAAAATAAATCCTGAAAAGGCATGAATATCACCCATTATACAGAATCAGAATCGGGTTAATTGCCAAGTACGTTTTTACACGTACAAGGAATTTGTCTTGTTGCGTTGGTGCATAAAAATCGCAGAAAAAATAAAGTACTTTTAAAAATATAAATGAATAAAGATAAAGATAGAAAGGTCTAAACTGTACAGGAAAGATATTTACAATGTGCAGGATAGAAAAACCAACAGGAGTGCATTAAGGTAATGCATATATACAGGGTGGGTTTAAGAGTCAGTGTCAGTGGGGGGATCTGGGCCTTGTTCATGAGGCCAGCTGCAGACGGAAAGAAACTGTTCTTGTGGCGTGAGGTTTTGGTCCTGATGGACCGCAGCCTCCTACCAGAGGGAAGAGTTTCAAAGAGTTTGTGTCCAGAGATGAGCCCAATGAGGGAGGTGTCATCCTCCAACTTCAGAAGCCTGACGGACTGGTGACTGGAGGTGCAGCTGTTTGTGTACAGGGAGAAGAGCAGAGGAGAAAGAACGCAGCCTTGGGGGGATCCTGTCTGACAGAAGCCAATTGAGTCTATTAATGAAATGATTAAGTACAGCCTCAAAATTGAAATGACATGAATCAAATGTTCTGTCTTTTGATAATTCTGCTATCTATAAAGAGACGTGTAAAAGCTTACAGCACCTGGTATTCCCAGGCGGTCTCCCATCCAAGTACTAACCAGGCCCGACCGTGCTTAGCTTCCGAGATCGGACGAGATCGGGCGTGTTCAGGGTGGTATGGCCGTAAGCGAGTCTTCAACCTGCAAAAGGACCTTTTAAACATGTTGTTGTACCATCTTCTCTTTTTGGCATTTGGTGATTCATTTTGTCTGAAATAGTAATAATTTGATCAGAAAAGAAGCTCATAAAGTCGTTACTACTGAGGGTTATGGGGATACGTGGCTCAATAGAGCTGTGACTCTCTGTCAGCCTGGCTACAGTGCTGAAGAGGAACCTGGGGTTGTTCTTATTTTCTTCCATTAGTGCTGAATAATAGGCTCCTCTGGCATTACGGAGGGCCTTTCTTTAGGTTTTAAGACTATTTTGCCAAATTCACATATTCTAATCATTTGGAAGAGCGTCATTTCCTTTCAGATTTCTGCGCTTTTTGCTTTAATTGACGGGTTTGGTGGTTGTACCACGGTGCTAGCCTCCTATGTTTTAATATTTTCCTTTTTATAGGGGCGATAGAATCTAGTGTTGTTCATAGTGAGCCTGCAGCACTATTAATGAGAGGATCAATTTGGGAGGGACTAAAGTTATTATAGGACTCTGTTATATTCAGACATGGCATTGAATAAAGTACTGATGGAATCTCCTCCTTAAATTTAGCTAATTTTGTCAAAAGAAGAAACCTTCAAACATTTAGAAAACGTACTAATAATAAATAAAAGAATAGTTAATATCCCTTAATTCTGTAATAAATATTATGACTATATTTAAGTAAACATATATTTGGTTTTCAGGTGTGGACATTTATCATCTGCAGTAAAAATATGAATACACATCTGCTGAACAAGAGAAGAGAAGCAGTACAGTACAATAACAGAAGATGCTACAACAACATGTTTAAAAGGTCCTTTTGCAGCTTCACCACTGGCTTACGGCCATACCACCCTGAACACGCCCGATCTCGTCCGATCTCGGAAGCTAAGCAGGGTCGGGCCTGCTTAGTACTTGGATGGGAGACCGCCTGGGAATACCAGGTGCTGTAAGCTTTTACACTTCTCTTTACAAACAGCAGAGGATGCTGCTGCTGCTGCTGCTGCTGCTGCTTCACTCATTCACATAGTTTCATTTTGTTATATGAAAGTTTTTGTTCATTTTGTTTTGAAGACAGTGTTGGTACATGGCGAAAAGAAACCCACAACATTTCAGGTTTAGAGGTATTACAAGACACAGTGTTGGGATAAAAAGTTAAATACAAATCAGACAGGAAGCACCTTGAGAGAGTCTGAGTGTTTACAGTCCTACATATGGAAAATGTGTCAGAATGACTAATAATTATTACAGGAAAGGTTTTAGAGACACTCAGTGTAGGCTGCTGTAGATAGTCATTTAGTTGGTTATTGATAATTATGTGTATATGTATGACCTGAGGGATCATATTGGTCAGACTCTAACCCTCATACAGATTAAACTCAACTAAATCTTCAAATCTAGACCAGAAAATCAGTGTCAGGACCAGACAGGGTTGTGGCCATGTCGGGTGCAAAAGTCAAACGCTAAAGGTTTTCCACTGAGCAAAGTAAATATTCCAACTAAATGATGGACATGTTCGTTTTTTTAGGCATGTTTTGGGACGCAGTGTGTCCGATACATTTGAAGTCTTTTATGTATTTATGGCTGCTTCAACTGCTGATGATAGTGTAGATAGTGACACATAAGTCACTTCTAGGCTGGATTACTGCAACTCCTTATTATCAGGTTGCCCCAATAAGTCCATTAAGACGCTCCAATTAATTCAGAACGCTGCAGCACGAGTACTGACAGGAACTAGGAAAAGAGATCACATCTCTCCTGTATTAGCTTCTCTGCACTGGCTCCCTGTAAAATTCAGAATAGAATTGAAAATCCTCCTCACCTACAAAGCTCTTCATGGTCCGGCTCCTTCATATCTTAAAGAGCTCATAGATCTTAGTGCAAAATCTTCCACAAACACAGAGATAAAAAAAAAGTCCCATCGTTCATGTTAAAGAGCCAAATCTGAAGAGAAGCAGTACAGTACAATAACAGAAGATGGTACCACAACATGTTTAAAAGGTCCTTTTGCAGCTTAAACACTCGCTTACGGCCATACCACCCTGAACACGCCCGATCTCGTCCGATCTCGGAAGCTAAGCAGGGTCGGGCCTGGTTAGTACTTGGATGGGAGACCGCCTGGGAATACCAGGTGCTGTAAGCTTTTACACTTCTCTTTACAAACAGCAGAGGATGCTGCTGCTGCTGCTGCTGCTGCTTCACTCATTCACATAGTTTCATTTTCAACACAATGTTGTTGTAAAATATGTAACCTTTAAGTTTAGATGGAAGTTATTTAATTCTGCTATTGTTGTTGTTGTTTGTTATCACTTGTCCACTGAAAGATAATAACAGCACCATCTAAATAAGACAGTATTTATTATAAATAACTTCACCTGCCAGAGGATCAGCTGGTTTATATTGAGACTTCTTCACATACAGAAAGGAACGGCTCCTTTCAAAGAGCCGTAAATCCCATCTCTAGTTTTGTTCAGTAAATGTGACAACTTGAACGTTAACGTTGTTTTACGGCAGCCAGCATACCGACAGCGACAATCAGGTTCCACTAAATCAATTCATCAGCAGGGATTACAGGACACACATTCACCATGTCCTCAAACATGAAGATCAGACATTATCCTGCAGTGGACAACTGATGACAACAACAATAATAACAACAACAATAGTAGAATCAAATAACTTCCACCTAAACTTAAAGGTTACATATTTTACAACAACACTGTGTTGAAAATGAAACTATGTGAATGAGTGAAGCAGCAGCAGCAGCATCCTCTGCTGTTTGTAAAGAGAAGTGTAAAAGCTTACAGCACCTGGTATTCCCAGGCGGTCTCCCATCCAAGTACTAACCAGGCCCGACCCTGCTTAGCTTCCGAGATCGGACGAGATCGGGCGTGTTCAGGGTGGTATGGCCGTAAGCGAGTGTTTAAGCTGCAAAAGGGCCTTTTAAAAATGTTGTTGTACCATCTTCTGTTATTGTACTGTACTGCTTTTCTTCAGTTTTGTTTAGCAAATGTAACAACAGCTTCAGGTCGTACTTTTTCCATCACACTTGAACGTTGTTTAGTAATAGTATTGAGTGAGGGTTTCTTTTTTTCAATATTGATACATAAGGAAGGAGCATCAGTGTAAATGCTTGATATGGATCCATGTAATGTTGACTGTGGGCCAATCATATGCATGTATCTCAGTGAGAGTGCAGCTTTTACTGATCAGTTAATGGGTAACTGCTTGCAGCTGTGCTCTCCATGTGATTTAATTGGTCTGAACTGGGATGTGTTTGAGATACTGGGAGGATTATCTCCAGTGTTTGCATCCTCTGCCTCTTATTTGGATTTCTTGAATCATCCTTAATCTTACAGATTGGGCTGAGCAGGAGTTGTGTTTCCTGTTGTTATGAGAGAAGAGCACAATGATCGTAGGTCACTCAGCCTCTCTGGCACTGCTGGTTTCATTTGCTTTTGGTGTTGCAGATGCTATTCGGACTCTAAAAGATGGACCCATGATTGATGCCGAAGGAAGGGAATATAAATCTGCACCATTAAGAACTGATGGAAAAAACATCAGGGGGCCACAGCTCAATGACGGATCCACTGTGCATGTACAGTGCACAGAAACGTCCATGATCATTGTGGTAAAGCCTGACCTGTATAAAAACGGACGTCTTGTGTCTCCTGGAGAGCTTTTTTTGGGAGAAGCTGAGCATTCACAGAGCAGTCAGTGCAGAGCTGTGGCTGCTGGTGACACTGAATATGTCATTGAAGCTGGACTGCAAGACTGTGGCTCCAAATTAACAGTAAGTTGTTGATGCTTTATGGGTTTATCTCTGGGTGTTTTGACTCGCTCAGATATGAATGTTTTTATATTAATCTCTAGATATCTGAGGATTCTGTGATCTACTCAAACAAGCTGATAGTCTCACCAGCTGCCAGCTACCATGGCATTATAAGGACGACCCATGCTGTGGTTCCTGTTTCCTGTCACTATAAAAGGTGAGATTTTACTCATTTTGTTGTGACATTTCTTTGCTGTTTTAGACTCCTCCATAATGGCTGACGTGTTTACTTCCTGGGACAGGACACACTTTGTGAGCAGCAATGCTCAGCAGCCGCCCCTGACGCTCTCTGCTTCTGCAAAGCATTCAACAGGGAGCTCTACTTTCTCACTGCAGCTGATGACCGGTATGTGTCCTTGATAAGTGTGCACCTATACTGTCAATGGTGTGCAAGTGGTGATGTTTGTGTCTACGTGTAGATGACTGGACGAGCGAGGCGCCCTCCAGTGCTTTCTACCTCGGAGACCTCCTGCACCTCGAGGCCTCCTACACCGGTCCTGGTTCAGGGCAAAGACGACTCTTCATCGACAGCTGCGTTGCCACTCTGTCACCTGACAGAACATCAGTCCCCAGATACTACTTCATTGAAAACTATGGGTAAGAGTAGCTCAATATCATTATCAAGACAACACTCACTGAACCACAGGCCTTTTGACGTGTGATTTTTGTCAGGTGCCTCACTGATGCAAAAGAGGGAGGCTCAGACTCACTGTTCCAACCCAGAACGAAGGCTCACTCGCTTCAGCTGCAGCTTAATGCTTTCCTGTTTCACCAGGATTCGAGGAACTCTGTAAGCCCCCTTATAACCTGCATGATTCAAGAATGTTTGGAAGTGCTACAAGGTCGTGTAATGACATCTCTATGGTCTCCTCTTATTTATTTTATTTATTTAGATATTCATCACTTGCCAGTTGAAAGCTACATCTGAAATGTGGGCGAGCAGCCCCAACAACAAGGCCTGCAATTATATACATTCAAGGTGATTTTTTTTTTTTTTCTTTTGTAGCATACAATGCCTTTTAACTTTAGTGTAGATGATAAATGACCAGACTTGAAAACCAAATCTATGTTTACTTAAATAGCAATATTTATTCATTTACAGAATTAAGTTATCTATTATTAGTAAGTTTTGTAAATCTTTTTTTTTTTTTGCCAAAACAAATGTAATTGAAAGATGATTTCTGTTTTTAGATATATACCCAAATTAGTCATTATTTCTCTTAACAGTGCTTTAAAAGTAAGTGTGGAAAATCTGCAGTGCACGAACTGTCCTGCCATATCACAGCTACAGTATTTCTGCTCCAACTATATCAAAGAAGATTTTATTAATAATTATGTATACTTCTTCTCCTCAGATGGAAAAATGTGGATGGGAGTGATAATGTGTGTCGCTGTTGTGAGAGCACCGGTTACAAAAGATGTCCTAAATGGAACAATAAGGCAAATCTGAGACGTCCTGAAAGTATGTGGTAGATCCTAAAGAGTTTCATGACGAATGTAAACCTATTATTTATGTACAAATGTCCCAACAAAATGCTTTCCTATTAACATTTTGGATTAATGTTTCAGATATCGTGGCTTGTGGCACTGTAACTCTTGGCCCTTTGATGGTTTACCCCAGCAAGTAGGCGGAGAATCTGCACAATAAACAGAACATTTCAATTCTGTCATTTTAATTTTCTTGGCATGGCAACATTAAAATCAGTATGACTTGACAGAGTTAAGTTCTGTGTCTTCAATAATTAGATTACATGAAACATACAATAACAGCAGCTCAGTCTATTTTATTGACTTCTATTAACATACTTGGCAGTGGTGTTTTTGAGCTACAAGCTAAAATTATATGACACACATCAATGTTGGTGTTAAAATTGAGTGGGTTAAAAATGGCTCCACACACAACTGCAGGGTACGGTGTAGGTGCACTTTAAAAATACTAGGATTTGGGGGTTTTTTTTCCCCCAAAGTGGAAAACCTATGGTGGCTGTAGGTATTATGTCTCCAACAAAAAATTTGCTGTACATCAGTATCGATTTTGTATGTTATTGTAGCATTATTAGAAAGAACTGTTTTTAATGCTAATGAGTGGTGAACTATGTGATACAACTGTCTAAAACTAGGAAATTAGTTAAATTAAATACAGAGAAATCTTCAAACATCGCTTTGCTGATTGTGGCCAAAGAGTCCTACTAAAACCCCCTAAAACTGGCTGCGTACTTGAGACGGTTATCACAGGGTTTATTTTGACCTCCGTAACTTTTTTTCATTTGGGATCAGTGGAAACAAGCTAAGGTGCAAGACCAGAATATAATATCAAAATAAAATATTTTTTACTCTTCGCTGCTGTTTTCTTTTTCAGTTGAACTGTTTTCTGCCAGTTGTCGGTTTGTAACATACATAACAAGGAAGAGCACTCTTCCGTGATGATAGTGTTATGGTATTGTGTGGGTGTGTCCTTGACTCACTCAGGCTCTTCTCGCTCTCTTCCTGTCTAAACAAAGCCACTCCTTAGTGAAACATAGATAAGGGAGCTATGAGGGCGCCCTAGTCTCAGATTCTTTTTACAATTCCTCAGACCTTCATCAGCTCGTCAGGCATGAGGCATGTGAACATTTGTGATCATAAAGCATCAGCTGGTGCCAATTTCAACTCTTTACACACACTTTTGACTCAGGGGCAATAAAATCAAGGAAGAGGAGCCTGACCTGCTTCTTGTTCTATAAACTCCAAACCAACAACTGAATCAACAAGTAAAGGAAATGGGGCGTCGGAAAGAGTCTATCTAAGAGATTACAACATTGGTAAGTGCAATTATTTATAAACTCTGTCTTAAATAACTTATTTTTAATAGGCCTGTGTTTTGTGGATTTGTTTGATTTAGCCTAAGTGAAATGCTGTAGATGTAGAAACTAAATCAGGTCACAGAGACATGTGCAGATAAAACATCAAATCAATCAAGCAATCGGTCTCAGTGGACAAACGTGTCTGCAGCCCGGACATCGAGCTTGTCGTCGTCGGACTTCGGCCATTTTATCTGCCACGGGAACTTTCCAGTGTTATCGCCATCACTGTCTTTTTATCCTTGCCTGACTCTACAACACCTGATCATGTTGTAGTTTCTGTTTTTTCAAATTATCACCATACCATAGCGTTATCACTCACCATAGCTTTTATATCTGTATTTATTTATTTCACTCAGATGCTGCAGTTAATTTCCCCGTTGTGGGATTAATACAGTAATCTATCTATCTAATAAATCACATAAAAATATATTTATGTTCTATTCTTTGGATTTTCAAATTTTGTGGAGTTCAAATGAGGAAATTGTCAGTGAGTTACAATGTAATAGGTGACTTTACCTGTACATTGTGTATGGTGACACTACTAACCAAATTCCCCCCAGGAATCAATAATCAAAATCAGAATCAGAAATTCTTTATTGATCCCTGGGGGGAAATTTATTTAAAATTTTATACAGACAGTGAATATACATTTTAACAATGAAAACCTGAACCGGAAAAAGGGGTGGCATTGGAACACTTTTGGAAAAAGTTATATTGGCACAGAAAAAAACAGCAAAAATTAATTTATTTTGTTTTTTTTCTACAACCTTGTGTTTCTGTGGACAGAATCTAATTTGTTAACAAGAAATTTATTGTTTTGTGTTTATCAAAGGGAAACTCAATGTAGAAAGATACTGAAGGGCAGCAGCACGCAGCAGAAACGCTCTGTGGGGACACCATGTACGGGATATTGCCTGGCAAGGTGTTCATTATCAATTCTTCACATTACTTCACAGAGGCTGCGGGTCGGACAGTTTTGCACAACAATGTTGCTTTGTAAAGGGTGAATTTGTAAATTAGAAAGTCTGCTAACAACCCACATTAGCTATCCTGCTAAAGTCTCCTTATTGAACTTACAAACATGAACTTGCCTCTTGTCTTGCACCTAAGCTTGTTTCCACTAATCCCAAATGAAAAAAAAAAAAAGTTATGGTTTAAGTATTACAAAAAGACCTATCAGAATAAACACTGTCTGTCATAATGTACACAGCCAGGTCAATGTTAGTGTTAAAATTGTTTTAAATTCTTGATTGTGAATTAGTTATTTGTGCTCCGAAATGAATTAACTTATGTGCACTAATTAGTGCATATAAGTTATTTTAATAGGCATTTTAATCATTTGTGTGCAGAACAAGTGTACTGAACAAATAAATTAATGATAATATGAATGAATGTATTTTTCTGTTTGTTAGGTGGCAACAACAACCTGTGCAATAACCTGTAACAATTCCTACTGGTACAATAACTTGTCAGCCCATGTGCATTAGTTGAAATATGACAAATGACAAATTTACTCCTGACACTTCCAGGTATCTGTACTTAAACTCTTAATACGATATAAACAACCTGGCATAACTGACCTCAGACATACAAAACAGATTTTGAAATTTTAAACACGTGGGTGAATGTGTGCCAACACTGCTTTGTCACCAACAGAGACACCAAAAGACTGAAAAATGATCAACAATGATACAGCTGCTTTAGCCTGGTGATCCACATGGTAAGAGTGATCTTTGGTCAAGTGTGCATATTGTTACAATAAAACCAATATTAAAGCTACTCTTTTACTGTCCTTAGAAACACACATAAAAATGGAAAGCAGCTCCTCAGAGATGGGTGAGTATGAAATGTTACATATCACTATAGTGTAGTAGAAATAGAGAGAATGGTTTGGTGCCATTAGACCTTTTCACACCAAGTCGTTTTTTTTCATCCAAAATTGTGCGTACAATAAAAACCCAACAGGTTTTTATTTTCACATTCAGATTTGGTCAGTGTAGTCTAAAGATCTTCATGGTTTTTGACTTTGTACTTGTATTCCACTTTGCGTCAAACTTCACATGTCTGATGAGCACATCTACATGCCAATATTCAGTCATACTCATAGTACAACCTACTGGAAACAGGAAGTAAGCCTTGTGTGGCGATTGATCTGATTTGAGTGAACAAGTTTATTTACAGAATCCTGCTTCCACCTTGCTTGTAGCTTTAATTCCTTTTCAGTGAAAAGGACCACAAAATTAGCCTTATTACACGATTACTCCATCTTGTATTATGAATTTCACAACAAATAGAATAATGAACTGCACTGGACTCCAGATTTCTGTGCGTAATGATTTTAATTGGATGACAGATTAAAAAGATGCATGAGAAAAAACTTGATGCACAAAGGCCTTAAGAGCTGTCAAATAATGTTGGTTAAACAATGTTAGTTTCTATTTCCCAGAGATGCACACCCACACCCACAATTACCATCAGTGACTGAGTGAAAGCCATGCAACTTAGATAGATATATTCCATGTCCCTCCACACACCCAGGCCCAGAATTCTGCATACACTGCCATCTAGCTGTGCACTACTAAACTTAACAATTATTGTTCAACGCTACACAGTACACATCACAGTTGGGTGTGGGCCCTAATACATCAAAGTCACAAGTGCATCAGACTATAACCTATGAACCCATAACAATCAGAGCTCTAGTGTTTTTCCTCCATACAAGATTTAGTGTGAAGTTGTCCTTGTGCAGTTATGTTATATTTAGAGCACAATTTTAGAATAATTGAAAGTAGCCAAAAAAAAGTAGAAAATCAAAAAGGTTGAAGGGTCAGTTTTAGCAGATGCATTGCTGGATACCACTATATTTAATGTATCTTTTAATACAGCAATTTGAGTAAAGTAACCCCTTATAAGCCCAGGCAATATCACAACATCTAATTTTTAATACAAAACAACTTACATCTTAATGTAGCTGTCCAAACTTCCTTGTTCTCAGACGAAGTACCCAACAATATTCCACATTATAACTATTCACATGATCACAAAGCTACTCAAAAAACATGAAACTGAACTGTTTTGCTGCAGTTTTTACTGAAGCAGTGTATCACTGTGTGGTGCAGCAGTATAATGACAGTTACATTAGGTCTTCGCAGTGAAATGGTCAAAGATACATTAAACTGCTTTCTTATGACACTTGATTTAAACTTTTTGTTCTACAGGGTGGCAAGATCTATCCCCTGACAAATGGACAGAACTTGATGTGAGCTGCTGGTTGAAATGCATTGGAATAAAAGAGAAGTACATAAAAACACTGGAGGAGGAGGAGGTGACTGGACCAGTTCTCACAAGTCTAGAGAAGGAATACCTCAGCACTACAATTAGAATGAAAAGTGGCCAAATTGAACACCTACTGAAGAAAAGAGATGAGCTTTTAATGTCAGACCCAAGAAAATTGAAAAAAGGAAGGGATATGACTGGTAAACGTAGAGATGATATAAAAGAAAAGGTAGGGTTAGAACAGGAATCAAACCCCCCTTCACAAAA
This sequence comes from Dicentrarchus labrax, assembly GCF_905237075.1. Classification (NCBI taxonomy): domain Eukaryota; kingdom Metazoa; phylum Chordata; class Actinopteri; family Moronidae; genus Dicentrarchus; species Dicentrarchus labrax. The sequence goes on along the minus strand of NW_026136722.1, from coordinate 6,692,416 downwards.
ATCTTGTGACAATGCAAAAATGGAGGATATTCCTATGGAGTGCAAAGACAACTCAACTTCTACAGAAGTAACTTCATCTTTCTGTGACTATCGGTGCTTTGACCAGGATGAAAAAAACTGCCGATATGTCAAGCACAATGTGCTACCTCCAGAGACAGGAATTGAAAACATGATTGTTCCATGTCATGAATATAAGTCACTGGAGAATGTGCACAGTCTAGGCTCTGAAAAACTAAAAACAAAAGTAGCAATGGAGGTGTTGAGATTTGCTTGTGCATGCATGAATATGCGAACCAATGGGACAATCCATTTTGGGATAATGGATAAAGTGAAAGGCAAACATAAGCATGGTGAAATTATAGGAGTACCTGTCAGCAGTACAGATGACTTTGTGAATGCACTAGACTACATTGAAAGATGCTTTAAAGATTCAAATCAACAATGCCATGCCAGGAGCTGCATAAGGAACCCCCGATTCATTGAGGTCATTGACAAGGAAGCAACTGAGAAAACGTGGGTCATTGAATATGATGTTGTCCCAAAAGCAAGCATTGTGAAAGATCATTTTTACTCTGTTGGTATCCCAAAATTCTCTGAGAAGGACAAGAAAGTCAAATATGAAGAGAAAGTTCCTTATCACAGAGTAGGAGCTAACACACCACGCGTACCTGATGATGAGCTTGTTCCTTTCATTCAACAACTGAGAGAAAAAGACCAACAGAGAGAAGAGGCAGAATCTTCAAACAGTCAAATGACTGTCAACTATGGAGAGAATCAAAAGCCGAAACTCTCCAACCTCTTGACCTGTGGAAAAACACATATGGACAACTCTCTGTTTTACATAATAGTGACCAACAAATTTCAGGCTGAGCATCTCAACAGCATAAGCTTCTTGTTTCACATGAATCTATTCTGTGTGTTTGATTCTGATCCGGATTCAAAGACATCTGGTTTTTGTAGCAGATATAAGGAGCAGAAGGCTGTAACCCCTCACTTTCTTGACAACTATGCAAATGATGATGGATTAAAAACTAAAGACTTAGTTGATTCTTTGAAGCTTTTTGATAGAACAAGCTGGATTTTCTGCAATGGAAGAAAAAACTTCCCTGGTGGGGAGGAAACCTATGATGAAAAGAAATGGATCAAAATGAGAAAGAAGAAACTGAAAACTGCAGTGTCTCTCATCTGCAATGACATCCTTCCCAGGGGTTCATTTGTAGTCCTCTTCCTACTCATGTCTGATGTTGAGCAGCCACTTGTTGAGACTTTCCATGAATTCTATGCAGAGATGAATGGACATGACTTTTTGGCAGTCATATCAGAGTCAAAGGAAAATTACAAAAAATGGTCAAGTCTGGCCCAGGTGTCTTGTCCCATGTCTTCACTCAAAGACATCAGCATTGTTGAAATGCCACTGACTCATGTGGATGCCACAGTTCAAAGCATTCAGCTCTCTAAAAATCCACCTACAAGGACATTGCCAGTTCTAAACGGAGGTGTATGCTTCTTGAAGTCAGTTGAAGAGGCTATGCTAGATTCTTTGGAAATCCTCAGTGTTGACCAGTGTGAAGAAACAAAATTAGAGATCATGAGTGAGGATGAAATCAAACAAATTGAGAGGTACTTCTATCAAGGTGGAAAAATAGACTGGAAAAATCTGTGGCTTGCTGACAAACACAAGTGTGGAAATATCATAGAGAGGGATGCCTATAAAGAAGCAAGCACAATCCTGGACAAGATAGCACGTCTTGCCAAAGCCATGCGTCCCATTGAGAGTGTGAACATATACCATCATCCTGGCAGTGGTGGAAGCACAGTGGCAAGACAGATCCTCTGGAGTTGGAGAAAAAAAGTACGATGTGCAGTTGTTAAACAGTGTAAGGAAATCACAACTGTGTGTGAGCATGCAGTGAAACTGAGAGAACATGATGAGAAAGACAAAAACCACTGTTTGCCAGTGCTCTTGCTCTTGGAGGACCACAATGCAGATTACATAGATGATCTCAGACGGGAGCTTGGAAATGTCATTGCAACCAAAAAAATAAGTCCCTCTGTGCTGTGCTTTATCCTCCTCATCTGCAAAAGGTCAAATGATCCAGAAAGAATGTGCAGAGCTTCACCAACACAAACAGTAGCAGTCACACATGAGCTTACAAATGCAGAGAGGCAATTGTTCTCAAACAAATGTGAGCAAATCAAACGGCAGTTTCAACCAGACTTCATCCTCACATTTGTGCTGATGAGCGAAGGGTTTGAGCCAAGTTACATTGAGAATTTTGTGAAAAACCTTCTGGATAAAATTGATCATTCATCACCTATCACTCGCCTCATCAGGATTGTGGCTTTATTGAATAACTATGTTCAAGGCTCATACATAACTGTATCACACTGCGAGGCATCTCTTGGCATAGCAACCCATGTGGATCGAGTTCGGCACCATGCATTTGTGGATCATCTCAGTGATGAAGCTAGGCTTATTTTCATCCACCTAAAAGAAGGTTCAACGCACATCTCTTCGATTCGCATTATTCATCAACTATTGGCAAAGGAAATTCTGAGTCAGCTGTCAGCAAATTTCCCTCAGAGTGATATAGCCCTGGATCTCATCAATGACAAGTTACTTATCAATCATAGGTTCAGCAGAGAGGAGTTCCTGAACTTCATCAGAGCTCTTTTCATCAGACGCAACAAAATAAGCAGAGGCGATCCTAAAGACACAGCTTTTTCGCCCCTTATTGAGCATGTCAGCAACGAAAAAGGTGGTGTACAGAAAGCTGTTGATCTCATGAAAGCTGCTCACATAGCTTTGGGAAAAGATGCATACGTGGCACAACAGCTTGCCCGACTGCTTTACACAAATTTGAGATTTGAAGAGGCTCTACAGTGGGCAGAAGAAGCAAAATCTATTCTTCCATATGATACATTTGTCCTCGACACCTTGGGACAAGTTTACAAGTGGTGGTTTTACCACTTGTATGACACTCTTGAGGAAACAGAACCATCACCTGAAAGGGCAACTAACATCATAAGCACTGCACTCAAAGGAATTTCTGCCTTTCGGGCCTCAGAGAAAACGCCAAAGAAAGAGACCGTCAGCCTTAACAGTTCATACCAGGGGGAAGTAGACGTTGGCTGCAGGCTGCTAAAATTTCTGTCGGGAGTAGATGTTTTTTTAAACAATACTGGAAAATCAGAGTTGATGCAGTACTTGTTAACAGACTACATACCAGCAGCAGTAAAACAACCCTGGCAGAACTTTCATCAGCTGTTGAAAGGATTGCAAAAGAGCTTGAACCACGCACTTGAATGCATTTCTGAAGACCTCTGCTACTTTCAAACTGACATTAGCGAAGAGGATGAAGAGCTTGATGCAAGGGATCATGAACAAGTACATAATCCTAGAGAATGGCTGACAAGGAAGAGTGCTGTATATGCTGCATTTTTTTGTGTATTAGATGAGAGTGACCAAGAAGCTGAAATCAACAGTACTGACATGGCTTGTCCGGCTGAAAAGCTTTCTCCATTCCAAAGACAGATGAGGACCTACAGGCTTGGTGGAGGAAATTTTACATCCATCCTCTCATTACTTTATGACAAGAACCCACAGAGGGCAGGAAACAAACTTGAGACAATTATTGGCATGTACCCAGAAAACCTGACAAGGCACTGCTTGGACCAGACAGAACTTGCAAACTTCATAATTTGTCAGATAGCTCTTAACTGTACTCTGCCTGGGTCCTCAAAGCTCCTGTCCCTTGAAAAACTTCAAGATCTCAGCAAGAGATTTATAACAAAGGGGAGAAACATGTCAACAGCTAGTGCTCTCTTCCTTCTCTCCCTTCTGTTTTGGCCTGAGACTAGCAATGACCCCAGTTCTGCTGATACTCAGATCCTTTTATCAGCCATTGATGCACTCCAGAGACTCTGCTGGCAAAAAAGCCAAGGTGTTTCTCAGAGGAAAAGCAAAATCGTGACCCACTTCTTTCTGGGGAAGGCAAAAGGTCTTAACAAGATTGTCCACAGAACTGCTATCGAAAAGCAGATTAAAGGCACTCTAAGTGAAAGAAAACTGAAATGGCTTGGAGGAGAAGTATGGAAAACCAAGGAAGTTTTGCAGTTACTGGAACGTGTTGAAGGATGGACAGAAAATGGAAACTTGTTTGTGAAAGGTGGAACAAGAGAGAGCAAGATTAGGGTCCTTCCGAGATATTCTGCCTCCTTGCCAAATGGAAATGAAAGTGTCACCTTCTACTTGGGCTTTTCATTCGATGGAGTGGTTGCCTGTGACATCCAAGTAATGGAATAATGTTCACAATGTAAATCTGAAAATATCAGTCCTACGGTGAAGTGGGCATTACATTGTTCTGAGCTACAAAGGTTAGGCAGACCTTTCCTCTTTTGTATAGCACACAGCAACAAATCTGAATAAATACAAATTCTTCACATGTATTATTTGAAAGGCTGGACTGAAGATGGCCGAATGGGGAGATGTTCTTCCCTCAACAGAAATAGCCATTAGAAGAATCTCAGAATGTATTTTAAATGGACAATTAGACTGCTTTAAAATATGAGCTTCATTATAAGCACAGCTCAAGAGCACAAGATTTGTGGTTCTAGTGATATTAAAACAATGGTGAAAGAAAGCAGCAAATTCTTTTCTCACATAATGATATATATTAAATATTTTTAGTATTAATGTATTATGTTTTTCTTACACAATTTTGAACATTACTGTTTAAGTTGAATGTTTTTTTAAATGATCTGAGAAGTGTAATTGAATTGTACAAGTAAACAAATGATCTGCCTCATGTTTGTGTATAATAAAAAGCAGACAATTGTATGACATTGCAAATGTAAGATAAAGGTAATTTGAGGCAATAAAGATGTTTTGCAGGAACTTCAGCCATATTAATCTTTATAGCATTTAAGCATTTTGTTTTTTCAATCAATAAATATTTTGTAACACTTTCCCTGAATTTATTTTGTTTCTATTCATATTGTTATTTCATCTAGAAATCTAGAAGTGCTCTTTACTTTTAGTTTAATGGTATTAAATGAAGATCCCAAACTTGCAGAAAGTTTGGTGTTGGCCCTTGTTTGTGGTGTCTCCGAGCATGTCAGCTAAAGTAAATGTTTCCTATTAAGCTTTATCTGCCATTTAACCTGTATCCTCCCTTTATTGAATGGTGAAAATATCAGGAGGAACTGTTGATCAGTAACAAAATCATTAGCTCCAAAACAAAAACAAGAGTGACAAACCTGATCTAACTGAAGTATTAGATAAAGCTCATGACATCTGTGTCTTTATCTCTGTATATTGTATGATACTGTTTGCAGCTGACATAAATACTGGTTAAAAATATTTTGAGAAGGGGAGGAAATTGTCCCAGTAACAAGAAGTGGATGACCGTTGAGATGCCATCCAGATGAGGATAGTTTTGACAATATGAAGTTGTTCTGCAAGACTTCTGTCTTTTATTATAGTTCAGCGATCAAGAATTTTCAAAAGCAATTTTCCTTGTTGAATTACTACTTACATGATAACCAGGTAAATACTGAACTCAGGAAGACGGCCTTCCACTAATTCGTACCTTCTATAAATTAATTACATAAGATTGTAAAACCTTGAATGTTTCATCTTAGTGGGTGACTTTAAACTTTTAGAAAATGTTTAAAACTTTTAGTAAATCACATATTAATCACAGAGGGGAAACATCAAAAGAAACATTAGAGTTTACAAACTGGTTTATTCAAGGAAAAACAGTAAACATTCAGACTTTGGCACACAAAAAAAATCATGTAGTGTTTTAAAGGAGGAACCCCAAAATAAATATTCATGATTATGCTTCAGTTTTTGACTCAACTTATAAGCATAAAAACATCTCTTCCAAAGCATCAAAGCCGTCCCAGTACCATCACATTCTCAGACAAGGTATGAAATAAATAAAAGCAGAAGGAAATGTGCAAAGTCTCTTCATAAAACTATATTCTTCAGCAGGTAAAAGTCTAATAGACCTTTTTTGTGTAATATTTTATAAACCTGTTATCTTTGTTTGATATTCTCTTACACAGCAGAGAGTTTAAGAAAAAAAAGTTCAATATTAACTGGATTAGCATATTAACAGAAGTGATACTGACCCCATACTTACCCATGAAGACTCTGCCTGTATTACTCGTGTAAAGCATTTAATCATTAGTTTAAATCGAGGTTACGATGTTAAGTAAGATGCTGATCACATTAAGCAGAATAGTGGAAAGAAATGTGTTGCACACTCAAACATTAATTATGATTTTTATTAGACAATTACTCCTTGAGATTATTACTGAATGATACACATCAGTGTAAAATGCTTAAGAATTGCTCTGGGCTCATTTAAGGTTTTTTTTCCACAAAGACCTCTAGGTGACAGGCATTGAGATCTCATTACGTGTGCACACAAATCACAGGTGGACAGAAATTACAGCAGTGGTACTTACAGCTTTAACTAACCTGTTACTGGAAGAGATTCTCCTTCATGTAAGTAGTTAAATTCAAATGATCAAGTGAGGAAAGCTGATGAAACAAACAGGATTAAGTGGTAAAAGCCATTTTACAAGCATATATGAAAAGTCATTTGTTCATCACAAACCTCCCAACAAACATTTTAATGTCTACATGGCTTTAGGTGACAGACTGTTAATGGCGTCTGTATGTGGGACTCTTAACAAATGAGCTGACTTCTGACCAATCCATCAATATTTCAGACAGTTAACTGCTGTAGACTGTAGGACTACTTAATATCAAAAGCTTCTAAAGGAATATTGTCTATTTAATAGCTCTATACTGTCAGTATAAAACCATTAAATGACCACAGAGCTTCCTGATGCTCTCACCAATCAAGAATGGGGAATACAGGGTTAAATGGCACATAAGAGCTTAACAAGAAAGAATATAATTCACATGAACTAACATGCCTGAACAAAATGGTGCCTAAAACGCAACAACACAAACAAGGGCCTTCACCAAACTTGCTGCAAGTTTGGGGACATTGAGATCCAACAGCGTGTAAGCTGTGAGGGCCCCTGGTAATGAATGAGAAGACAGAAAATGGTGAGACTTGCCTCAGGCTGAAACAGGGCTACACTGAGACAGGGCCTCAGCCAGTCCCCCATGGCATCGCTACAGGGAGAAGAGAAATCTGGGTTTTAGCACTACAGCCATCAGCGACCCGGAAGTTATGCAACTGTACAATGCACTCAGTGTGTTAAAGGCTAGCCAGCCGGTGCCATGTACAGAGCATCAATTAAAAAAAAAGAAAAAAAAACATTTACCAACAGTTTTAATTTCAGCAACTCAACAAAACGTTAAAGCACAGATGCACATTCCTGTCAGTATCTTCAAAACAACAAAAGCACAATCATCAAGAAGTCTATAACTGTAGTACAAACCTGCTGTGACGTCTCTTTTCCCACTAACGTCCCGCAAAGAAGAGTCTTACATTTTTGCCACATTTTATTACAATACAGTTTTACAACAATACATATACCATTTCATTTAGTACTTCATCTATTTAAGATTGAGGCAGTATCTCCTCATTAAAACTATAAACATAAAACAGAATTAATGCATAAACAGGTATTTGAAGCCCTCACCAAACAAAGTTGGGGACACAAAGTCCAACAGCACTACGTGCTGTGAAGGCCTCACTGTTAAGCTTAGAACAGAAATGTGTTCACATAAAACTTGCCTTGATAAAGGGTGGGTACTGCCCATGTAACTCCAGCGCCTTCACAACACTACGAACCATATCTACTATACTTCTATACACCTAAATGAAACATGAGAAGGAAAAAAAGCCACAGAACAGAGATGGTTTGAAACAGTTCATAGTCTTGGTTAGGTACAACAGTGTAAATATTTCCCATGCGCTCTGATGCTTTTATAGCTCTTTTGTTTGGTGTGTATTCAGTGTCTCTTCCTCATATCGTCGTACTAGCATACCAATACTGGTTTGTCTACTAGAAGCTGAGGACATTAGAAAAGGGTTGAGTGTCCAAACCTATTGAAGAGAGGAAGGCAGGCTTCAGTAGCGGCCTCCGGGAGACATGACAGGGGGTCTCATACCCATGGGTGGCCGTGGAGGGGCTCCCTGGTACCCTGGGGGAACCACAGGAGGGGCCTGTCCGTATGGAGGTATCCCTCCTGGTATGTAGCCTGGAATCCCCTGGGGTGGACCACCATACTGGCCTGAGAGAAAACAGGTTGGTTGGCTTTTTACTCAAAAATCTGTCTGTTATACAGTAAAAGCCATACAGTCCACAGCCGTGCTAGCGGCTCGTTTACCGCATTCATGTCATATGGGACGGATGGCAGAGATCGTTAAGATACCCATGTAATGGTTGTATGACTATTATGTATGTATGAGTTGGTCGTGTGAGGATTAAAGTACTGTGCACTGACAATATAAACACCATATTCATTCATCATTCAATTAGTTTAATCACGCACAATGACAGACTTTGGCTGATGTGAGCTGCCCATATTTGTTTTGAATTTGATGTTGACATGAACGGTAATAACTAGTCGGAAACTCATAATTACGATGATATGACATGAATGCAGCATTAGGAACAGGGCTCTTTAAACTAAATGCTAACAGCTACATGCTAACATGCTCATGATGAATATGCTAACATGCTGATGCTACGCAGGAGTAATGTTCACCAACTTAATTTGGCCTGTTGGCATGCTAACATCCGCTATTTAGCACTTACCATAAAGTACAGCTGAGGCTGATGGTAATGTCATTAGATTCGCGGGTATTTGATCAACAACCAAAGTATTAGACACTTTGAAACTTTGCCCTGATGATGGGGCAACAGGAAAAGTCAGGGGATCACCAAAGTCATGAGGATGCATCCTCTGGGGATCATCACTGTCTGTACAAACTTACACAACAAACCATATAATAGCTGTTGTTGTTGTTGTTGATATTTCAGTGGTGAACTGATCAAGAGCCCGACACTGCCATACCTCGAGTGATGCTGGTAGCATGTATGTCATTCAGCATTTCATGGTAAGTCAGAGCATTTATGAAGAAAAGCTTCAATAATGATTTATAAAATAATAACAGTAAGACATTCTCATCCTGTAATACCCAACAACAGCTAAGAGTAAACTGCTCTGGTTAACAGACCAACAAAATGCATCAAATGTAAGTTTTTTTTCGAGCCAGAGGCAGGCGGTGTATACCAGGTATGGGATGCCTCATGCCGGGCTGCTGAGGAGCCATCATGCCACCCATGGGAACCACTGATGGGGCTGCAGTGGTGGTCTGGCCTTGACGGGGCATACTGCGCTGGTATCTGGACAACTGAGCCCGCAACTCTTCCTGCAGGACACAGAAATCAAACAAGGAAGAATAATCTGACACTGACATTCTGCAGCTCAAACAGAATAAATAAAAAACAATATTACTGAATCATTTTAATAAAAAAAAATGAATTTGTTAACTTTTTTTTATGATTATCAGTTTTCTAAAAACACTACTTACTGTAAAGACTATAAAGAGAGAGAGTTGCAGCTGGACTACTCACCAGTGAGATATCCTCATCAGGGTGGATCAACTTACTGGTTGCACTGGAGGTGGTTAGGGTGGCAGGCTTACTAGTCACAGTAGAGGGAGGTTTGGAGACCGTACTGCTGCCAGCATTGGGGCTGGACACAGCTACGGTGGCCTGAGTGTAGGCCGGGAATGTGGGCTTTGAGGGATCAGAGGAAGTGGAGGGGGGGAGGGTGGGGGGACCCTGACACTGTCTGCTGACTCTGAGGGGGAAGAGAGGAAAACACATTAGAGAGACTCTTCTAAAAAAGGCATTCAAAATTCACATGGGGACACTTTTAGTCATACTTTGAGGTTACTCCCTTTACTGTAGTCAATTTAAAGCTTGGCATTGATGTTGTTGTTTGTACACAGGCTTAAAATAGATTGAACTGGACTATCTCTGGATTCCTCTTTCCCTTAGCATTTGCATCTCTGCTTTCATTTTCTTAACAGGGTCAACAAAGTGAAAAATTACATTTAAATTAAACAGCAACATGTCTTTCCAGATTTATTTTTTAATGAAGAAATAAGATAGTCAAGGTCTTTGCACCCTAAGTAGTAGTTTACTGCCCAAAGTAGTGGCAGCAGGTACACCTCCTCCAATCAGAGGCTAGAGCCGTAACCCGTGCAGTATGCAGCCTGAGAGGTCAAACGCAGGACAAAAAGCCTTCCTTTGACTCTATGCTGCTTGTAAAGCTAATTATGAACACAAGGTAATAATTGAAAGCAACCTAGATGGACATTTTTTAGCAACATCTTTCTTTCTATCTCCTGGATTTTGGCAGCTGGACAGTGTGAAGGTTGTGTTTAGAGATTTTAGTGAATAAATCAAATAAAACCCCTAAAAGTGACGCGTCGTATGCTGTGCTGTGCCAATTTGTATTTCCACTGGATGATGGCACGTTAATGCCAAGTCTATAAACGGGGTCTTAGTTATGTGTATCCAATATCAACACCACTGTTGTTACACACATGGGAGAGTAACCGTTTAAAGTATGACTACAGTTATCGTCAAGCCTGCAAGAAAACAAATCCAAAAGAACATGCTGTGATACATTGCCCTACAGCAGTTCAGAAATAAGAAGCTTACTTTACAAATCTGCATAACTCTTTGATTTTGTCGAGGTGATTAAGCAACGTTTTCAGTAGTTCTGTAAATGCAGATTTGTAGCACAAAAAAAAGCAAAAAAAAAAAGACAAAACAAGTATTTTCTACCATCTTTCTTATCATTTCTTTCTGTCAAATAAAATATAATTAATCTGCCCAAGTACACCACAGGCAAACTATACATAATTGTGTGCATGCCAATTGTAAAGCTGCAGGTTGTCAGAGTTGAGCAGGCAGACAGCTGCGTACTTGTGATGTGATAGGGAACAGAGCTTTAGAGGAGGCGGACTGAGAGTCTGCACTGGATGAGCCTGCACTTGTACTTGTACTTGCAACACGATTGCCCATCTGTAGCACAGGAAAAAAGTAAAGAATAGAAAATGTAAATAAAATAATTCTTCAGTTTAAGGAATTGCTCCTGTTTTTTTTTTTTTTTTTTCCAAATCAGCCTGAGTGAGACACAGAAAGTTACTCAAACATCCCTTATTCAACAGGAAATAATCTGCCCCATCGGCGTGCTGAGGAAGATGAAAAGTGGTAAATGGTGTCATAAAGACTTTACCTGTCCAGCAATGGGGAACAGAGGCTTTGTGACATCAGTGTGGACTGAGGGGGCTGTGGCAGCAGGAACAGCAGGTCTAGTTAGCACGTTTGCAGCAGGAGGTACCTGAGCCATGTGTGTGATGCCTGGACGGTGGCCCACAGGAGGAGGCATTCCTGACACCAGCAGAACAAATGTATTATAGAAGGGAACAAGGAAGGCCTGCCCACAGCAGCACATATTAACATTCATTTTAAATTAATAATTCACATGAAAGCAATTACGTGGAAGTGAGTGCTTTCTGACGGCAGGGTATTACCTGGTGGCACACCTGGCATCATTGGAGGCATCCCTGGACCTGGAGGCATCATCCCACCCATTGGTATCATCCTAAATACATGAGTAAAAATATCCATGTTTAAAATAATAGATATTTAGAGGATGGGATTAATAAAAATGGCTTGATTATTAATCCTAAATATTTACCCAGGAGGCATTCCTGGAAGTACAGGGGGCATTCCTGGCATCATTGGTGGCACACCGGGCATCATTGGGGGAATTCCTAAAACAGAGATTATTTTTTAACTCAAGTGTGCTACCGCATAAAAGACTAGTTTATGTAATTCACATTACACATTGGCTGCATTATAAAAGGAAGGATTCTTAATTCAATCACATTATTTAGACCACATGCTGCAAGGCAATCGATTTGCTTGAAAACATCTATTGTCTGAATATAGTCTCATGAATACTGCAGTTGTAACAAGATTAACAGCTTGAAGCAAAGCAGCTGGGAAGAACTGAGAGAGGAAACAGCACCAGGGTAAACTGCGTCAGCAACAGGTCTGAGGTTAAAGGACCAGTGTGCAGGATTCAGTGGCATCTAGTGGGGAAGTTGCAGATTGTAACAAACTGAATACAGCTTCCCCCTTCCAAAAAACATGAAAGGCCCTATCTAGAGCCAGTGTGCCCGCCTGGGCTACTGCAGAAACATGGCCGATCAACATGGCGGCCGGCATAGAAGAGGACCCGCTCTCTCTATAGGTGCAAACGGCTCATTCAAAGGTAACAAAAACCTAACAATTCTTATTTTAAGGTGATAACACACTACACATAAAATACCCATGAATATTAACTTCTATTTGTGCCGACAGATCCTCCTAAATGTTACTCATCGGACCTTTAAATACTGGACAAAAGCTGAGGTTGTAAAGATACGTGGGACCACTTTGTGTATCATGACCATGAACATGAATAGAATAGCTGTATAATCATCCTTTGTAATGAGTATGATACCAATACACTGTTATTTAAGATTAGTTTAAAAACAGTTAAGCTTATTTGCAGTTCAAGTGAATTCACAGTTTCTCACCTGAGTAGCTGCCTGGTGGTATCCCTGGAGCACCAGAGCCAGGAGGCATCCCGGGCTGGGTCATCGGGGGGATGTAGCCTGCCTGGGGCTGGCCTACAGCAGGCTGCTGGAAGGAGGGACCAGGCTCATCATCCTCATCGTACTCATCAGAGTCGTCCTGGTTCTGCTTTTTCTTTTGAGTCTCTGGAAATAGGGAAGACCCGTGATAAATCTCCAGACTACACCACCACAAGACAGTAGATTAATCACAGTATTTTGACGTGAAATACCTTGGTTCTTTTGTTCTAGCACTCTTCTCCTCTCTTCCATGTCTTTTTCGGGAATACCCTCCATGCCATATATTTCCAGCTCAATATCCGTCCTTCCAGGTATTGCATTAGGAACTCCATCAATGGTCTCTTTGTGTACCTACGACAAAAGTGACGCGGCAAGGTAGTTTATAGTTAATACACAAGTGATTTAGTGTGATTTAATAAAGATGGTTTGTATTATTGCTTCCTCACCTGCATACAGTGGATTGCAAGTCCAGGGCCAGTGTACAGCTTTTTATGACAGATGTGACACTTGAAATGTTTGGCCTTCTGATGCTGAATGAGAATCTTTTCATCATCAAAATCTCTGTTACAGTACCTGAGATTATGGTTAAGGAAACTGGACCATTGTGTTGCTACTTCACGGCGTATTTGCAGTAGTTGTAGTATAACACATCAGAAGATAAGATACAAGATGCCCTGTCATGTAACAACACCGACATCAGGTTAAACATCTGTCCGGCTGGCTACATACTGAGAGCATGCACTCTTATTAATATAAGGTTTACTTACAGTGGACGTTAGCTCAGTAAACAGAGGATACCGCTGCCAAACACACAGGTCAAACATAAGGTTATAACACTAATAAAAGGTCAGACTTGGGGGGGAAAGGATACCAGCACCAAGGCTTCATTTGCTTTTTCTTCTTCCTTCCCATGATTTCTTCTGCACTGTCAGTTCACTGTCCGCTAATCCGGTGAAATAAAACAGCTAACATACCGAGCGGAAATGAAGCAATTGAAGATGGCGTCGGGTCTCCTCACAAGACTCAGGCGCCCTCTGGTGATCCAAAACGTCTAAAACTATTGTTTATTTGTTTAATAAAAAATAAAAACATCTTATTGGACTATTCACTTACTATAATCCTTAAATACATTTGCATTTACTGCTACTGAATGGACCTCCGCAACCAAGGTTACCAAGGCAACCTAACGTTACAAAGGATACTGCAACGTCTACATATAACGTTATATCCACAATTCAGACCATCGCTAGTTAAAGTATATAAACTTAGAGATATAAAACTAACGTAATAATATTTACACAGATGTTTTTAACAACTTAAACGAGGTTATTAAAAAAACACGGAACCAACAGATTAATTCAAAATCATAGTCGGACATTATTGAGGACGTAACGCGTTCATATCCTGCGCATGCGCACACGGCATATGCAGGAGAACAGCGTTATCTTGTACACATCTGGAGTTGTTGCATTATGAGCTTTTACACTTATTAATATCAGCCCGAGCTCAGCACGTCAACATTATATATATATATATATATATATCTACCAACACAGCACAGTTGAGCGATAGAAGTTTCCCCGTGTTATCTGTCATTGTTAGCCTGCTGCTAGCTCGCTCCGTGCAGGTGTAGGATCATGTTTACCTCCCAGACCTCGTCCTTCCAGGATTCAATAGACGTGGAAGAGAGAGATGACTTTGACAGTGAAGACATTGCAGGATACAGCCAGAAGATTCAGCTGAACTGCTATTACACCATCTATCTGTATGAGGGCACAAGGTAATGGTGGACAGCTATCTGTTTAAAACAGCTGCTGTTGCCATAAGATTACAACTTTATGTTTCTAATGTAAATAATGATCATTTGCGTTTCACGTCCACGGTGTGATGTTATATGTGTTAGAAATGTTGATATAATTATGTAAGCATTTTAATTTATTTTCTGATTGTTGACTTTTATGGTTGGATTATTTATTATATTGTTCACAGTTGCTACTTTTTATCCTACAGGACAAAATATAATGACTGTTTCTCCCCCTGAATACAACCAGGTTCTTGGTGTGTAATGACTGTTTCTTCCTGTATCACAGTTTTGATTTTTATACAGTCTAAATACTCTAAAGCACGCTTTAGTTTTTGTAGTTCCTTGTTCCTGAACCTGCTGACAGTGACTCTCGTGCAGGTAAAACCAGATTTATACATTAAAAACTAATCAGGTGATGAGTGAACTGTCAATTGTCTTAGATCTGAGGCTTCTGCGGAAAATGTGGCATGGAACCAGAGACGAGCTGACTCCACAACCAGTCAGGATGACTTTAGGTAACAAAGGAGCCGTACACCCACCTTCTCTTTGCTCTCCGTGGTCGTTTCTCTTTGGCTTTCACTGTTGTGCATTGGTGTATCCACGGGCTGCCACGGGGAAATCCAATCAACATGGAATCAATTCTGTTTTCATTCGTGATTTTTTTGTTCTGATTGTTCATCGCTGTGCTGCTGAGTTACATGGCCTTTAGGTCTCTCCCAATCTGAATGGGACTCCACTTCCATGTGTCAAGTGGCGTTGGCAAAAAGTGAATGAAATTCCTTTTTAATGTCTGGATACAGTGTTGAAGCAAAATGGCAAAAATACTTTCTGTCATTGTTCTATGTGTTTTAACACCCAGGGGCACGGTTGCAGCTATGTGACTCAGTTGTGTGTTGTGTTGTTTGTGGCTAATGGTCATCAGCTTCCTCCATCTGTTCTCCATTGGCTTGAGTGGTTTCCAAATTCCTCATTGCCACTACTGGCTGCTTGTATCCATACTGACTTTCTGCCCTGCCCACAGCCTCACACTGATCGACAGCAGTCTGCCGTTGGAGGCGGAACCTGAGCTGCGGACCTACATTTCAAGGAGGCTGAGCAAGGGAGCCCTGCTGGGTGGCATGGGTAACATTGCCACTGTGGAACTCAGGTAGTTATTTTACATATTCCCTCTTGTTTTGCTTCAGTAATATGAGGTGGAAATGAAGGTTCAGAGGTGGACAAATAAGTAAGCTGGTTAACCATGTGCTGATTGTTTACTCTTCCCAGTATCCCAGAGCAGGCAGTCGGCTGCTACTGCTGTCTCCTGGAGCAGGAAAGGTCTCCTGAGCAGCCTGATGCTGATGGAAATGGATATGTCATCTGCTTTATGGGCGGCTCTGAAAAAGGACTCAACCTATATCCTTTGCGCACAGTTGTCGATTGCATAGTGTCCCCCAGAAATCATCCTTAGTTATAAGCATCATCCAGTGTCCTCCAGCATTTATTGT
The DNA here is from genome assembly GCF_905237075.1 of Dicentrarchus labrax. Lineage (NCBI taxonomy): Eukaryota > Metazoa > Chordata > Actinopteri > Moronidae > Dicentrarchus > Dicentrarchus labrax. Next base: position 6,676,463 of record NW_026136722.1, on the reverse strand, counting down.
TAACATCATCCTCGCCATTAGAAAGCGTTCTTTCCTGCATTGTTTTGTACATCGTTGTAACTTGTTAAAGAGAAACAATAGTTCCAATTCCTTGACCCAATCCACATTTAGATTAGAGCTGGATAAATACGTTCAAGGCCTGCATAGCAGCCTGCAAACCCCAGAGGTATGAGAATGTAAGAACAGAGTAATGCAGTTATATATGCTTCATTACATTATTAATGTAATGTTAATTTGTGTGTGTGTTTGTGTGTCAGCTGCAGAACCTAGAGACGGAGGTGCGTCCCTATCTGAGCCGGTGGTACGAGGAGTCTGTGATGCACATTCATCGGGTGGTGCAGCTGGTCCAGAGCAACATCAGCTTCTTGCTGCATGCTGTGAGTTATTTTTCACCTCTAGAGTATGTCCAATAAAAATTAATGCTCACCAAAAAAAGGGTTGTCAGAGGTACTGATACATTAAATAATGAACATCCACACACTCCAATGTGTGCAATATTCATTTAATATGGTATAAATCAATCAATTATTATATACATTTGATCAACTCAAAATAATATAACACTGTTACTTGCACTCCTTGAAATGTTATTTACCCTGTGTATCAAAATACTGTTTACACATTACAGCCATGAAATGTTCTGTACGCAGGCTCTGAGTCACACACACGTGGAGGTCAATAATTCAGATGAGAGGACAAAGTCTGATGTTCACAGGTGAGTTCGGGGCTAGTCCCCTTAACTACCCTTACACATCTTTAAAGGACCAGTGTGTATGATTCAGTGGTGTCTAGCGGTGTAGTTTCAGATTGCAACTCCCTTGCTTCACCCGGGCTGGTTCACTTCCAAGCGTGAAGGAGAAACTAAATGAGAATGGCCAATTTAGAGACAGTGTTTGGTTTGTCTGTTCTGGGCTACTGTAGAAACATGCCAGCTTCCATAGAAGAGGACCCACTTCCTCTGTAGATATAAATAGCTCATTCTACGGAAACAAAAACACAAGGAGTCCTATATTCAGGTGATTATACACTAATGAAAACATACCTGTAATTATTATGTTCCATTCCTGCCAATAGATCCTCCTAAATGTTACACACTGGACCTTTAAATCCTAAGACTGCCTATTCAGTCTATTGTTTATTTCCATGTAGTACAGCCTGTAACTATTTTGTTGTTAGCTGTTAAATGTTGTATTCTCTACCAGGTTCATCAAAGCAGCCAGTTTGCAGGGCCTGTCCCAACAAGACACTACAACAGCTTCTCTGTGTAAGGCTATTTCAGAGGACACACACTCTGACCTGATCATTGACTGCTCCACCAGCCCACCCACACTCTCTAACACTGGTAACTAATGCTCCATGACACATACTTGATGAGGAAAAATGAGTGTATATCTCTGCACTAGTTTAAAGTCTCATAGAGATGTTTTCTTCCCCTCAGTCAGTAATCGTTTCTGTGACGACTGGATTCAGGCATTTTTAAATGCTGCAGAGCGTTGTAATCCTTTCCTGCTCAGACAGATTCTGGAGAACTTCAAACTTAAGGTGAGAAAACATACACACAGACAGACTATAACAGGGTTACTTAAGCTTTTTTGTGTATAAATGTGTATAATTTTAATATTGACTATAGCATCTTTAAAATTATACTGATGGTATAACATTTTGTTGGTTATATAAAATACTTTGATACTTGAAGTCTACATATTTTTGTTACAAACTTATGAAACAAATAATCTTTAAAAAAGCATAAAAAATCCCACTAGCCCGCAAGATTGAGAAACTTAGGACATTAGCTCTCAGTTCCTCTTGGCAGATACACAGTATAACTGTTTTTTTCTGCTGCCTCTTTCCTTTTATCCTGATCTCTTCCCCTTTTAACTTCTTTCTTCCTCTCTATCAACCACCGCTCCGGCTCTGCAGGCCATCCAGGACATGAACAGCCTGAAGCGGTTTGTGCGACAGGCAGAGATGAGTCACTACGCCCTGTTTCGCTGCTGCCAGTTCCTACAGGGCTGCGGAAATGGGGACGTGTTGCTGCAGAACGCCAGGGCGGAGCACAGCGAAATGCCTGAAGCCTGCAGCATCATCGCCGTGCTGGAGGAGTTCCTCAGGGAACAGTCCCTGGCCCAGGTCTGATTCTAACTCCCAGCCTGGATACTTTCTCTCCTGCTGGTATGACAATCCAGCCACAAAGCTGATAACCTAGTACCATTTAAAACTTAGCACTACATCCTATGTTAAACACCAGTTTGGTAGTGGTGGATGTTTTGAATTAGCCAACTTCTGAATGGCAGATTCAGAATTTAAATATAAGTTATACTGTAAAACATATGTTTCCTCTGCTGGCAATACTGCTGCTTCTCAGAAGAGTAGTGGTCAGATCTGGAATATGTACTGTAAAACACTAACAACTTACACTCAGCTTTCCCAACAAATGTGTCTTTTTTGTGGGGCTAATAATAGTTTATTAACAATTAAGGTTAGTTGTTAATTGAAGATAATAGTTAAAAAATATTGAATTGACAGGCAATGATCTCAGTAAAGGCGAATTCAGATTAAAAAAAAACAATGTGCAGATAAGTTTAGTTGTAGAGTGACTTTCCCACCATTCCCTTTTGAAATTTTGTGCTTTGTGAGTGTAACAATACTACGAACCAAATATTATTACCATTGTTTTGCTAACTGACAATGATCACAACACAGAACTGATCCAAACTAAAACGTCTGCTCATTGGAGCCGAACTATCTATTGTCCAAATACTTATTTTATTATTGTTTTGTATTATATTTGATTGCACTTGTTTGTCTTTTGAGAAGAAACATAATTGAGAATGCACAAATCACTTTTATGCATTGCTTGTTACATAGGCCTTGTTTTTGCTTGCATTTCAATCCAGTACCTGCACTACTATATTATTTTTGTCTAATAAATACTGCTACTGTATGTACATATGTCTACCAAGTGATATTAGATGTCAGTTTAATCCCCTGGGAATGCAGTGTTGTAGATGTAGTGTAATTTTTTGGGTATCATTTTCTGTTTACAAACATCTTCCCAGCCTTCACCAGCCTCGAGACTTCATGAGAAAAAAGAAAAGAAAAATGGGCACTGTGTGACCAGTCACTCATTACATTTACTAAGCATTTGTTAAATGTTCTGCAATATTAATACCCACTGAGAAGTAACTGTAGAATAAAAATAGATTATATAAAAGTGCACACAGTAAATGTTTGCATGCTTAATTTTTATTTCCTTTTTATTGTGCCTGTAACCAGTTTTTTTAATATTCTATTAAACCCAGAAAGGGTTTTAGAACCAAGCTCAAACCATTTCCATTCAAACCAGTCCAAAGTGTGTAATACAGCAATATCAATGTTGGTGGTGTATACTTTTAACTGTGAAGTAAGTGACATGTAAATGAGTAATTTTAATATTGTGAAGCATAGTTTGACTGACCCACAACGTGTATATGTGTAGACATTTCTGTGGAGCCTGTCCTCTGTAGTTAGAAATGTCTGTGTGGTTCTCAGTCTTGTATAGAAGGAGCTAAAATAAATACCATAGTTAAACCTCTTTGTTGTGGGTTGTGCATGTCGTCACAAATACAACAATACAATTATTACACTTATAAATACTGTCTGTTTCACTCAAACCACAAGTCTTCTGTTCAAAGAATTGTTTACTGGTGAGTCAGAAGGGGACTGCTGCTACCCTTCAGTCCCTCACGCTCAAACTGGACCTCATATCCTCCAATAGACTCCGTCCTCCAGGTGCTCCTCTGCAATCACAAACAAACAGCTCGAGACATACAGGTGAAAGAAATGTGGCTTTTGCTACTTATATCATTCTGTTGAACTGTATATATAAAGCGTCTGTGGCTGTCTTGTAAGCCGCAAATGTCAAATGTTGACAAGGTGAAAAGTGACAATAACATGAAGCAGGCTTTACCTGTAGGATCATCCGTGGGATCATCCTTGATCCTCAGAAGAGAGCTCGGTACATCATAAATGTCCTCTGTAGAGTCTGACAAGGATTCTAAAGAACATCAACCAGATAAAAAATGTTTTTATTATTTTGGTATAACCAAGTTTTTAAAATGTAAAAAAAAAAAAAATCTATATAATCTCACCCGGATGTTCATCAGCCCTCCTGTTAGAGAGAGGAAAGTCATACACATCCTCCTCTTCCATCTCTGTTGAAGCGTTGCTCTCACATATAGCTACAGAGACATAACAACGGGGCCAGTTTGGACATTTAACAATCATTATGTGTTATGGCAGATGGCAAATACAAAAGTATATTTAAGATCATACTTTTTCTAACTGGTAAAACGTCATAGTCTCCCTCTTGTCCCTCTCCACTGGTCAACTCACTGGACCAATGAGGAATGCTGGGATTGTCACCTAAAAAAAAAACAGAGTAGTTAGCACCATGTAGCTGAAAGTACAACTCAATTAAAGACTCAATAATATACATTTGCAATTAACATTAATGTATACCACTGTGATGCTGGTAGTTACAGGCTGGGAGTGTGATTTGGTACGTGTTCTCCTCAATAGTCAGCTCCTCGGACCGGTAGGAGGGGGAGGCATTGCTCCTGATCTCATGGTGGATGTGGCCTGTAGGGGCAGGGGCAGAGAGGGGCCGAGCGGGCAGCGACACCATCACACTGTTAGTCTGTGAGCAGGTGGGTGCACTGCTGTTTACTCTCTCTCGATGCTCATGCACTTCAAGGCTGAGGAGAAGAGAAATGGTCCTAAATGCACGTCAGGAGTCTAGTTGACCAAACGTGGATTATTTTAGTTCAAGTTCAGGCAGTAAGGAAAAGGAAAGTACCCTCCTTACTTACTGTGAGCTTCTGGACTCTGAGGCCCTGGAGGTAGAAAGATGCATGGCTTGCCACAGGTATCCTACCCACTGCTGTCTGAGTGCTGCTGTATCTGCTGCCTGCACACAAACACACGCATAGTGGTTTGGAGACACGGGTGACACAGTTTGAAACTTAAAAAAAGTCAGTCTAGACCACAGCAGTTACTCACCAACAGTTTTCTCTTTCCATTGGTCATGATTATCTCAAACTTAAAGCGCTTGCTGTCAGCTTTCAGGACTTCTCGCACTGACTGCACCTGACCCAGGAGGTGGATTTAGATAGAAACTGTCTTTAGTAGATACTATGGGTCTAATCTAATGTCTCTTAACTAGAGACAAAGCAACAGTAATGGAGGAAGTACTCAAATCCTCAGTGAGAATGTCACGTATTCAAAATATCAAAGTGCATCAGTATAAACATCTAAATATACTTAAAGTACTTAATAATATAAAGTACCCATAATACAATTTTATAATATTCTAGTATATTATTGGATTATAATTATTGATGCATGCATGCAGTACACATTACTTGTAAATGTGGGGCTAATTTTATCTATGTTATATACTGTTGTCTAACCTAATCTATAATAATATGCAGTGTATTTGTTCGTTGTATTTTGTATTAATAATCTATAGCTGTAAAGTAACTAAAGCTGCCAAATAAATGTGAAGTAAAAAGTAAAATTTTCCACTGCGATGCACTTGTAAGTAGAAATATAAAGTAGCATTAAATGGAATAAATAATAATAATGGATAAGATGTTCCTTTATTGAACCCTCTTAGGAGGAATTCAAGATTGACCCAGCAGCATAGGGCAATGTAGTGTAAAAGAGAGTACAAAAGTGGAGGTACAACAATATATCACAAAGTAAAATATTACAAAATCTAATAGGAAATATAAGACTATAAATGAGTATATATAAATATATACACTATGCATATTCAAGTAGGAATGGTGTGCATATATTTGAGCAGCTTGACTAAAACTAAACTGTACATGTGGAAATAAAATATAAATAGTGCAAAAAGTTTGTGCGTTGTAGGTTAGAGTTTAAACCAGTCTTAGTCTGTGGGGGGTTGGAGTAGAATTACTCCAGCAGTTACTTTAAATATGTAATTAAGTGTAGTAATTGAGTAAAAGTTTGTCTTTCTACGACTGCAAAGTGATTTCTCATACCGCCTGTAATAAATGGACTTACTGTGTAAATGTAGTAATTGCCTCTCAAGTGTAACTGTGAAGAGAGCAAATCAACACCATAACCTTTCAGTCATTGAGAGCTTTAAAAAGGTAACTAGCTTTGTCAATTATATCCATTTAGTACCATAACCATCTTTCAATTGATTATTAAACAACTGTACACCACAACAAATGTTTACTTACAGCACTGCCATTCTTCTGTGTGTAGAAGAACAAGGTTGTATTTTGAAGCCTGAACCAATATGTCACCCACCTTATTTTCTATAGACAGAAAACAAAACTATATAGCAACCAAAAGTCACTTCTTTAGTTAGTCAACATACACTCACATAAAATACCAAGAGAGAGTGTAACTTACCATTGTATCTTTTCTTTTCTGCAGGAAGCCCTCAAACAATAACTTAGTCCCATCTATAGACATGATGACCCTTCTGTGTATTTCACTCTGTGGCTACCAGTTGTCGATCTACCTGTGAATGTGGTGATACTTCCTCCTCACACGGGCTTAGAGCAGTATTGTTTACAGCCGCATCATTTACTCACTTCTCTATTCACGGGCTTCACAGAAGTCCCAACTGGTCACAAAAACAGCTCATCTTACGTTCAATTTGCGCACACACTTTTGAAATGAGCAACTCCACTACGGCTTTCAGGAAGCACACACAAACACAGTGACATCAGTGGGTGTAAATGTCATTTATTACAGATATTTAAAACCATTTTATTTTCCATTTTCGCTGTTAAATTAGCTGTCATTTCACCCAACAACACGCATAAACAGCAGGGCCTGATCATACAATTCTTCTTTATTGTAAATGCTGGAAAAAGATAAGAATGAGAAGAAACACTTTCATAGTTTTAAGGTGGGAGAGGTGCGCTGAATGGCTGTTAGTAGCATAATCTTCTTGCTCTATGGTGCCTCTAACTTCATAAAAATATAACGAGGGACAAAGCTCTATTCGAAAACCAGAAAATTAAAAACAGAAGCAGAAAAAAGTCATGATGAGGACAGCTTTGATAACACTAAATACAAAAATACATGGAAAGTGTAAATCCCTCCATCCGTTTCATGCAGTGCACTCAAAAAACAGACCGGAAAACAAAAAGGAACAGGTTAATAAATTAACACACAAAAATGAAATAGTGAATGACATCCATGACCTTTTTCTAGTATTAGATGTAGCACTAAAAACCTCCTGCAGGTGTTGCTTCTAGCTGGTGAAGCCGTCTACAGATCCAAATCCTAAAATTATTGAGGAATACGTACATAATATACTGCATATACATAATCTATAAACAGATTCAAGTCCCTTTGTGGTGTTTCTGTGTATGGCTGCCTCTCTCTGGTCTCCAGCTAATAATACTGACCTGAGAAAAAAAAGACTAGTAGTGTCTGACCCTGGACTGGACTAGACTAGACTAGACCAACAGATCACAGAATGTCAGAATTTACAAATTGGCCGATGAACAAGTGAGAGTTCAAAAGTATCTTGCCCCCTTTCCCCACAACGTAAACCAAAAAACTAAACCACACACTCTGTTTTTAAATGCATATAAAATCTACCTAGGATTTTACTCATTTGTTTCTTGCTCGTGTTGTGGGAAGGGGATGAGTTGGAGCTGGAGGCTGAGGCCAGTCTTTTTGAGTCTTTCAGGTAGGAGGGATGGGGCAGAGTCAACAGATGGACCCGAGGGAGGAGGGGGGAGAGGAAGTAGGTGTCTCATGCTGTCTGATCACCGCTGTTTGAGAAGTGCTCTGTACATGGCGAAGCCCAGCACGGCGCACACTGTGGCACCGACGCTCGCTCTCAGCCAGAAGGTCGAGTTCTTCAGGTCCGCCTGAGCCATGTGCCTGTGAGAGGGAGCAAGAGACGGAGAGCAGGTGAGGGGAGAAAAAGAAACGTGACAAGAAAACAAAAGGAGCAACATCTAACACAATGAAAGCTGTGGCACAATTTATTTCCATTGTTAAAACCACAGTGGGATGAGTTACCAAATGACAAGACAAAGTCATGTGCTCTCTCTAGTGGAAACTCCCTGAATCAGGACAGTAAAGAATGAAAATCCTCACCCTGTAATCCCAGTTTGAAACAGGAACACATGCTTTCTCTTGACATTTGGTTTAGTTTTGGTTTGGGGAAGTGGCCAGACAATAAAAGTAGTTTGATAGAGGTGTTGGAACTATGAGAAACAGCTGCTTTAATTTTCCCGGGGAGGCAAAAAAAAAACAAACAAAAAGGAGTAACTAATAGGTTATTTTAATTGGGTTAACGCCTGCCCTACCAAACACAGATCCAGCTGATATGGCAAGAAACAAACACTGGGGGACTATGCAGACTGCAATAAAAGCAAGCAATTACAAAAAGGCAATGAAGTGAAAGGAAAAGTGTAAAGAAGTCTAAAAATCTTAGCTTCAACAGCAACTTTGGCCTGTAAGTGAAATCCTTGGTGGGTGAGCAGGTGGCTCAGCAGAGACTGGACTGCAGTTAAACCTTGAACACACAAACCAGGAACCCGGACTCCAGAAGGATCAGGAGAGACACCAGCCTGAAACACCTCTCTCCTCACTGGTCACTTATGCTCCCTCTACTGGGAAGAGTCACTTATTCACTCTTTGGCAGAGAGTTAGAGAAGATCAAAATCACTTTCATGTTTGTCCATTTAATATAAATATAATTTGAGCTACAGCCGGCTGCCGGGTAGCTTAGCTTAGCACAAAGACGAGAAAGAGAATTATTATTTCCTTGGCAGTTAGCTACCAGGTCAAGTACATTTTTGCACTTTTTTTTGCTTAAATAATAAAGATAATATGTTAATTGTAGAGCTTTAGAGGTGCTGGTAGGCAGATTTTGTTACCATTTGACGGAACCAGGATAGCCATTTCCCCTTGTTTCTGAACTTAGTGCCAAGTTTATGTTCACCTGATTGAGTTTGTATTTAATGGACAGAAATGAGAGCAATATATCTCCTCCTCAAATTCTACACCAGAAAGTGAATACGTTTATTTCCAACGATGTGAAACTATTCCCAAAGACACCAATAAGTCTCTCTACAACGCTTCAGGACATACATAACATTGGCAATAGCCTTTAAAATAATGACCTGACAAGCTGTTGCTGAAGAGTTGAACTTATCCATCCACAAGATTAAAATATAACACCCCTCTCTCTGTGGATGTAGTTTCTGCCTTTACCTTTCTGGGGGAATTAGCTGCACAGCAGAGACCTCCATAAAGACGGACCCGTCCACGTTGGAGACGGCTGAAACCTGCTGTGACAGGCTGAAATCCTCCTCTGACAGCAGGTAGCCCCTCCCCCACAGCCTCCGCCCAGCCTAGCCCACACCCACACACACGCACGCACACACTCGCACACACACGCACACACGCACACACGCACACACGCACACACTAGGTAGAGCTGGGAGATACTAGATACTAATAATTATTCTCATTAGCGATTACTTAACTGCAGATTGGTTTCTTGATTAATCATCCATAAATTGACAATTAATTAATGGTGATGTCTTCTTTTTCTGGCTGACAACAGTCTAAAAACCAAAGATATTAAGTTAATTATCAGGGCAGACTATATGAAAACCAGAAAAAAAATCACTTTAAGAAGCTGAAACCAGAGAACTTTGTGCATATTTGTCTAAAAAACAAAGAAACAAAACAACTAATTAATTATCAGAATGATTAAAGCTCTTATAATGTTGTAACACAGAATATATGTTGTCCTAGCCTTCTCACATTAAAATAATATGACTGATGAAATTATCCATGAATGCCTGTACTTGCTTTAACACTACAGTACATCTTCATTGACATCAAATAATTTTAATTTTCTTTTTTTTAAATTATTATTTCTTTTAATATTCAATTACCTTATAGCTGGGAAACAGCATGAAAATAAAACTGATATTGTGCTGTAAGACTATATATCATTATTATGATTTTGGTTGAGATTCAGTTAATTCAGTTTCTTGGCCACATTAATAATGTTTGTTTGTGCAGGTGACATTTCACAGTAAATGTCAACAGTAACACAAAACATATTGTAATATGAAGTTGAAACTATCGTGATATCTGCCTCCTCACCCAGCTCTGCCCACCCCGTAAAAGCAGAGAACTTCAATCACCACCCAAACGTTTAAAGCACAAGCTCAACCATGACTGCATACCGTGTCAAATGTTACCACACACTTCAGACAACGACAATAAAGCTACACAAACACACCACAGATACATACTGTACACACCACATGGCAGCCAGACTGGAAGGGTTGAGCCATTTTGAGAAGTGAAATCAATTTGAAAAGATCTCGAGTGTGAGTTTCTTGGGAAAACTTTCTTTGCTGCAGAAAACGCTCTTACGTATTCATGGCAGTAAATTTTGATTAAAGTGCAGAACAACAGAAATCGCTGGAGACTTGTATTCCCTCTGCACTGGCTTCCATAAAATCAAGTTTCTCAAGTGACCTGACACAATTTACTACTGTTTGTTTGTAACTTTGGTGACCTGAAGTGATTTCAGTATTGCACACTATTGAATTACATTGTTCTACTATATACATTTAAAACAACAGAACTACTTTTGAGAAAACACGCTGGGCGTTCAATGTGGTGGGTCAGCCCCTTGCACTGCCAGTAAGTGTCATGCTATTAATAGTGTCAACAACTCCCAAGATTAAGTACGCATCAACACAAAGGGGTTAGTGCTGGATGCAACACTACAGCATATAGCTCTGCCTGGGTCCAAGGACACCCAACCAAAGGCCCTGCACATTTTATGCCACTGTTGAGTTTAACATATTCAAATTCAGCAAACACACAACACGCTTCTGCCCAATCCAACACCATAAACAGCCATTCAAACCCTGCACTGTGGTTCAGTAAACCTCCCCCACTTTATTCAAAACACCAAGCTCTCTTTACTGCAGACACGGACAGATGAGAAACCTGTTCCCAGCCGCCAGTAGATGGCAAAATATAGGACCGAGGCATGCCTTTAGTTACCCAGAGAGGCAGATTAGCAGAGGGTGAAAACATGCAAGAGGAAGAGGAAGAGGGGCAGCCAAAAACATGGGTATGAACACCTATAGAGTGGAAGGAAAAACACAAAGAAAGGAAATACAAGATAGGAGAAACAGGATGAAATGACAGGGTGATTGGTACATTCAAATACAATCAATTCTTTTTAAAAATCAAAGAAACACATTTTGATTTTAAACATCAGCATATTAACTGTATGAAGTCTCGACCCACAGGAGAACGTGTGAACAGCAGTTCATATTTTAGTATATGTACAGGAAGGATACAAGTCAAGTAAAAAAAGGTGTCTCCTGTAGGTGTAGACTTCAGTGTTAAGAATGGAAAGGAAGACAAAGCGAGACTGAAAACATCATAGATAATCAATTTAGCAGTCTTTGATAACTGATGGAGGTTGGTGCCATAGAGAAATGAATAGACAGGAAGAATTTGAATGCGTGTATGTGACTGAAAAGAAATCACATATCAAACATGCAGACTTCGATGAGGTTTTCAGTTGGAAGCACAAACCAGAGAAGAATGGTTGTGTTTCTCTCATTATCTGTGCAAATTATATGCTTTGTTAGCCAAGATTTACAGTTTGCATATCCACTGCAGGACAGGAGGGAGCAAACACAACTCTTAGGTCACTTTTTAAACAGTAAACTGTAAATGGACTTGCAGAAAAACAAATATACAAAAATAAAAAAATAAAAATATCCATGCCTCTGATGAAAATGTTTGCTCTCTAATTTTACAACATGCTTGTGTTATGTACGGTAGTCAGTATTATGAGTAAAGTTTGCACTGCAAGCGGATAACATCATGCATTTTTTCACGCCGATTCCAACACACGGTCACCTGCCTGGCTAGTAGCCTGTGTGTTAGCTGGCACAGCACGGTCACACTTCGCTGTGTCAAACTGTACAGAGAGCGGGTGGGCTGGCTGGAGCTGGAGCAGAGACCGAGACACTAACATGACTGATGGGTTTTTAGGTATAGGAAAAAAATCATATAAATAAAATCTCAGCTCACTTTTGATTTGGGTGTAATGTAACATGTGGCCGTATTAAGTGGCTTCTCTTACCACTAGGAGTCCTCAAAAATGGTCCTAGAAGTTTGTAGCTAAGAATAAAACATCTATCAAATTAAACTACTTTAAATATAAACTTAAATTATTAAATTATATAATTAAATACAAATAAAATGTAAAAAAACAAAACAAAATCAGATTAACTAAAGAATTTAATTTAAAATTTTAATTAAAAAAAACAATAAAAAAGAATCAAATAAAATCAATAAAATTAAACATTTCTAAAGAACTAAGCTCTGATTTGTTTTGACATAAATAAATAAATCACGGAAGCAATGACGTCTATGACAGATGGTTGATTTTTTGGATAGAGAGTAACTTTGAACTACACAACCAAAGATCTTTGTCAACAAGCATCCTCTTGCTGAGGTACAGCTCATCCCTACGAGTGACGTATAGGCAGCAATGTAACAGTCAGCAAAAAGAGAATTCCCCTCAAAGTATCAAATAATATGTATGCATAACTCCACATCACAAATGGAAAACCAGACAATTTATCTAAACAACAATTTTGGCACACAGTATCACTATGACATTTAATATCCCCTTTTCCTCGCAGTGGATATGCAGTGTAAACCTGACTGCTGACGAGCACTGAAGGAAAGCAGAGGAGCTGTCCCCATCACCAGTGTTAGAGAGCTTGGGTGAAAAAGGAGCCTCCCTGTGACCCATCCTGGAGGTCCAACCCGAGGGTGGGAGACACAGGGAGGAGGAATGAGTCTATGTTAAAACACTAGAGCTTATTCTAGGTATGAACCTGTTGAAAACGACCCTGCGCAGTTGGGCCTTAATATTGCGCAGCAGCTCCGACTTGAGGAGGTTCTGACACAGGCAATAGGTGCACCTGTTGCAGGCACACATGCAGCGGAGACGGGCGTGGCTGCGGAAAGATACACAAAAATGCGTGTATTCACCACCATACAAAGACACGTACCAAACAACAAACATAAGAGGAGGAGGAGGAGGATGAGGAGGCCAAAGCTAGGATAATAACCTCAACTTTATTTAACCACTGGGCTACATCAAAGCCAACCTGCAACCTCCTCAGACAAAGTAAACCAAAGTATACCAAAGTATTGACAAGCTAACAACTATAATAAAAAGTCTAAGTCTAAAGCTTAAAAGGAGAATAAACACAAGAAGGCATAAGGAGAAGAAAACTACAAAGGAAGGAAGGGAAAAATTCTGAGGGTTATCATTAAAATGCAAAAGCTCTGAAAATAACCAACTTATGAACTTAAAGCAACAAGACAAATGTTTTTGAGGGTTTCAAAAAGAGATTTTAGACTGCTCAGTTTACACGCTCCTAATGATGTAATGCATTAAAACAAAAAAAAAGCAGCTCAAGATGGAAAGCTTGAAATAGGTTGACAGCTTTGACAACTATTGAGATTTTGAGAATTCACCTTCGATCAGTAGATTCATTTACTCCTTATAGAGTCAGAGCAGTCAGTGGACTCAGAAGCTCTCCTCTCAGTAAGCCCCTTTCTTTATATCAAAGCAGCCAACGTGTATGTTTATGGTAGGGTTAATTCTCCTGTCAGTGCCCTTGACAAAGGCACTGGCTTAAAACTGGAGTCGGCCCATATGGGGGCTGCACAGTGGCTGCCCACTGCTTCTAATACCTAGGATAACTTAACTACTACTCAAACTCGTGTGTGAGTGCTGCAGATCTAATGGTTTAAAAATGTAGACAATAGGATTTCTGGCCCGCTAAAACGAGATTTAGTGGGCACTGAGTGCTAATTAATCTACTGTGAAATCTAATCTGATCAGAAAGCTTTGAGGAGTTAAGACACCCAATAAAGGATTGACCTAAAAGAATTTCAGGCAAGGACACACACACACACACACCCACACACACAACACTGACTTACAGGGGAGCATAAGAGACCCAGAATGTGCATTTAATTTGTTCTGGGCGCTTGGTAGCAAGGTCAGGAAACCAAAGTCCTCATTTACTGACGGAGTGGCTGGAGGAGTCCAAAGTTTACATGTTACACAGCATACAGATAATGGCTTTGATTCACTTCCCCCTGCTGTAACCTTCGACTACTTAGGGCAAAATGTCACTGTCTGATACATACATCCAGGAGAGAGGTAAAAGTGGAAAGGTACACACACACACACAGAGAAAGATGGGCTTGCAGGATATGGTTGCAGGATTCACAGAGGTGTAAAGGGTTAACTAGATGAGACCACAGAGAGGTTTGGTACTCACGGATACATGGCCATGGTGGTGAGTCTAGTGTAGATGTCTTTGTTGAGAGCCTCAGTCGTGTTGCATGTGAACGGCTGGGGTGGGTGGAGCTTATGCTTACGGCAGAACTCCTGCGGCGAGAGGCTGTAGTGCTGCCGTATTTCGTGCAGGTCTGACTTGGCGGCAATCACCACACATGGCGTCTTGCTGTCTATGAAGTATTGCTGCCAAACACAACAGTTCAAAGTTACGATTTAGGCATACAAGATCAAATAAGCTGCATCTGTTGAGCATTTTTCCATCTTATGAAACATACCTTGTACACTTTGGCGCAGTATTCAAAAGAGCGTGGATTGTTGATGTCATACACTAGGCACACCACATCGCAGGCTAGGTCCGCCTCTGACAGGAAGTCAAAATCTGGCATCACCTCATGGAGCTTGTCGTGTGTATATTTGAGAGAGAGAGAGAAAGAGAGAGTGAGAGAGAGAGAGAGGATGTGCAGATGGAGGGATTAACTTTTTGCAGAGTCCTAATGCTGATAGACCGTAAAGTGTAACACACTCAGATTATGTAACAGTAATCCAAAAACCAGATGATAAGTAAACGGTTCTTACCAGCAGGTACTTCTCCTGACCATACACATAAGTCGTGCTGATGGCATAGAGGGACTTGTGGTCTTCTCTAATCCGCCTCTGTCGCTGTGTTGGATAATGAACAAGGTCAATAACAGATACCCATAAAGATTATTTACATGTTTATAATGCGCGTCCCACAAGACAAACAAGACAAACTGCTATAAATACCAATTTAAAAAGAGAGTTCAAAAGGATTTGTAGTCATCACTTCCACTGACCTGCAGGTCCTTGCCCAGGAACGCTTGGAGGAAGCCAGTCTTCCCGCTGTCCCGGGCCCCCAAGACGTTGCAGCGGAAGACGCTGCGCTGGGTCTGTTTCTTCTGCAGATCAATGCGCTTGTTACGTGTCACTGAAAGAATAGAATGAATTTGAATTTACAAACATACATGAACAATGGCAACATGCAGTAAAATTCATGCAATTTTTTATATTAAACTAAACAAAAAGCAAACAATGCATTTACTGATCCACGTTACAGTGCTTTTTTTTTTTTTTTTTTTAATTGTTGTTAAAATTAATAATAATCATAATAATAATAATAATAATAAATATATTAGACATTATTGTCTTACCTGTAATGGCAGCAGCTTGGGACTCCTGTTCATAGATGATAGAGTAGCCCAGGTAACCCAAGTACTCCAAACTACGCTGTACATCTAGATATGTTGTCAACCTACCACAGAGAACACATAATTCATGATGAGTCTGATGGTAGGAGAGATTTATGATTTTGTAAAATGGTCTGTATTTTCTATGTAACGATGTATGTCTCACAGAAGTATGAATGTATTCAGGTTGTATAAAACTAAAATAGGCATGAGTGTACGTGTGAATGTGTGTGTGAATGTGTGTGTGTGTGTGTGTGTATTAATAGATATGTTCCACACTCACGTCCACTGAGAGAGATATCCCTGGTATGTGATCCATCCCTGGTCGTTAGTGCAAACAGTGTTGTTGACATCTGGACCCCAGGGCATGTAGGGAAACACTTTGAACAAGTCCTTCACCTCCTCTGGCGACAACGCACAATCTCTGTCCTGGATTATAACAAGTGATTGAGCACAAAAGTGTTTTTTTTTTTTATATAATCTGTAAATAAACATAATGAGGAAATTAAAAAAGGTGGCAAAATTAATTTCTAAATGTTAAACACTGCTAACCACTAACCTTGTCATGTTTGTCAAAGACACTCTGGAGGAAGAGGTAAGCGTTGTGGTTAAGCTCTGTGGTGCAGTCGGGGGGGATCTTTAGCCTATAGTACAGGAGACAGACAGAAACAATAATTTAACAGAAAGCTCCAGAGCATTGACTGAGGATCACAGAGTCAAATGTTTCTGATGCTGACTTTAAATGTTACAAATCAATCACTCAGGTCATAAAGTTCACCAGATTCTCCTCAGCAGAGAAGAGGAAACAATTTGCTGCTATTGTCAGCTGTGATCAACATGAAGTCATTTCAAAAGAGGAACATGATGTAAGTTCGACTATAACATAAAAACCCTATCATGTATAGACTAAACTAAGATAATTTTTGACCATTACCACATTCATTCACAAAGATTTGAGCAATCTGAATTTGAACTTACATTTTTAGAGCTGTAATCATATTAGTATTTTGATCATCAATTATCAAATCAATAATTTTAGTAATTTTTCCAGCAAAAATGTTAAACATTTTCCAGCTTCTCAAATGCGAGGTTTAGAGTATTTTCTTTGTCGCTTATGACAGTAACTTTAATACCTCTAGGTTTCAGACAGTTGTTTGAATCAAACAAGAAATCTGAATCTCTTTGGGCTCTGGGAAATTATACTGAGCATCTTTCACCATCTTTCACCAACTTTTTATAGACCAAAACAGTGAAGTGATTAATCAAGAATATAACCTGCAAATTATTTGAGAGCATAAACGTCAGTGACAGCACTCAACATTTTTATCAAGGAACATGTCAGTGATGTACTTGGCATTTTTATACACCCAATGACGACCAAGAAAAAAAAAACTGCAATTGAAAACAAACAAACAAGAAACCCTGCTGATTTTGTAAGGTAAAAGTTCTCCTCAGACATTTACCTCTTTCCTGTCTCCACTGCATCTTCAAAATAAAAAAAATTAAAAAACATAACTCCACTAATAACCTTTGAGTGTACTTACAAGGGAAACAGGTATTCCTGTGTGAGCTCCAGGTCATCGTCATAACCAAACCGCCTAAGCACAGTCCACGTGGTCTCATGTCGCCCTCGCTGTATGAAGAGGGTGTGGAGGAACAGGAACCCTGCAACAAAGAGCACATGACAGGAGAATGGGCAGTAAGTAAAAGACAAGCTGAGAAGAAGGATTGCTGATGGGACATGATGAATGATAAGTAACGAAGAGCAGGGAGGAAAGAGGAGGAATATGAAAACAGGAGTGTCTGACCTTTGAGTGTGAGTCCGTTGTCCTTGACTCCATCTGTCATGTTCCTCCTGACCACATTCTTTACATCCTCTAAGGCCTGAGGTGCCAGTGGTGTATTGAAACACGTTTTCTATAGAGATAAACAACAAGCAATGCATTGATGAGAAAGCTGCAATGTTTTGCTTGGTTCATGTTTAAACCTGCCACCCTAAACCAGTCTAGCTGTTCTCTCCTTGTTTTATACTTCACAGCTTAGGCTTAGTTCTAACAAGTTGTGCTAGTGACGAAGCCTTCCACATTTTTGAACTCTTGAGTAACTCTTGCATGAAAATGATGTTGACAGTGACACTAGTACATGGAAAACATTACCTGGAAGAAGTTGAGCTCATTGTCATTAAGGATGCCGTCGTTGTCCAGGTCGGACACTTTAAAGATTCTAGTTAAAGCCTTAATGCAAGAGGGCTTCAGCTGTAATACAGAAGAAAAAAGTAAAGATTAAGGTGGTTACATGTACTTATATAAAGTAGAAAGCTTTCAATCAATCAACTTTAGGGATACACCAATCCAACTCATGATATGATTCCAAAACCGCAAACAAATCTGGTACTACTGCTCTCTTTCTGCCTAAATATAAACCTTATGTTAGACTGATTGTTGTCTAAAAACTAATTAAGAACCAATGCTTCTATTAACACTGTGGTACTAAATATAAAGTTGGCAGCCTGCCATGTTTAAATAAATGTAACTAATAGGGAGAACATATCATTTTATGACATTGACAAAGCATATGAGGACTTTACACTTCTGTAACTGGCGCAATGTTTGCTGCCATACATTTGTAGTCTTCAAAATACACTTTTTGCACAGCACAGACATTTTGACTTGACTGATGTTTAATTTAAGTGTCCCAGCAAGCAAAGGTCAGCATGCACAATACAAGCGTCCTGAAATCTGCACATTTAAAAGTCCAATGCAGCTTTCACTAATGTTATTAATTACACTGGTGGCATGACCTCACCTCCTTCTCCTCTGGGCAGTACAGGGGTCCTGTCGGGTGGAGAACAGCCTTCTGGGCGTAGTAGAACAGCTCAGAGATGTTCTTCAGGTTTTTGGCAGAGCACTGAGGAACAAGAGGGAACATGTGTGTGAACAAGAGCAACTCTGGAGCCTATTATGTTACCTTTGTTCTGTTACTTGTTACACAGAAAAACTTCACAAAGTCATGTGAACACACAATATAACAGTGTCAACAGTGGGTCAATGATCAAACAAAAGGTCCAATGGTGCAAAGTAACATTAAATACATATATTCACTGCAATACACTTCTAAATAAACTGTACTTCCAATCAAACAGTATGACATTAAATAATAATGTAACACTCACAGAAACCATTTTGCCTGCAGAGTAAATATATTTACTTTTATACAATTTTCCATTACTTACACACTTTCACTTAAAGCTGCAGTTATATAACTGTTTGTCGTATTTGCTGAAACTTTCTCTATATGACAGTAGTACATGAGACAGATAATATGTAAAAAAAAATGTGGTTCCTCTGGCTCCTCCTAGTGCTCCTAATGGTATTTGCATGAATCAACAGCACCTGAACTAAAACAACATATCAGAGCCAAGAAAGATAGTTGACCAGGAGGAAGCAGAGCAACTGCCTTGGGTACTGCTGTCAGGATATTGTGAAGGTTTTGGCAAATATGATAAAAAGTTATTTATACTATAGTAATTCTAAATAGTGGTACTACTCCTTTTACTTAAATAAAAACTCTATCACTGGCAAAAGAGATTTAAAAGGAGCACAGAATAAACCAGAAATGTAAGTGAGGACCACCCACCCCTTGATCTGGTCAAACACTGAGCCAGCAGTAAAAGATCGCTCACATGTCTTCCATACTGTACGAGTCAATCTCTCACCAGCTGTATCCACTCTGTATGTGTCTTCTCTCACGTCCTCCTCATCTCCCTATTCTGACATTGTAAATAATCCACCTGACTGAGCCGTCTCATGCGAGGGAAATTTGAATTTAACAGTCAGGCAGACAGAGCCCAGCTTCCTCTGAGCCTCTCAACACTCTGACACTCCATCACTCAGCAGACCTTGGCCTCAGAGCACAGGGTTCAGTAATATAAATCTATTCATGACTCAGTCAGAGTGTAAGTGGAGTCAGGAGCTGGAGTGCCGCCCGAGAGCAGCTGGGGGCCAATCTGTCCTGCAGGCCGCCAACCTCACTCTAACAGCCACTGCTAGTATTGGATTTCATATTTCATTTGCCAATTCATCGCTCTCAAGTGCTTCATCAAAGTTTACTTCGACATCTGGGAACTCCAAACAGCGTTGCCCTAATGGCTCCGAAAGGTTTATATGTGCATGGGTGTATGTGTGTGTGCATCGATCCCTTACCTCTACGCAGGTCTCGATGTCCTGGTATTGATTCATAATTGGCAGGATGGTCTCCATGCTGCTGTGTTCTACCAGGTCTGACTTGTTTCCCACAAGGATCAATGGTACCCTGCAATAAAGCCTTTTATTACTACATTATAGAGCTGCAACAATTAGGCGATGAATCAATTAGTTGATCAGAAAACTAATAGGCAACAATTTTTATAATAGATTTATCAATTAAGCTATTTTTTAAAGCAAAAATATAACAAAAACTTCACACAGCCTCTCTTATCGGTCTTTGTGTGATTGTAAAAATATCTTTTCAATTAATTGACTGAGAAAATGGTCTGCTGATGAACTGATAATGAAAATTAGTTTCCTCCCTATTACACCATGTTCTCAAAATACCACAAATTAGCTTTAATCACCTTGACATCAACACATCTCACCTTAATGCAGCATATCCAACACATATTAATTTATGAGGTTTACAATAATTATCGAAGGGAAAAAAAAGGACAAATTGTTCTGCATTTCATACAGTGCACACTTAATAATGTATATCCCTCTTTTGAATCGTTCAGTGAGCTTTAGCTTATCCCTAGCTCCCACAACTCTGATTTCAAAACCTGCTACTAATCACAGCAACAAAAGGCAACCTGAACTGCTGACCCCGCCGATTAAAACAAATCATACTGACATTTTAAAGTGAGTTTTAAACAACAATCTAGAAGAATATCAGCACTTCCAGTGACCACAATTTACTTGTGGTCAGAGAAACAACATTGTTCACTAAAACTTTGACCTAACGTGCCACAAACAGTAAGAAGGCATCAGATTATTGAATCAATCAATGCTACAACCCATCAGAATTACAATCAGAGCGGACCAGAAAGCATGCTCACTGGTGACTGAGCCTTATATGCTACTGGGAAAGACATCATACCAGTTTAACATAAAGAGCTTAATAAGCTTGCAGACGCAGCAGGACGAGCCTGGCTGACGTGACCCACACACAAGACAGACACACATACACAAACACACGTATTACAGAGACCCACCTGCTATCCTTGTCCGTCCTGTCATTTATGAGGGGAATCCAGTGGCTTGTCACCTAAGGGAGTAAAGCATTACATCAAACACTTTAGCCGGGCAAACATTCATTACTAACACACATTCATTTTCTCAGATCAAAATGATTTGCAGCGTCTTGTTTCAAATTCCAGACATACTGTATGTTGTGTGTACAAACTGTGCCGAGAACGAAGAGAAACCATGCTCACCTTTTCAATGGACTTCTTGTTGTTGACTGAGTAAACTATGCAGATAACATTTGCCTATAAAGGCAAACAGCAATATTAACTTGTGATGCACACAGGAAACACATGGGGTACAGACATTACAGGAACAAATCAGAGTAAGAGTGAAGTCAAACCAACCTTTGATATTTCTTGGTATAGCTGCTCGTCTGACTGTTCAGCTTCTAAAAAGGTGACAAAAAGGCACATCAGTACAGTGTGCTACATGTTATCAGGCCTTACTCTTACAATAACAACCTAGTATTCATATTAATACGAAGTAGGATTACCTGAGTAGTCCACAATGTGCGTGGGCACCCTCTCTGGGGTGACATCAGCTGGGATGGTGATCTCCTCAGCTCGGAGAGGAACCTGGAAGAAAAGAATATGTTTATTCAAACTTCTGGCAGTAAGCAGAAACATCACATTTGTCTTTTATTTACACATTTTAATCCTCATGATATATGATCACGATGCAACTATACAGCTACCAGCATGATTTCTACAATATCTATCTTCTGATTGCCTGTTGATACGTACCTCATCCGGAAACTCCTCACTGACCAGAGACATTATCAGTGATGTTTTCCCCACTTTGGCTGTATGGGCAAAGGAAAAACATTTTGTATTATAATCCAGCATTACACACCTCTCTTACTGGACAATGTGTCATTAATACATGACCTCTCTACCATTTTCTATTGAGCGGTCTGGGTAATGTATTAAGTGACAGGGAACAGATAAGAGCAGCTGAAGAGGGTTGAGAGCTGCAGCCGAGTTTCTCAAACAAGAACTCACAAAGTTCCAGCACAGAGTCTGAAATTAAGCCTATGATAGAAAGATTGCACTGATATTCAAGAATTACTTAAATACATTCTTATATGTTATATATATATATATATATATATATATATATATATATATATAGTAAAATCAAATTACAAAGAAGCTTCTGTCTACACTAGAACAAATGCTATATCACCACATATATTAACTTATATTCTAACTTGCCATGTATTTTGTATTGGAGGATTGTTTGCTGTAGTACAACTACAACAACAACAACAACAACAACAAACTGTGGGGTAAAACAATTAGGGGATTATTCGATTAGTGTTTAAGCAGAAATGCAAAATATTTGCACTTCCCACCTTATAAAATGTCGGGATTTGCTTCTGATTGAAATTTAATATCTTTTGGACCAAACAATGAATCCAAGAAATGGTTGTCAAGTAAACCAATAATGCAAACTATCCTTAACTGCAGCCCTAGTTTGCAGCACTTCTGTCCCCTCAGTACCCTGACAGTCTATCTGAGTAAGTAACCCCACAACCTGTACTCTACTGAACTTCACAACACTGAAGTAGGCACGTAGCATTTTGGCTGCACCTCTCTCAGGAACAGTCAGTACCAACTCGCCTAATGTGGCAATGTAGGCCATCAAGCATAGCCACAACTGAAATAGAAATAGTACCAACAACACACATACTTTAAAGAGAACAAATACACCAGGTGAAACACAGTTAAGGGAGGATGGGATCACGTTGGCTCAATTCTGCCCTCACCCCAGGGTCCTAGGTCAGGGAAAAGGTCAACATCTTCCAAGCACAAACATCCCATAATTCTGGTTATTAATATACAGCGGATCGCTGTGCCAACAGGTAATTTATCAGCAATGGTAATGGAAATATAGTTCTTATTAGTTAAATATACCAAATACTCTCTTCCTCCAGCCTCTCAAATGTGCAGGCAAACTTAAACTTGTTTTGGTTTTTATTTCTTTTCATTTTTTTGGGACAAAGAATTTAAACAAATTTGATCAGAATTAAAATTATTATTTGTGCCATAACTAGTTAGAATAATACTTTTATTTTCTATGTTTCACTGGTCTTTTGTTTTCTGTAATCTGGTACTAATCAAGTTCAATACAATAGCTAACTTATTATATTAACGTTAAGTTGTTTCCGTGAGCCATCTAGCTATTATAACCTGGAGGAGGGGGGGTTGCTATGTTGTAAATTACTATTAAAACTACAGTTCTGTTGCAGCCTTGTGCTCAGATTACATCTGGTAATGAGAAGAAGTGTGTTGACTATAAAGACATGGCAGTGTATGGAAATACTGGTGAGACAGAATTCATTCACCATGTGAGAACTTAAACAGCAGATAGAAACCAAAGATATCTCTCTCCTAATCACACATTTTAGGATAACGAACAGCCCCTTTATAACCACACTGCTTTGTATTATACATATATATATTTATATATATATTTATTTATATGGTTAGACTCACTGAGGGCATCTGCTAGCTGTGTAGCATCTTTTCTCCCTTACTAGCATTTTAGCTAATCAGGCGATTCAACCGCTCAGGGATTTAAAAAAACAAAAACAAGAAACCACTTACGTTCCCCGACGAGCAGTATCCTCACGTCCTTCCTCATGTTTTATCTAGTTTCCCTCTGCACAAAAAAGGACTTGTCTTTATGGTTTCATGTAGTCCTCTGGCTGCCGTCCTTCCTGCGGCAGTTAACCTACCGTTAACGCTCAGGCCTGCGCACTGAGCTCCTGCCGCTGTCAAACTGTCGGCGCCTTTTGTAGGACAAAACGGACGGACGGTTCTCCGCGATGCTTCCGCGTCTTCTACGCGCCTCCCGTCACCTTGGCGACGTGTCGGCTCAGCGGGGAAGCGATTCAAGAAAGTAGTCCGTGGCACGTTTCTCTGTCATTTCATGTTAATACCTGTTTTTTTGTTTTTTTTTCAGGGGGGCGCCTGCATAGCATTTCGTGGTGGTTGTTTCACAAGCATGCCCGACCTCCACTACCCGGCAACTACGACGTGCCGTACGGGACAAAATCGTATGAGGTTTAAAAACGCGTCATGCTGCCCTCTAGCGCCACAGAGAGGAACTGCATTTGAGTCGCTGATTCATAAAAACATAATAGACATGATTTACTGTCAACAATAACATTAAACGTTTTAACAAAAGGTTTATGACGGTTCTTATCTGTGAAAA
This sequence comes from Dicentrarchus labrax, assembly GCF_905237075.1. Taxonomy (NCBI): domain Eukaryota; kingdom Metazoa; phylum Chordata; class Actinopteri; family Moronidae; genus Dicentrarchus; species Dicentrarchus labrax. The sequence continues at coordinate 6,652,326 of NW_026136722.1, read as the reverse complement.
CCTGAATGAAGTTTTATTACATTACTTAGTTTTGGTCAATTATAAGATAAGATAGACTTTCTTTCTACTTATCGATCCCACTCTGACACGACAGATAAAAGTACACATTAAATAAGAAATAGAATAGAAAAAACACAAGAAAAATAGAATAAGAGTTGTATGTACGGTATATACAGCTTTTATACAAATTGATACGGAAGATTGCACAGGTTACAGCAGGAAGTAGTGGCATGGTGTAAAATAAATAATTGCACAAATATATATAAATATACAGCAGTAACTTAAATATAATCTATATATAGATATATATCTAAATATGTATGCAAACTGTACAGTACTAATAGTGCGTGGTAGTGTATTAAATAGTGCAAAAAATATGAATAAAATGATATGTATAGTTTTTATAATTATTATAATTTATTCCCTGTTCAAAATTAAGCATGTCCTTTACTGATTATTATACAATTTTAGATCAAAAAGAGAAAACATAATACTCTGAGGTGTTGAAAAGTCACAATATTTTATTTCATATTTATATTAAAATAATACAGACATGTCATTCATGGTTGCACCAAATTACAGTAACATAATTTATCAAGTACCATTCGAAGTAAATTCAGAAATGCTGTTGTACGTGGAAAACAATGTTGGCACAACTGTAAAAAGGGTTGGAAGTTTTATGCAACATAATACTTCACATGTAATCTATGAATCAAACCACACATTATTATTTTTGTAAAAAGTAATTTATTTTTTGGTCATAAGATCGTGAAACATTACCAAAAGTATATCCTTATTCATTTGGAAATTTAAAATATAAAAAAATGAAGAACCATCCTGATGATATGCAGTGATTGTTCATCTACAGTTTGAGTAGATTTTACATAATGATACAATCGCTCAGAAGTCTGAGATTGAGCCTCAGATCCAATGTCAGTTTAAAGGGAGTGGATGGAAGTCTTTAATGCACACAGAGCACATTCAGAGTAATGTTTCAAGATGGTTTACTACAACACAGAGATGAGTACTGGGAGTGACACGGTGAACCACAGTCAGTCCCAACACAGTGCAGTGACAGCAGTCTCCTCTCCATGATCCTGTTCACACACCCCTACGTTGTTTATCTTTTATGGTTGATGTTGGCTTCAACTGGAATGAGAAACAATTACAGTATTAGAGAGGGAGTCATATGGATGCACAATGCAACCGTATACAGGTTTGTGTAAGCATGAACGTATATGCGAGTGCAGGTGTCTGGAATAACTTTGCAGAGAAAAACTGGGAGCCGCTAACACACATAACTCCAGTGTCAGACGGGTCAGTCCTCCACCTTGGTCCAGACTGAAAACACCTCAACAATTATATGAAATTGGTCTTGTTTGTCCTCTGGCGCCACCATGAGGTTGACATTTTTAGCCTCAAGTGAAATCCCTTTCACAATTATAGATTGCCATGAAATTTGGTGCATTTATCCAGAGGATAAATCCTAATTATTCAGGTGATCTCTTTACTGTCCAGTTAGTGCCACCATTCTCTCATATCTCACCATCTTCTAGATCAATTTAATCCCATGTAATATGGTACCTTTATTTTTTGGTTTTCATCATATAACAATTTCAAAATGTATCCAATACAATGACTGCAAAACTAACGAGATTCATGTCAGCCTCAACTGCACTTTGTGCTTAATGCTAATTAGATGCTAATTAGATGCTAATGTGCGAAATTAGATGGTGATGTTAAAAACATCAATGCTTAACATTATTATCTTGGCATTGACTCTTAGTGTTGAGAGAACAGCCCCCACAAATATGAAACTGCAATGTGAAACCTGCTATATGACAGACTGCATCACACAGGATACAGCGTCTCTCTCTGCAGACTCAAGGTGCAAACATCAGCATCATTGAAGCTGAGCAAAAATCTAGGAAGGATTACATTATTCTGTGCCACATATTTTAAGCAAATAGTGAGGCTGATTTATTGAAAACAAAGGTGGGGAACAGCTTGTATGAAACTGTGACTCAAACATGCAAAAAGCTCTCACATGACAGGGATGACTAATGTGTGGTTGTGTTTGAATATTAGTAATAATAGAAAGCTCCTACACATCTGTGCACTGCACATTGTTGACATGTTTGCAATATTTTCTAGTCTTGCTTACTGGTGTAATCCTGCGGTGCCATGGGCCTGTGCAGGACCTGTCTGAGGGCGTCCAGCCACTCTCTCTGCTCCCGCTCCTGCTCGCACATGAAGACAAACTGCCGCTCGGGCGTCTCCAACATAACACCATACTTCCACTTGTTTCCCCGAGCATGCCTCGGGAAACACTCATTTACAGAGTAACCTTTGCTCTCTGTGCCGATGAAAATCACACCTAACTCCTCTGCATCCTACATTCACAAAATAAGCATAAACATTCAAACATAATGGTGGTTACAGTGCTTGATTTTACAGCAATGCACAGCAGAGTGAGCAAGAGGTGTTCCTCACCAACTGGCCTTTGAAGTAAAACAACTTCCTGTTTTGAGAGTCCAAAATAAACCATCTCTTTTTGAATGGTTCCTTTAGCTATAAAAAAAAAAACCAACACGTTTAAGCACATGAGTAATTGCGGTATAAATAATAAACATTTCCCACATTTTTGTGTATGTAGGAGGAACAGAAACAAAATATACTGTTACTGTTACAAACAATTATTAACTCTAAAGTCCAAGCAAATACGTAATAAATGTACAAATAAATCTTTTGGAAGAACGTGTATCTGTATATGTTTAAATTTAGTTTTAATAACTCACCAGTGGCCCTGTCTTTTCCATGTATCCCTCTTTGAGGTAGTTTCTTGTTATCTTTGGTATCAGCTGACAAAGAGACATTAAGGTACACAAGTTGAGCTTCAAAAAATAAAAGCGAAAAGATGCAAGTTTCTGTTCTTATTCCTGCTGACTCTAAAAAAAAAGACTTCTCTGTGGATATTTGAGTGCATTGACATCCGGGAGTTACTGAAATGTGACCAAGACCCAACATTGTGTCAGTTTATCCGGGTTTTGAGAAGGTTCGATGCTCACCTCTTCGTCGCTGCCAGTCGGGTATGCTGTCTTCAGGTATGCATAGCGAGCGGCGCGAATGGCGTTGTACCATGTGACTATTTCCTAGAGTAGAAGAAGAGACCCTGAGCTTCTCCACAGCCCCAAAGCTACTGTATGACTATCAGTATACGACCTGCTGGTTACTGTTATTTATAGTTTGGATGGTCCTGCAGTCCCACCTCAGGACTCTCGTGATAAACATAGAGGTTCCTGGTGCGATTGTCGTCTTGGTAGGTGATCTGCAGCCCGTGAGGGTGTCCAATCTTCTCTGGTTGAAAGGTGGCGTTTAGGTCCTTGATGGAGATCACAGCTTTAGGGCCTTTGGACTCCTGGATCACAAATATATAGATGGGTAGTTCAGAGATGGGACAACTGGATTTATTAAGCATGAAGCTGTTTGTACACCCATGTTTGGCCTTACTAGCGGCATTGCTCTAGGGTTGTCGGTTGTCATTTAGTCTGTCCACCAATTTGGTCTCGACTAAAAAAAACACAATAACTATCGGATGGATGGCCGGCATTCGTGGCCCCTAGAGAATGAATGCTAATGACTTTGATGAGTTTTCCTATAGCACCACCTGCAGGTTGACATTTTTGGTTATTACTAAAATGTCTCAATGACTGGAATTTGGTACAAAAAAGATGAACAGTGATCCTCCAACCTTTCTTCTTGTACCATCATCAGGTCAAAATTTCATTTTGTCCAATACTTTGATTTATGACCAAATACTTTCAAAACTAATGACATTTCCATCAGCCTCAAATGTAACTTAGGTGGAGCACATGATAAACATTATACCTACTAAACAACACGCCAGCATTGTCATTGTGAACATACATTAGCATTTAGAAAGAGCAGTGACTAACTAACATTGTAAGTGCTGTTTTAAAGAGACAATAAAGTTAAAAGGCTAGTCTAAACTGTTGTACGTTATGAAGGAAATTGATCAAATCAAAACACATGCCCTTACATGACACACATAATATATTGAACTTTAGTCTACTTATGTTGTACAGTGCGGTTCAACTGTGTCGGAGCTGCGGGGAACTCACATTTTCCTTGTTGTAGTAAGTCAGGGTAAATTCTCTCTCTGACAGAACAAACTTCCTCTTCAGAAACTGTGTGTTCTCTTTCCCTTTCTTCCACAGCATCCCTTCATAGAAACCTGGATTTAATGTTAAAAAAAAAACCACTGAGTCACAGGTGCTTCAATAGATATAAGTCTTACTCAGAATGAACACGTTTTGGTCACACAGCCAAACATTTTTGCAGAGAGTAACAATCAAACCAGTTTTCACTTCCTGACTGTTTTGTTATGCAAAAGAACAAGTTTTTCCTTCTTGCACAGTTCTGCATGTGTATGAGGAACCACATTGTTCATGAACGTTTTACACCAACAAGACAGATACAAATGTATGTTGTACAGTAGATATGTGTGTTAGAAAACAGTTAAAACATCACCTGTGGTATAAGAAATGGGTGGATACTTAGTTACTCCTGTGAATTCCATCCTTTCATATTTAGCCCGAATCCACTGCTCTCTTAAGACACTGTGGTTCAACGGCAAACACAAAAATGTTCTTAGACCGGCCCAACACACACAGGTTCGACAGCAACTTGTGAACATGAGCTACAGTGTCACAACAAGAATCATTAAGCTTTGATCTTTGAGCAGAAATCCATCCATATTTCACTTCTACAGTCACTAGTTGCACTTCTCTTTATTGTTGCAGCATTGCCCTGTCAGCAGTCTGTGAACTTAATATCCCATCATCATTAGCACTAAGCCAGATTTCTGTCAGCATGCTGAAGAAATACTTACGCGGAGTCCTTTTCCTGGGGCCGATAGTAATAGGGTGGAACGGCTTTCTCATACAAAGCCTGGGCGCTGACATTGCCATTGGATTTCATGAACTTCCCGGGTTTTCCAAAAAGACACACAAAGATTACACACAGACGCAGCTAATTAAGTAATATGTGATCACAGCAATGAGTAGCATTATAAAGCTGTCCATACCTCCACCAGCTCATCCTCCCAGAAGTCCAGCTGTATGGATTTGACCCGGCTGGACAGGCTGCGATGGATGCCAGAGCAGTTCAGACACACAAACACACCCAGTTTGTAGGATGCCCAGTCTGGATCTGAGGTATGCAAGGAAGAGCTGGGATTCAAATGCAACACTTTGCACTGATTGTCCTGCTCGGGGGCCCATTTGTACATTGTATTCCTATGCTGGAGCATTACAAAGTCCCAGTTTTTGTGTGTAATTGAATAAACACCGTGTTTGTTTGTTTTTGGAATATGAATCATGAAAGTACTGTATCACATTAAAAATAAATTTTTACATAGAGATCTTCTTTGAGACCTCATGAGTTAAAGAACAACTCACCTTTAGGCTTTTATCATACAAGCTGATATCAGGCATACTCTCTTTATAGTTAATCAAATTATTATCAGTGAATTAAGGGGATTTTTCCCCATTTCTCCGGTTGTTTGCACTGACACACTTGGGGTGTGAGTGTTAAACCAGCTGATAATTAGAAAAACAATCACATTTATCAAGAAACTGAAAAGAGTAACAAAACTCCTGAACAATTTAAGACACAAACAGGATATTTTCTTATAAAATACCTTTGAAATAAGCTTAAAAGCTGTGAGTAAGGTTTACCACTGACTCACAAAGGACATTGCTTACCGGGCGCGCCACAGTCGGCGCATCGCCTGTTGTCCGGACGCTTCACCAGCTCCAGTAAGATCTTCTTGTTGCGCTCATGGTTTGCCATATCGGCACAAAGTCGGGGTCTCTTCTCAAACGACGATGAATCCCTCGGTCGAAACTAAACATGGTGGTCACATAGCTTCCCACGTGCCGACATGCAACTGACAGAAACGTCAATTTGAAAACTGGAAGTTGCGACAGATTAGGTTTTGGATGTCAAAACACAAAGCAGACGGGGACCTCCCTCCTCTGGAGCGCGTCCAGCTGCACCAGAGCAAACAATGCGCGCTGCTTTTGTCTCTGAGGGGTTGACCTTTTTTTTTTTTTTTTTTTTTTTAAAAACAGCCTACACACAGCGTGTGTCAAATGTAAACGCTGATGAGGCATTCGTTCATGCATCTGATCACAAACTCACCTGAAACCAGTCCAGCCACTGTGTCATGTGAGTAAAAGTATTTACAATTGTTACTGTGAAATGTAACACTGTTACACACACTGAGGTCAGACAGTGTATTATGCTGGAAATGAAGCACATAAATGGTGAGACAGTTTATTTATTTGGTTGTGATAAACCTTTATTTGGTCACAACAAAACCCACTGTGAATAATGTGTACACATTTAAGGCTGGGGAAGAAAAACCCACATAAAAAAAAATAATAATCAAAAAAATCTTTGTGATAAATGTGAAAGTGACATTTAAAAGCTGTCTGCCTTTTATGAACAATGAAACAAGATCCTGGGTGCATTAACAGTACTTTGAGTGGAGAATTTATACACAGCCTTTACAAATACAGAAGCAAATTCTATTTTATACGTTAATCTCTTACAAATCATTAATGATACACATTTGCTCCTCAAAAGCAATTTCTACTTGATAAAAACACTTCACAAGATGCAAAGCAAATTGAAAAATTAAGCTTCAAAAGTATAAAACACTACTGTACAAAAAAAAAAGATACACTCCATCATATAAAGTAGTTATCTTTAGTGCATTCTTTGAAAGCACCAAAGAAAATGTGCTGAATCAGAGCACATTTGAGGTTATTTAGCTGTGCGCCCTTCACATATATGCGTAAACTTCCACACAGAGGGTTAGGAACCTTATCTCGTGCTGAGGTCAGGACCACAAAGACACAAAAGGCAACACTGATTTATGCTGCACGACTATTCGTTCTTGTGCCACAGCCCAGCCTTTAAATGGGCTCCTTCCAGTTTAAGAGCCAAAAATGTACGGCCCTTAAAACTGTGACCACTCAAAGGGCAATATTTGTTTAAGGCCTGTGTGTGATTATGAGGACACGTCTCATCTCATCTGTGGTTTTAGGGGAAGTCTTCAGCAAGGTGCTGTAGAGTGCTCTTTTCAACACCCAGGTGGATCGCATCTAGGTAGTGCAGGAACCTGGAGGGGGGGAAAGAAAACACACAGCTCAGTTTTCTCTGACCCATTTAACAGACTTGGTTGCGTTTGTATGAATTGCATGCATGCACCAAGTCTTGCAAACAATTACAACTCAATTGACACTTCTATATGTAGCCTGTGAGTCATATGCGCTTGGTGTTAAAACAAGCAGAACTTACATCATTATATGAGTCATCTACTGGTAGCCTGTCAAGAAAGGCACTTCCTGGCCACTTTGGCCCTGTTCAGGCCTGGCATTATTATGCATCTAGGGTGATCTGATCTAACAAGTGGACAACTCCAAGTACAGGTGTGAATGCACCAAACGTTCTGTTTATATCTGGCATTAATGTGCAGGACGCACAAGTTTACCGTCTCTGGCATTAATGCCGTTCTTTGTAATCTGTGATGTGAAAACATCCGATTTCCACACAGAAAAAAGGGTGTGTTGTGCTCGTAAAAATCAGTTACAAAATCTCAGCCACCACGGAGCATCTCTCCTGCAGGGCTAACAGTGCAGGTAAAACATGCAACTCAGGCTGATATAGAAGTTTTAGTCTCTGAGCTGAAAAAAAAAGAGGAACAAATAGTCAGATATATGCAATTAACAGCCAAAAGGACCGTAGTATAGGACACAAATGTCTGAGTGGGGTTCAGCCATATTGTGTTTATTTGCATTTACAGTGGGGAAGTGAGATCCAATCACAAGTGGTCACACGAGATGCTGGTGGAGACGCATTTTAATGCCAGGTGTGAAAGAACATGCTTAAAGTTGTGCACTTGTGATATAAACAGGGCCTTTAAACCCAGACCTGATGCAGCTGGCCAAGTGAAACTAAGTGAAATGAATCTAACTATGGTTTCTGTATGTTCACCTTCGTTTAACTTTGCCCTGCTCCTTAAGTTGCTCTGATCTGCAGATGGTGCGGAGGGCTGGCAAATAGTCCAGAGCAGCCGCTGGTCTGTTGCCCAGAGTACCAAACACTCCCCTGAACATCAGACTGTCCATCACTTCTCTCCTCCGCTGGACCAGCCTGGAACACATCAATACACACTACTCACAAACTGGTTGAACTCTGGCTAAACTGGTCACAGTATATATTGTACAAAAGATGACAACATCGTGTAAAGAAAGAATAGTAAGACTCACTGTGGTTGACAGGGGCTGTCCTGAGTGAAGCTGTAACCTTCACGATGAGCAGCCACAGGAAGGGTGAGTTCAGCTCTAGCCTCCTTTCCCAGCTCCCCTTCCAGTTGTTGGGCTTTGTCCCACGCGTTCTCCACTGAAACCCGACAGTTATGGAAGCTCATCGCCTCCACAGCGGCCGGGATCTCCAAGAAGCGCTCTCCTCTTACCCAGCTCCCTCCGTCAGTCTCAACCCTCGACTCATCCGTCATCCCATCTTTCACCACTGCTCCAACTACCGATGTTCTCTGATTGTCAGCCCCTTCTGGACGAACGAGCAAAGAAGAGTCCATGTAGGACATGTTGTCCAAAAAGTCAGCTATTGATTCTAGACACTGGGAGACTGGGAGACTCTTTACCCGCTCCTCGGGAGTTAGTGGCTTCCTCTTTACTGTTTTTAAAACTAAACTCTCTTTGACTTCCTCCTCTGCCCAAGGAGGCTTGCAGAGAGATAGAAAACTGTCTTCTGAGTCAGAGTCAGAGTGCAGTCCATCCTGGTCAGGTAGACAGTGCCGCCTCTTGTTCTTCCTCATCCGGCTGGACATTTTAACTGGACTGCCATCATCTGAGCAACCCACTGACACTGCATTGTGCAATAACCCGGGATGGGACAGCAGCATGTCATTCAGGCAGGTGGACTGCAGCTCTTGTGGCTTAACAGAAGGATGGTCTTGTGACACAGAAACAGACTGCTCTGGTTTGTAGGTTGAGGTAGTCAGTTGTGTGAGTGGTAGAGGTAAGAGTGTTTCCATGTTGGAATAAAGCAAGTCCACTCCTCGCCGCCTGCTGTTCACCAGCAGCTCCCCACATAACGCCTCCTCCACTGCACTCCGGCTCTGTTGACAACATGTATCCGGTCAATTAAATCAAGCACAATGTGAATCAACAGAGAAAAAACTAACTCACATACATTGAGTGAGTGTATGTGGCAAATGAAGAGTTTACCCTGAGCAGCTCCCAAATGTCTCTCTCGGGTTCAATATTCAGCAGTCCCAGCATGCTCTCAGTGCAGCCGGTATCGCAGGGAGGGAGAGCGGATGGGGCAGTCGCTGCACACACAGACATGCCAGTTGCCTCTTCATGAGTTTCTGGCCTTAGTTGAGCTTTTAAAAGGATTGAGGAGGAAATATTATTAGGTTATAGGTTAATAATAACAGTTATTTAATAAATGACACGAGACAGTAATACAATTATACAGTAAAAAGTAAAACCAGATAACATAAAAAAATATAATAACATCTAGGAGACACAAAAACGACATAAGATGATATATTTAAAATGCAGTTATGAAGTGATGCTGATGGAGCTTGTTAATGGCAATTCATTCCATTTTCTAGGTGCCATGACAGAAAATGCAAGGTCATCGCAAAGCCAGAGAAGGAGCGCTAAAATTGGGGTAATGTGTTCTCTTTTCACAGTTCCAGTCAAAAGCTGAGCAGCTGCATTTTGGATGAATTGAATGCAGAATATAGTTAGAGTTCGAGTAATCTGGACAGGATGAAATAAAGGAAGGAATGACAACAGCAAAGAAATGGTTTGCTGTTAAATGTGTTTCTCAACTAAATATAGCTAGTTACTGATCTACAAAACATAAAAAAATATAAAGAAAGCAGAACCACTTTTTTGACAAGGTTATAAATGTTTCACCTCCTTACCATTTTTGTCAGTGTGCGTAAACGGCCTGGTTGTAGAGCGACCTCCTCCACTGCGAGTCCAGAACTGCAGCTGCAGTAAACTCTGCCGGATGTCACAGCCGTTGAGTCTGAGCAGAGAACTGATGTCCAACGGGTCGGTCCTCATGTCCTCTGCCAGACACAACAGCTGCAGGGAGCTGCTCATGTCCAACTGTACCAGGGAGAAAAGGAAAACTGAGAAACTGACTAATGAACAAAAATGTACTTCTGATAACTGATCTCTTTTACTTGATGAGCATCACAAGATCAAGCTACAACTCATTCGTTCAATAAGAGCTAATAATGAAATGTATATGTTCAGAAATCATCCACTCACCAGTGATGGTGTTTTGAAGTTGATCTCTTCAAAGTTCCCATCAAACATGGTGCTGAAAGCAGGATCTACAGAAAATAGAAGATTTTAATTAAATTTAAAGGGCCAGACACAGGGTATAAAATAAATACGACCAACACAGAACAAACTGCAAGATATTGCCTTTGACTTTTGTCCTTCGACTCACCACTGGTAGTGAGGATGACTGGCCTCTTGGTAGTGGTCATAAATGTCTTGATGGCAGCTAGAAATCCTGAGTCATCATCAAAAATAACATCCACTTCTTCAAACAGGATAAGCGAGATGGCTGTCTTCTTGCTCTGCTCTTCGTTGTTTTTCACTTTAGGGGTGGTAGGTGTTGGGGATTTGACTGCAGGGTCTTTATGCTTACTGGTACACTCATTTGCTTTTGGGACTTTCTTGGAAGCAGCTATATAAAGAGATGAGCGAGAGGGGGGAAAAAAGCAAAATACTTACTATTGAAAACTACTTATAAAAACCTTTCATGAAGGTTAACATTGTCATATAAGTAAACAACTGACACAGTGAAGGTGTATTTACCAGTTTGTTCATTCTTCTTAGTGTTCGGTGTCTCTTTGTTGGTGGATCGACCCATTTTGAAGAAGTTAGCTAAAGAGGTGGGAGCTAGGACTCCTCTTTTAGCACCTCTTGGGGACTGAGGATGTTTCCTGGGAGAGGAAACTACTCTACGAGGAGAGTTAACCTTTCCTGGAAGATGAAGAAAACAAATCAACAATGAATTTTCCTATGTGTACAAATCCAAAAACCTAAAACATTTGCCTAAAACAGATTCACAAGCAAACAACTTATTAAAAACAGTGCTCTCAATGTCAGCTCTATACATACTGGGAGAGGATCCAGGCCTGAGAGTGCCGGCGCTGGTGCTTGTGCCATAACTGTTGAAGTAGGTGGGTTTGTGGGCGTTGACCCCCTGACTGTCCACCTGGTGTGACTGAGTGGCTTCCTTCAGCTGGGACAGAATAAGACGGCCACTCCGCTGAGATGAAGCATTCACCTCAAACACCTTGAGAGACCAGAGGGATGTTAGGAAACGCTCACTCCTAGAAGTGTCACAGTTGTGTACCTTCAAGCTTCTGTACCTTGAAGCCCAGCTCTTGGGCACAGGCATAGACTGCAGCAGTCTTTCCAATCCCAGTGGGTCCTGTGATGAGCATTGTATTACACAGCATGTCCTCTCCATCCTGAGAGTCCTCTTCTCCACAGTCCCAGTCCGAGTCTGGACACAAAAAGCCACCATGCAGTCACAACAAACATACACACACACCAAGCCAATAGAAGAATAGAAGTTTTCTAATCTCACCATTGCTGCCTTCCTCTGGTTTCTTGTCTGTCTGCTTTTTTCTCTCTTCTCGGTCGGCACGGAGTTTCCATTCCTTTAGCCAGCTGTGCAAAAATAATAACAATGTACAACTTAAATACCATTTAAGAGATACAGTATATAGCAAATGCACTTCATTATATTTTTATACAGGTGCAGCCAAATTAAAAGCAGGTTTAGTTCCTCACCTGTGCAGCCTCCTCACTGAGGCAGCGTTGCCTATGATGTCGCTGGAGTGCTGGGGCTGATATTTGTCTGTCCATAACACGTCCTCCTTCACCACATCTGTAGGACAAACTGAAGACTGAGTTTGACGCTTTAAATATTTGCTGTGTGACAAAATGTGTAAGAGCCAAGGACGTTTACAGACACCAACTGGATGGATTCAACAAACATGTTGGGGCACAAATGATCTGTTACATTGAGACGATGTATACTGTATGTTAGTTGTCAAGACAGTTTGGTAGGTGTGTCTTCTTCTCGTGGCTGGCTTTTAAGATAATTATACATTGTTGTGGTGGAGTCAATGACAGCAGATCTATTCTAGTTTGTCCACTCATGAATATCAGAGCCAATCAGCTAAGTTTAAGATAAGTTTCAAACACACTAGTGTAAAAACAGTTGGGGAGCTCATTTTTATTGTTTATTTATAATGTTTATTCATCCCACAGTTCATAAAGTGTTATAATACAGGTTGGGGGACTCAAATTTTGTTACCTCACCTTTTGTTCCAGTGCCCTCTCCCAAAGGCAACTCATCCTGCACAATCACACAGTCATCTTCAGACGGGATGGGAGTCTCCGGCCTTGATCTCTTAGATTGTCTTGTACGGCCTCCTCTTTTTGTTGGCTCAGGCGTAGAAATTTTCTCTTCTGAACAGTTGGCCCGTTGCTTCTTTGCCACCTTTGCTGTCATTTCTCCTTCATCTTCCATCCTCATCCTCTTCCTCTTCCCTCCTACTGGTTCTGCTGGCAGTATGGCGTTTGTGACTCTGGTTGCAGCCTCTGGTTCTAGTAAGCGCAACATGCAATAGATGTTGAGAATTAGTTTGGTTTTATGCTTTATTTTGGTCTCTATTTTGGCTTAAATTGTTTATAAACATTATTTTAAACTGGCCACAGTGAACTGGTAGACAGAACTAATCAGCTGTGAGCAACTGCTGAGTCCACTAGAGCTTTTACAGTCACTAGAAGCACACTCACAACCCTTTGTTAAAGTTTCTGCGTTACAGCTAAGCTATCAGCTGTGTTATAGCTAAATAACAGCTCAGAGAGGCTAACTATCAGGTATATATATGTGTGTGTGTCAGTGTGTGTGAATAAGTCCGGTGGTGCTTGTACAGCAATCAAAAGCAGGAGTCTGAACCGTTGTGCCAAAATACTAAGCAGAGGGTAAGCAAAAAATAGAATCAACTCTGAATAAGTGCAGCGGTTTCACAGACTCCCTAAAAGCAGAGGCTGGGGAGGTAGGCGGCCCTCCTCTGAGTAGGGCCACACAACACATTTTTTAAATATTTTTAAATAAAACTTTCATGACGTAAGGTAGTCCCAAATGATTGACTCTATACAACAGATCTACCCTTTCGGTGCAGTCAGACTGACCTGAGGCTGTGCACTGCTGCTGGTGATCAGTGCGTCTCTTATGGAAGCGAGTGATGAACATCTGAACAGGGAATGAAGGGTTGGTGGTGCTGATCTCCTCCATTAGAAGCTGACGGATATTTTCAGAGATCTCGGGCCTCCAGCCAGAACCCTTCAGAAAGGAAAAATACTATTAAATATTGAGTCAAATTGGACAGACACAAACATTTATGTGGAGTTTCTCTTTAAAAGCCTTTAAAAATACAACAGAGCTATCCTGGCAGACTAGCAGCTATAAGCTCGAACAATGTCTTCTGAAATATAATAATTCTGCTAAACATGTAACTAAATCCTCAAGAAGACGATGTATCTGTTTATAAACTAATTATTGGATCAGGACTCGTTATCAGCAGATACTCAATATTACATGGGGATAAGGGGCAAAAAAACTTGATTGGGACATATTTGTCATGGTATCAATAATCGTGGAATTCCACTGGTATTGGTATTGACTACTATATTTCTGGTACTGTGACATCCCATACTAAGAGAATAAAAGTCATTACAGTCATTTGAACATACCGATTTACAAAAGGTTCTACGGGCTGGTTCTGTCTTCACACAAAGGGAGCCACTGACAGATGGAAGTGGGCTGGAGGTCCGGCACCAAATCTCATTCAGGTGACACAGTAATGGTGACTCAGGCCACAGTAGACTCCAAAGAGGGCAATCTGTCAGAGCACAACAAAAACAAGTTTTACGGGGTTCTCTTACTGGGTTCCTCTTCATTTATCTTTAGCTACCACTCCTCCATAATACTAAAAAGCAAAATTATTTAACTGACCCTAATAAATCAAAGTACAAAACTATTAGCAAAAGTAAAAGTTACTCATTATGCACAATGGCTCATTTTTTTATGAACTGCTGTGTAGCTTGTAAAGTTTCCTCTGTATTTCAATGAAGGAGCAGCTTACCGTTTGGTGGTTGCTTTGTGTGTGTAACTGGTTGAAAGGAGGAACAGGAGAGGGAGTATGCCTCCTTGGTGGCAGCTGTTTTGGCTATCTGTTTCCTAAAGGACTCGGGCAGACCGCTCTTCAAGAACTCTCTTCGAGCCTTGAACTGCTCATCATCCTGGGAGTTTTCAGAGCCGTCATTGCTGCTCTCATCAAAGATGGAAATCACCGTTGACGCCTTTCGAGCAGTCTTCTCTTGGCCCAGCGAGGCCACTTTGGAGCCTGTGAGAAAGACAATACAGCACCTTTTAGAGGAGATTTCAACAAAATGCTTCACAGTAAATGGTGATTGGTGGGACAGACTACCTGAGACAGCCTTGGTCTCTTTGCCAACAGGTGCTGCTTTTCCCAGAACATCATTTAAACTGCGTAAAGACTTCTGGCTTTTACTCTTTTCTGGGGCTGTCTGGTCCTCCTCCAGGCAGATGACAGAATCCTGACAAAACAAACCACAAAATAGTGAATTACAGAAATTAGGTTTTAATTTGCCATTCATTTTTTGTGATGTATTGTGGAGGTGAGCCTTTATTATAATAAATGATATTACTATTACCTGTACCTCATCTTCACAATAGCTCTTCTTGGTGGAGGCCTCGGCTCGTGAGGAACGCCTTAAGGTGCCCTTCTCCGCGACAGCAGCCTTTTTACTCTGTTGAATTACTTTAGCTTTCTCCAACAACTTCTTTGCCTGCTTCCTTTTTTTAGACTCATTTGATGTCTGAAAAAGATATAGAGTATTTATTATCTTCTGCCCATAATTATGATGTTTCGGTATGCTTTTTGTTAAATCAGTAACCCAGCTTATCAAATTGAATTTGTAATAAATATCATACTTACTTTAGTAGCCAAAGGATTGTTTACGTCACTTCCACTTTCAGCCTTGTTCTTGGAGACATTTTTATGGACTCTTGTAAATTTAATCCTAATTAAAAAGAAAAAACAAAGACGACATTAGGAAGAACCTTAACACATACATACAGTCAGTTTCCAGTTTATTAGGTACACCTAGTTAAACTCTTATGCAGTCTAATATAACCGTCTTGCAATAATAATTTTGGAGAACGTAGTTTGTGGTGCTTTTGAATTAAAACTGTGTGGTTTACTGACAGGAAACACTCCAGTTATATCAGTGAGGGTAGGCGAAATAAGATAAGCACTGTTCAACATTATAACCTTCATAAAGGCTGTTTTTATATTAGACTGATAGGTACACCTAATAACCCGACTGAGTGTATAAATGCTTCCATTTGTTTTCCATACAAAGTGCAATAGTATAACATCCTTTATATGCATGCGTCACCTGATTGGACTTTGTTTTGTGTCAGGAGGGCACACCATCTCTGCTATGAAGACTCCGTGTCTGGACTTGGATATCTTCGGGGTGGACATCTTTGCAGGGTCATCAGTAGGTAAATCATCAGCATCAGCATCAGCAGCAGCAGCAGCAGCAGCATCAGCAGCAGCATCAGCAGCAGCATCCTTTGCCTCATGTTTACTGGTTTTTCTGTTACGAGTTGTTGGGGTGTCCTCGGAGGCTTGCCGGACTACAGCCTCTCTTCTGGACCTCCTCACTGCAGGGATGGAGGGGGTTGAGGTTATGGGAGGCTCCTCTCTTTTATCATCAACCTCAACTGATTCTTCCACAGGAGCAGCAGCTGGTGGGGTGGGGACCGCCTCATTTTCTACTTTAGCTTTCTTTCTGCCTTTTCTTCCTGGTTTCTTTTTAGCTACTTTGTTTTCCTCAGAGGCCGCAGGAACTTCCTCAACAGCGGGTGGAGTTACAGTGTCCTCTTCAGCAACTTTGTCTGCCTCATCCAAAACCTTCTCTTCAGTTTGCTTCTGCTTGCCCTGACTCTTACCAGGCTTGGTTTTGGACCCATCCAGACTGGGCTGCTTGAAGGCAGCCATGAACTGCTTCCTCTCCGTCACACTGCACTTGGGCATGGAATCACTCTCGAGCACAGCCAGCTCTAGATCTTCCTCTTGAAGAACCACATTGGATTTACGCTTGACCGTCAGAGAGCTAGAAGGAAGTTGGTGTCCAGCCTCTATGTGAGGAGGCGATACTACCTCTGCAGGGCTCATCGCACCTTTTCTCCTGTTGAAGATAGAAGCCACCTTTCCCACCGCCTTGGCTTCCTGTTTGGGTGAGACGTGCACTTCAGCCTGGATGGTGACAGTTCGGGGTGAGATTTGAAGAGGTGGCTCCCCAGAACCTACAATTTCTTCAGCTTTAGGGATGTTCAACTGATCAGTGTCCATTCCTTCGGCTGCCTCCGTTGTGATTCCACTTTCATCTTCTTTGTCCTCTTCACCCCTGTCCTGGCTCTGACTCCGCACAAATTCCTCAAAGGAGACTGTGACTGTGCTGCTGTTTAACTGAGAGGCCTCATCCACATTGACCTCCATACTAACGTCACACAAGCAGCTCTCCATTTCTTTCTCCTCTGGTTCTGAATGTTTTGCCTCCAGCAGCCGCTTCTTTCTAGCATTTCGTGCAACAGTTTTGACCTGTTTTGCTTTATCCTTTGAAGGTACAATTGGAGATAATTCAATACAGTAGAGTTCTGGTTTGAGTTTGATATTGTTCCTAGATTTGGAAACATCTTCATGATGGTCATCTTTCTTAATCATCGTCTCAGTGATATTCCTCTCTGATTCTCCCGCATTGACACAAGCCTCAGCACTAACCCGGGCCAATAGGGCTGCTGTATCACTGCCAAGAACAACACAGCTGCTGACTGCGTCTGCTGCCGAGTCTCTGCTATCATGTGGTTCCTCTACAATGAGGCAGCTCTCCTCTGCTGTGGAGCTAACAGCATCAGCTTCCACAAGTTTCCTCGCGGCTTTGCTGGCCTTCCTACCCCGTTTTTGAGATGGCTGTTTCACTGCTGCCTCTGGGCTGGTGTGTTTTTCTTCAAGCTGAGACGTCTGACAGTTCTCTTTCGACTGCTCCGGTGAGCTGGTCTTTTCTTTAGAGGACGGTGCCTTCCGGCTAAAGTAGTCCATGATGTTGTTGGAGCGAGGAGGAGAAAAGGGTTTCTCCGCAGGTTTGGACACGGGAGAGAAATAGTTTGTGATTGTCTTGACAACGGGACTGCCACCATCTTTGCGAGATTTCTTGCATGGCTGTAAAAGGAGAGACGAAGTTAATCAAACATGAGAACACATAAGAATGAATAAAGACAAATACTGCCTGCTTTGTATAGCATCAATCAGTGTCATAGAAACCTGGGTGTCAAAGTCCTCAATGACAGCTGCCATAGCAACAACACCAGCCATAGTTTGAAGAGACCTGAAGCAAAAGATAAAATGTTTATGCACATAGACCACCGGATCAATTCCAGCTTCATCACATTCACCATCTTTTAATTACTATTGTAAAAGGTAAAAGCTCCATAACAATTGTCTTCAAGGATGACAGGATAAGTAACACAATGCTCTTTCAGAACCAGCTAATAATCACTTTAACCTTACTTTTTTCCAATAACATTTAATGTTTCAACACTAAAGTTGAAACCACAACAATGCAGCAGAAACCCATCAATAACATTGTTCTCAAAATCAGCCGCTACCATATGTGTTGACACTGTAAACATGAGAAAGTCCTGTACAACAACAGAGTCAAACAGCATTAGAGCCATACTATGGATAAAGTTATGAGTTCTGGTGAAACAAAGTCAGTATAAAATGTTAATATACCACATATAAATATAATTTCCTCTAGGGTAAGGGAACATGGGAAGGCATAGTATTCCTGACATGGCGCCCAGTTGCTCTTCCAGTCTGTGTTCAACCAGGATAACAAAGATCCAGGAAAAACAACTCACCGATTAAAGTTGAACCGGTTAACTTGCTGCGACCTCGGACACTTCTTGCCTTTTCTTATTCACTTCCCCGTATGTGTGAATGAACAACAGAGGCAAAGCTCATCGTGTGAGGTGGACAGCTGTTCGTTGCCACCACACATACAAAATGTAACTGTAAAAACAAACAAACAAAAAAAAAAACAACAGGCTAGCAAGAGTCTGCTAGATGCTACTCTCCGAGCAGCTCGGCTCCTCGCAGCGTCCCCAAACAGGCGCAAACATTTTCCACGTCGGCCGCGACTGTGTGAACAACAACGTGAGAAAAAATAGTTATAACGCGGTCGTTCTCCAAACTGTTCCGAGTAGGGATTCAAAATACATGTTTCCTGACTGACTTTCAAAAACGCGCCAGACTGGTCAAGACTGAAGAGCGCCAAATATACGTGACCTTTGGCATGACCGGATTCAACCAATCACAGGAGAGAGAATGTGCCTCCGTCATCGCCGGACGTGGAACGCCCATAACAAAGATGGCGTCGAAGTGTCGCCTTTCCCGGGGAGGAATAAGTGACAGCTACCTCTACCGGCTGCACCAGTTCAACCAATTCAACACGGTGCTCTTACCAACACAAATATGAAATGCTTTGTCACTATACATTTAACACATGGACTTTACAAGAATATTTGTTTTTATAAATGTGAATTTTTGGGTTTTGTGGAATTTGATAGTTGATGCTGCACTTATTTATTATTTATATTTCTTTATTACTTTTATGAATTTGATCTTCTTTTATTATTATTATTAGTATTATTATTATTATTATTAGTAGTAGTAGTAGTAGTAGTAGTAGTAATAGTCGCAATAATATTATAGTTTATAGGCTGATTACTACCATACATATTTAAGTTGGTGTATTATTATTATTATTAGTAGTAGTAGTAGTAGTAGTGGTAGCAATAATATTATAGTTTATAGGCTGATTAGTCATATGAATATTTAAGTTGGTGTATTATTATTATTATTATTATTATTATTATTATTATTAGTAGTAGTAGTAGTAGTAGTAGTAGTATTATAGTTTATAGGCTTATTACTACTATACATATTTAAGTTGGTGTATTATTATTATTATTATTATTAATATTATTATTATTAGTAGTAGTAGTAGTAGTAGCAATAATATTATAGTTTATAGGCTGATTAGTAATATGAATATTGAAGTTGGTGTATTATTATTATTATTATTATTAATATTATTATTATTAGTAGTAGTAGTAGTAGTAGCAATAGTATTATAGTTTATAGGCTGATTAGTAATATGAATATTGAAGTTGGTGTATTATTATTATTATTATTAATATTATTATTATTAGTAGTAGTAGTAGTAGTAGCAATAGTATTATAGTTTATAGGCTGATTAGTAATATGAATATTGAAGTTGGTGTATTATTATTATTAATATTATCTATGTTAAGTTCTGTATAATGAAACTGCTTGTAAAGTGAGCATCTGTCTATAAAACTAATTGTTGTGATTGTTTTTATTGTTGGTGCAACTAAGAATTATTTAACTGTCTATTTATCTGGCCACTATTTTCTCGATTAATCAAATAATCATTTGATCTATTAAAAGTGCCTACCCCTATTTTCCTGAGCTCAAATGTCTTATTTTGTCCGACAGTCCAAAACCTAAAGCCTAAAATAGGCATTTTATACTGAACAGAGAAAATCAGTGATCCTCACATTTGAGAACCATTTAAAAAATGTAATGATAGTTCTTTCACACAGATACAGTCAAGCCCGAAATGATTCATACCCCTGGCAAATTTTGAATTAAAGTTATTTTATTCAACCAGCAAGTTGTGTTTTTTTGACCGGAAATGACACAGGCTTCTCCCAAAAGATAATAAGATGATGTACAAGAGGCATCATTGTGGAAAAATATATTCCTCAGCTTTTACTTACATTTGAACAAAAAGTGGCATGTCCAAAATTATTCATACCCTTTACAAACTGTCACAGTCTTTAGGAAAATCCAAAGTTCTATACCATTCCAAATATTCCAAGCTGTTTCTAAGCATCCAAATTACACTGATTCAATGGGAAAAGCTGTTTTAATCAACTCAACAGGTGAAAAACAGCAGCTCTCTGCAGTTGGTTTGTGGACAGTCATGGCTAAGACAAAGGAGCTCACTGATGACCTGCGGCTGTGTATTGTGGCTGCTCACAAGTCAGGAAAGGGCTATAAGGCCATATCTAAATGTTTTCAAGTTCCAGTGGTTACAGTGCAAAGTATTATTAAAGAATACAAAATGTTCCGCACTGTGGGAAATCTCAGAGGATGTGGTAGGAAGCCAAAAGTGACACCTGTGCTGGCCAGGAGGATAGTGAGAGAGGTGAAAAATAATCCAAGGATCACCACCAAGGCCATCCTGGTGAATCTGGGCTCTGCTGGTGGCAACGTCTCAAGGCCGACAGTCCAACGGACACTGCACACTGCTGGGTTCCACGGACGCAGACCAAGGAGGATGCCATTTCTCCAGAAAAGGCACACAAAAGCCTGCTTGGCCTTTTGTAAATGCTTATCTGGACAAAGAAGACTTTTGGTCTTCTGTTTTATGGTCAGATGAAACAAAAAATGTATGTATGTATGTATGTATGATTCTGTCTATACATGAACGCACAGTAACTCTGGGTTGCTTCTCTGAAAATGTGTTTGCTCATTGTTTCACCTGAGAAGTGTGTAAGTGTCAACAGTGCCAATAACTGTTTGTATTACTCAAAAGAGAACTCAGTTGAGGAGCCCAGTCAACCTTGAGTGGGGCAGTAGATTTGTTTGGGTTTTTTTTTTCTCAAAGCATCACCTTTTAAAAATCATCATGTTTTAGAAAACCCTTTTTAGAGGTAAGTCCAAAGTAACAGGCCACACCATATACACAATACTGCAACAACATATCCTGTATGTTTCTCAGTTACGTTAGGGAATACCTCCGAGTTATGTAACATGGTCACATGTGCTGTAAAAGTTGCGCTTCCTGTTTTTACAACTTTTGTTCCAGACCTAGTTCGGTATTCACAAACTGTGTATCTGATATTGCTACAGACTGCTGTTGATTTGGCCATTTAATACTTATCTTTCTTATCACTAATATGGTTACCAACTGGAGGCAGAAGTCTCAATAGTGTATATAGAAACAATGGATAATCTACATGCTGTTTCCACCTCTGGTAAGTTGACTCCTCATACACTTTAGCCAATAATGCCCCTCCTGCATCTTGTGTAATTGCTTAGGCAGGACACCACAGTGACTAGAATAAAGTATTTATGTCATTTATTTTGTTAAAGTAATGCAATTAGCACCTATAACTGAAGCTAATTGGTTGTCTCTATACCTACTTAGGCTTTTAGTTAGTTAAACATCTGAATTGAAATTTACAGGAATACATTTTCTATTTCTTCTATTTCTCCTTGATCTAACAGTATTTATTTTGCTGTATGTCTGTAGAAGATCAAGTCACTGGTTTGTGAGACTTCCAGCTGACATTTAGTAGTTAATCAAAGCAGCTTTTCCCGGCTAAAGATGTCCTTTGTATACTGTTACAGTGACATTGTTTTGTGTCATACACTCACATTATTAGGTACACCTTACTAAAACTATACAGGGATACAGACTTGAAAGTGATTACTGAGCCACTCCTGCCATTCAGATATGAAGATCAATTCATCGGTTGATTCTGCAGAAGGGACACTTTTATTGTTTTATATATTTATGTAAGGAATATTGTATCTCTCTTACAGGACAAAGTCACCACTCTCCAGGGTTGAGGATTGTGTTAATAGGTGGGAGAGAACTAAATGGCAATTCCAGTAATAAGAGTGCAACTGGCAACATCATACTGGGTGAAAGTGTTTTTGACACCAACAGAAGAACTGCCCAGAGTGTTGTGAAGCAGAAGGAGGTCCATGGCAGACAAGTCGCTGTGGTTGATACTCCAGGCTGGTGGTGGCACTACCCACTGGGAAACACCCCAGTGCTGGATCAGATGGAGATCAGGAACAGTGTCCATCTGTGTCCCCCGGGGCCTCAAGCCTTTCTACTAGTCATTCCTATTGGTATTATGTTTCCTAAGATCTTCAAAGTATCATTAAAGGAGCACTTGAAACTCTTCCATGAAGCAGTGTTTCATCACACCATTGTGCTGTTTACGGTAGATAGTCCATACAGTCGTGAACAATTGGAATATGAAATCAGTTTGTGGTCAGACTTGCAGTGGGCTCTTAAACAATGTGGAAACCGCAGACATGTTCTCAATGTCAGAGACAGTCAGGATAGCACTCAAGTCACACTGCTGTTCAACAAAATAGATGAAATGATTGCAGAAAATGCTGGTAGTCACTATTCTGTTGATAGTGCTGATGGGAATGCTCTGAGAGAGGAGATGGAAGCGCTGGTTGAAAGGGCATCAAAGAGGGTTGCTGAAGTGCAGACAAAGAGAAAGAAACTCAGAGCATTGATTGAAGGTGAGTCACATATTACTTTTAAAAACATTTTAGCTCAGTTTTCATTATTGTGTCATGCATACAACCATGCATGTGGGCTTTAAGACACCATTCATTTATATTTTATATTGCTCTAAACAATTTACACTTAGTGCTCTCGGGACAAATTAGGAAATAGTGGAACTGTTTCTAAATATCCTAAAACCCTATTGTTTCTTGTTATAAACCAATAGGTTGATATCAGCCTCTGTGACTTGTCGACTAGCTCTAGAACCAACTTAAACAGCTTATCTTCAGACCTACATTTTCTACAACAAAAAACACTTATTATACTTATACTTATGTACTGCTGGAGAAATTAAAACAAATACTAATGAAATAATTCACCTTGCCTTCTTTTCCAGCCGTTAGAAACAAAGTTAGCAAAGTAAAACACATTAAAATTGAACATTTCCAAAAAATGGAACTATTCCAGCTGAGTTATTCCTGTAGAGATACAGCAGCATATTAACCCTTCACATTAATTAGTGAGTGAAGTTCTTTGTGAGAACTGTGTGATTTACCGCACATAAACACCTTATTTATTCTATGCTCTGACATTTTGATTAGACGATTGTCTCACATTTTCAGTGTGTGTGTTGTTGATTTGTTTGGGGAGATAATTTATGCATTCTGTATAGGTGGCATAACACCCCCAACTCATTTAAGAATAGTGATGGTTGGGGCACAATGGTCGGCCAAGAGCTCGGCAGGCAACACAATCCTGAAAAAAGAAGCATTTACTTTTCGTCACACAAGAGCAACAGAGTACTGTGAAATAGGCCACAGCATGGTGGCAGACAGGCAGCTCACAGTGGTAGATTCCCCTGGCTGGTTCTACAATCAAAGCCTTCAGGACACCTGTGAGATGGATAAACTTGAAATAGAGAACAGCATGCATCAGTGCCCTCCGGGACCCCATGCAGTGCTCCTGGTGGTCGGCCTGGCATCCGCATTCAACGCATCATACCAGAGAGCAGTCCAGGAGCACATGAGTTTGTTCAAGGATGAAGTCTGGAAGCACACGATCGTTCTGTTCACCAGAGGTGACTGGCTGGGAGTGAAGACTGTGGAAGAGCGCATAGAGAGTGAGGAAGGTCTGCAGTGGCTCATGGACAAGTGTGGGAACATGTATCATGTCCTGGACAACACGAACCACGGCGATGAGACGCAGGTAACGGAGCTCCTCGAGAAGGTTGAAGAGATGTGGGCGGGAAACAAAGATCCTTATTATGAAGTTGACCTGGGCCGTGCACAACAGTTGGAAGCAAGGAAAGAGGTCACAGACAAGATGGCTATAAGGATCAGACAGATGACTCAAAGACAAGAAAGAATATTAAGAGAGTTGTTCAGAGGTAATCAAATAATACATTCTCATATTGTTTATGATTAATTTGGTAATTTACCTTTTATATGATGAAAAACTCCTTTCCAGGGGAGAGGCATAAAAGCAAAGACATGAGGGTCGTACTTCTGGGGAGAAAAGAGTCAGGGAAGAGTATGCTTGGAAACAGGATCCTCTTTGAAGAGCTATTTGAAACAGCTTGGATGAAGAAGGTAACACAATACGCTGCCTAAACTGAAATATTCAACCTGGTGTGATTGCTATAATTGTTTGGATTTTGTTTGTTTACTTCTGTGTAGGAATTCCAAGGTCAGAGATTAACCTCGACCTGTGTAAAACATCAAAGAAATGTTGCTGGAGTAAATATCTCAGCCGTTGAGGCGCCAGGCTGGTTGACCGAGACGATGACATCCGACTGGCTCAGAAGTGAAGTTCTCCGCAGTGTCTCCATGTGTGCTCCGGGGCCCCATGTTTTTCTCTTGGTTGTTCCCATTTCTAAAGCCTTTACAGAGAAAGACCGCAAAGCAGTGGTTGACCTCTTGAGGCCATTTGGTGAGAGCGTCTGGAGACACTGCATGGTGCTGTTCACCTGGAAAGACTGGCTCAATAACAGGTCCATCGAGGAGTACATCGCCACGGAAGGCCAAGACCTGAAATGGCTCGTGGAAAAGTGTCGAAACAGATACCACGTTCTCACGTGCAATCGTTTTCATGACAGTTATCCAGTCATAGAGATGTTCCGGAAAGTTACTGACATGATAACACAAAACAATGGCCTCTGCTTCACCACTGAAGACAACAACCAGAAAGTGGTGCAGCAAGGAATGCAGCGAGTGCTGACAGAGGAGCAGTGGAACAGTAGGCAGCAGGAGCTGATAGACCGGATGTTGAAAGCTTTAGCACAAGAACCCGAGGAACCAACTGTGCCACCTGTGAAGATGGCCGCTAGCTTGGATGGAGCCTTCATTCCAAGCAGTGAGTTTAATATAATCCCATTAAGTGAGAATAACTTAATCAATACAGGTACCAGTGGTCATTGCTGTTTTGACTTACACAATTCAACTTCTGTTTTCAGTGGGCGGAGATGTTCCCTCAGTAGTTGGAACATTTTGTTATCAAAGAGCACGCGCCAAGGTGTCCGAATGGCTGAGCCTTAAATATGGAAACTCTGATGTAACCTCCGGGGTTGGCAGCACGAGCGCCTCGGCCAGTCATGTGGAGAAGTGGGACGGCAGCACTCTGACAGATGACGGTCATCAAACAAGTTGTTTTTTGCCAGAGAAAAGCACAATGAAGTTAGATACTGTTCTCTGTGCCAGGGCCTCCACAGAGACCCAACGCAGGCACTCTTTATAAGCAAAACAGATGTAGCACTCAAGCAGGTTGGAAACAAAGTACACTCTGACAATGACAAAATATACTACAGGGAAGCACTGCTTTCCAATCCAAACACAGCTGAATGCTAATATGGATCTACAGTATATCTAGTGATACTGGTTTCTGATGGCTGAACTTCCTGATATTTTAACCAGCATAAAGACCTTTTATTCTATCTATCTAAGATCTACATTTAATCACTGAATGTTATTTAATCATGTAAATGCAAGGATTATAATTTTGTCTGTTTACTGTAGCATGTCCTAAAACCTTTGGAGTGGAAACGGTAGTAGCAGTGCTGGGTTACTTCTCACTGAGATCAGCAAATAAAAAGTGTTTGTTCATGTTTTTACATCACTGACCTGAAAAGAATACTGAAAATACTGTAAAATAGTGTCCAACAAGAAATGAAAATACATAGTCATGCTTTTATATTAACCTAACTATAATAACATGTTATATCTGTATAGAATCATTTAATCGTAGAGGATGTGAAAAATAATAATGGCAATGCTGTTCTGGCTTATACTATGACATAACCTGTCATCTTCAATAAATATCTAATACGAATCAAGAGATACCTGAGGTTCTGGGTTATTCCACCAATTATGGAGTTCTAGGAAGATGATCTCTCATTATTCTCATGAATAATGTTGGAGAGTCACTTACTGTAGACTGCCAAAATGGAGATACCTGTAATTCTGCAATGAATTTTTTAGCCACAAAACAGTGCTGTATATAACTTTGATGAATTTAATCTATGGTGAATGGAGAGAATTTTGACATTTGTTGGTTTTCATAAATATAATAAAGGTTTTACGAATTAAATTAAAAGTTGTATAGTGGGTTTTTAAAAAAAAAAACATAAATAAAATAATTCAAACACATGTACCCATGCTGTGCATACTGTATATACTGTCATATCCACCTACCTTATGCAGTTACATAAAGTCTACATGCACGTAAATATTTATTTCAGCATCCTTTGCACTCTGCACTATTGTTTACTGTCTACTGTTGGGTCTTGGTCAGAATGAGTTCTCTTTTTGATCAGAAGATTGTGTCCAACATACAATTTTCTAAGTCCAATTTAGGTCTAAAAGTTATTCTCCTTCAGGTGGAAAAATAACAACCAGGATTCATCAAAGTTGGCAGTAGAATAGAGCTTTATTATCTATTACAAACAAAGCCCGAGCCATCCATGGAAAGACTGAATTCATCCTCACAAAGCTTCTCCTTATATACTTTTGCCCTCTGTCACATGTCCTGCCCACCTTCTACCTTTTCCAACCATGACATAATGGTGTAAATTCTACTCTGGAAAGACCCTAAATCTTCACCAGTACGTGGGTCCCAAATATTTTGCCCTTGTTTTGCCCATGCGCCATCCTAGTGGTTGTCTTATCAGTCCAATTATCCTGCCTTTGTTTTGCCCACGCTCCATCCTACTGGTGTCTTACTTGCCTGGCCCGTCAGGCCTATGTTCTTATCACAGAACCCACAGGCTTCATGGCCTACACCAGTAGGCCATGACATTTTCTTTTTTACTCTCCTTTCATCAGGATTACACCATTAGAATCTAGTTTACTGTACTTCTATTTTTTAAAAACCATTTATTACCTTTTCCTTACACGATTATGTCACAGAGGTCTTTTACTGTATTTTTTAAAAACTTTATAAACTTTATAATATGATAAGAAAACTTGTGTTACAACCACACACATACATTTGGTATAATCAGTGCTCATTTCTAATATAATAAAACTTGTGTTACAACCACACATTCTATATGTTCCACACATTAAATCAAACTTTTACTAAATAACCATGGTGCTTACTACTTCATCAACAGTATTTGTATTTGTGCTTATCATGAAATCATATTAACTTAAAACATAATGGCTTCATTAACATCCTTGTGAGCTTATATAAATCTATTCTACTTAACACTCAAAATCATCATTACTTAAAACACAGTGCTCTCTACTTGATTTCCAGTTATCTGTGTGAACAAACCATAGTGCATAAGAAAACTTTTGTGGGATTATTGTGTGATTAATTGATTACTAACTTATAATATGCACTAATCTACACTAAATTTTATACTACACTACCAATATATATATATAACGTGATATATGTGTGTGTATAACTGTACATTTTATTATATTATTTATTTATGTCTTATTTATGCTTATTCTGTGTTTCTAGTATGTCAAAACTGTAACTTGTCCCTGTTGCTGTAAAAACAACTATGATAAACGTTACATATTAAACGCGAATGACCCTTCCCGGCTCCCGTAGTGTCTCCGTCGCTTTCCTTCCCCCGTCAGTTTCTTGACTTTCCTTCCCACTCCTACGTAGCTCTGGTCCCGGACTGCTGCCCCCTCTTCCCCCCCTCCTCGCCCCGTCTTCAGCTCAACATGTCGGAGTACAACGCGGTGCCGCCGCCCGGGCCCGCGGCCTCTCTCGGCGGACAGGCGGCTCTCGGGAACGGAGCAGGAGGCATCAAAAAAGATGCGTTCGCGGACGCGGTGCAGCGGGCCCGGCAGGTGAGGGGATGTGACGGGCAGGGAGCGTGTTTGGAGGGAAGGTTTAGATAAAAAGTGTCACTGCTGACTCCGTCTGACGGCTAACGGACACCGGGGAGACTCGTATGTTGAATTCACGGTTTATTGACGAGTTAACGGTTGTTAACGGTTGTTAACGGTTCTGTTGAGCTAGTTACGTCATGTCAGTTGCTAGCTAACGTTAGAATACAAACACACAGTGTGAACGGGGCGTTGTAATGTGGGAGTAAATACATAGAAACTAACTTATAAAGCGAGGTTATCAGTGTGTTATAGTAACTTAAAATACTGTGTAATGGCTGCTGGGACCACCAGTGGGGTGAAAGCCTCGGAAGGACCATTTGTTATGGATATAAGGTTGTAACTGGAGCCACAGATTGCCATCAATCATCCATTTATTAATCCAAATAATCACTAAAGTGTTTTCTTGCTTTGATTAGGATTGTTATGGTTCTAAACAAAGTACAATATGTCCTAAACAAGCCTGAAATCCAGTCTTCAAATCATGTTAAACATTTACACATTAAAGTATCCTAAATATTTCAAATAAAGATTAGACTGGCATATAAATCAACGTAATATTATTTAACAAATGTAACCTTCTTACGGGCCCTAGCATAGACAGTGTTACGTCAGTCACCTCACAAAAACATGAGATTGATGAGATATGCTGAATAAAATAGAATAAACTAAGAGGGAATATAGACTGAAGAGATTGGACCATAATGTTAACTTGATGTATTGAACACTTCATTTACATTGACAGTATTATCCTGCAATGTACTGTTCATAAGAGCAAGTCAAGTAAATTTAGCTAAACACTTTACAGTCTTTATGAGACGCTCGGTCCAATGTGTAGTGGTGAACTTTGAGCTTGTCTTTCAGATCGCAGCCAAGATCGGGGGTGATACTGGACCTCCCCTGAACAACAACACAGCGTCAGATGGGTTTCCATTCACTGCACAGAAACGACAACTGGAGGATGCAGGTACGGTGACCGCGGCTCCTTGATCTACTCTGGCTCGGATTGTACCTCATATGTACATCACCTGTTTTGCACGCTTGATGATAGCTTTAGATACAGAATCTACTTAATTCTTCACAGACTTCCCCAACACACCCAGTTACAGCAGATAATGTGTCATTTCCTCATTTAGATGAACCTGAGAGCAAGAAGCTGGCTGCACAGAGTGACTTGGATTCAGCCAAAGCACTGTGTGAGTTCCTACAACTATTTTATGCTTTGTGACGTTAATCCCTCACAGCTAACAGTATTTAATACAGTTTCCTGTTGTACAATATTCCTGTTTCAGAAGTTGCCCTTGTCTGTCCAACACTTTCCCTTCCTCTTTCTGTGTCTCATAGTCCATCAGTAATCCTAAACCTCTCCCTTGCTCTCTTTTATCACTCTCTCTTTCTTTTTGTGGATGTCCCATCTCAGCTATTGGTGCACAGCTAGCTGCTCTTGCACAACAAAGGTGAGATCTCATATCTTCTAGTTGATTGTGTATTATGTAGAAGTAATGGGCTCTTTGTATATGTATGAGATTGTAGCACAAATCCAATTAGAGTCTACTATTGTGTGATTTATTGCCTCTTTTTCCCTCTTTGTCACCCGCGCTTGCTGATGGTGTCAGGCCCGCCTCCACCACAGAGGAGTACAGTGTACCAGACAGCATGGTGGGACTCAGTGAGTGCAGCCCAACTCGGATTTAGCACATGTTGATGCCACACCTTCTGCCATATAAGACACAAGTAGATGCCACTATTGCGAGTGTGACCTGCCAACGACACACAGTTTTGCTCTCTGTCTTTGTCCCCAGTTATTGGTCGTGGAGGTGAACAGATCAATAAGATTCAACAGGAGTCAGGTTGCAAGGTTCAGATAGCTCCAGGTACAGTTATAGTTATCCACAGTTTACAAATTTCTTCCTCTTGGGGTTTTGAACTTAGTTACATTTGTACTCTGTGTGTGTGTCCAGACAGCGGAGGCCTTCCAGAGAGGAGTGTCTCTCTCACAGGTTCCCTTGACTCTATACAGTAAGTTTCAGACTTTATGCAAATCAGCTCATTGTCTTTTTAGATGGAAGCATCAGAAATGGTCACTTATGAAGTAGATTGCTTCACGTACTTCACAAAATTTTGCAGAGGCAAAGGCTGGAGGTTTTATAATAACCTACTGCTTGATGACATGTTTTTGTACAATGAATGTGGAGTAACTGGTCAGCTCTTCCCCGGCTAGGAAAGCCAAGATGCTGTTGGATGAGATAGTGTCACGAGGGAGGGGCACACCCCCTTCTTCTTATCACGAGTCCACCAACGGGCAGAACGGCACGGTGCATGAGATGATGATCCCAGCTGGCAAGGCAGGCCTTGTCATCGGCAAGGGAGGAGAGACCATCAAACAGCTACAGGTACATTGCATGGCTATCGCTGTCGCATCATCTTGATGGGTGTTTATTCAGAGAAAGGTGAGATGGTTGAACTCAAATCGAAATGTAAAAAAAATAGGTTAAATATCAATTATAAACTTTCATGAGCCAGACAAATAGAGATTTCTAAACTCCGGTAATGTCAGCACATACCGTAATGTTATTGTGTGGTATTCTAGGAGCGTGCAGGGGTGAAGATGATCCTGATCCAGGATGCCTCTCAGGGACCCAACGTCGACAAGCCCCTGCGCATTATTGGAGATCCCTACAAAGTGCAGGTACATTTATGAAATCATCTCATCAAGTTCAAGATAAATACGCGATGCTGAGTTGCCATGTACAGTAACCACCATGTTTTTTTTCTTTTCAGCAAGCCCAGGAGATGGTGCAGGAGATTCTGAGGGAGAGAGACCACGGCGGCTTTAGTGAAAGAAATGACTTTGGCTCCCGCATGGGGGGAGGCATGGATGTGAGTTTGTGTACGGGAGTAAGATTAGAAGAGGGATCATCCAACCAAATCTCAAATTTACAAAAAACGTCTGTTTTCCACTCAGATCCCAGTACCACGACACTCAGTCGGAGTGGTCATTGGTCGCAATGGAGAGATGATCAAAAAAATCCAGAATGATGCCGGAGTTAGGATACAGTTCAAACAAGGTAGGAGCCGTGATCATTTTTTTTATCTTGCGCATTTTGTTGATGTAATACTTTGCATGAATTGTACATTCAGGTCTTGATTCTCAGGGAGCTCAGCACCACAAGTGACCCTTACATAAATGTAAATGTCAAAAATATTGCTCAGTGTAGATTACAATGTTTCTTGCAGATGACGGGACTGGTCCAGATAAGATTGCCCACATCAGTGGTCCCCCTGACCGCTGCGAGCACGCTTCCCAGATCATCAATGACTTGCTGCAGAGCATCAGGGTCAGGGAGGAAGGACAGGGGGTACGGATCGCACTTTCTGACACACGCATGAACTGTCATAGTGTAAACCGTGCTTTCATTAGACACAGTAAAGGATCGTATTAATCATATTGGCAGCCGGCGTGAGGCAAAACCATCAATATTTCATTCAATATCTACATTTACACGCATATAAAGTATGTAATGCTGTGGTACTGAGGCTTTGTCTCTCCTATTTCCATAGGGTCCTCCAGGTCCTCCGGGCATGCCTGCGGGCAATAGGGGCAGAGGTGGGGGACAAGGTGGTTGGGGGCCCCCTGGAGGGGAAATGACCTTCTCTATTCCTGCCCACAAGTGCGGGCTTGTGATTGGCCGGGGAGGAGAGAACGTCAAGTCCATCAACCAGCAGACGGGGGCCTTCGTAGAAATCTCCCGACAGCCGCCCCCCAACGGAGACCCTAACTTCAAGCTGTTTATCATTCGGGGCTCGCCGCAGCAGATCGACCACGCCAAGCAGCTCATTGAAGAGAAGATTGAGGTACTTACCGTTGTTGTTTTTAGTTACGTGTAGGAAAACCAAAATGTGGAAGCTGAGAAGAGTTCTCACCCAAACACAAATGATCACATTAATTCATTTATTTATTGTATCCTGGATGAGAATGTCTTACAAATAACAATACATTGTGTAGCAGTACTAGAGCCAGTTAACCATCTTAAATCTAGAGCTGCAATAATCACTTTGTTGATCAACAGAGATTTAATGGGCAGCTATTTTGATACTCAAATAATAATTTTGGCCATTTTAAGCAAAAATGTGAAACATTTGCTGGCTCCAGCTTCTGAAATGTGAACATTTGATGCTGTCTCTCTGTACATTCATATAATGTGTGATTATGTCACCTGCTCCAGGGTCCTCTGTGTCCTGTGGGCCCGGGGCCAGGTGGACCAGGTCCTGCTGGTCCAATGGGTCCCTACAACCCAAACCCATACAACCCCGGACCGCCTGGGGCGCCTGGACCACCACAGTGAGTAGCTACAACCGATTACTCATTATGCCAGGGGGGGGGTGATCCTGAGAGGTATTTTAATAATGAACCATTTCTTTCCTCCTCAGTGGTGGTCCTCCAGGTCCTCACCAGTACACTCCACAGGGCTGGAGCAACACCTACCAGCAGTGGCAGCCCCAGGCACCCCACGACCCCAGTGAGTCACATTTGACTTCACTGCCTCTCCTGGTTTTCAAAGGATCAGTGTTTATTTTTGCTCATTTTAGCATGCTGGCTCTCTTTACACATCAACCCTACTGTGATCCCAGGCTTACTGTATACCCTCCCAGTCTTTTCAGATGAGTAATGACTTTTTTTTTTTCTCAAACTGGGAAGGTCAACAGGAGTACTGATGGAAATGTTGTGATGAGATGCACCTGTCTTTACCTTAAGCTGCTCTGGCTAACCCTGTCTCTGTTTCCCCCCTGGTCTCCAAGCCCGGTCTCCAGGCCAGTAGCAGGGGCTCACCCTCACCCTATGAGGACCTCACCCCCTCCACCCTGCATCTTTTCTAGGCAAGGCAGCAGCCAATGACCCCAACGCAGCCTGGGCAGCCTACTACGCTCAGTACTACCAGCAGCCGTCGGGGGCTGTGCCAGCCCAGTACCCTGCTAACCCAGCTGGAGGTGCCCAAACTTCAGGGGACCAGACCCAGCCCGCACAGACGCCTGGGGGCCAACCAGACTACACCAAGGCCTGGGAGGAGTACTACAAGAAGATGGGTAAGACTGCCAAAAAACACCATCTTTGGTTTTACTTTACTTTATTTGTCCCTACATGAAGACATCATATAAATAATAATAATAAAAATACTGATAATTGAATAATAATTATATATAATCATTTGTATTTAACTTCTTTAGGTTCAATTTTGATAGAATTATTAGGCTTTTACATTATTTATCATCTATTAATTAGATAACTGGTTCACCATTCATTGTATTGTGGTCTGTAGCTTTACATATAAATATATACATTATTATCAAGAAAGAGGGGGGAGATGTTGGTCTCTTGTTTTGTGCAGAAAAGTAAGAATATAAATTAATTAATTAATGGCGGGTAGTACAACCCACTACATACTCAAAACCTGATTAATATGTAGTGTGGAGCTGGGACACGCCAAATGTTTTGTTCCTAAGGTGAACTATCGCTGGTCCTTAAGTCATCGTGAATGTAGTGGTGAGCTGGGTCATGTCTCTTCTGTCTGTCACCTCCAGCCCAGGCAGGAGGCTCCGTCCCTGGGACAGCAGCTGCAGCCCCAGGAGCAGCAGGGGGAGCAGCATCCACAACAGGGGGCCAGCCGGACTACAGCGCAGCCTGGGCGGAGTACTACAGGCAGCAGGCTGCGTACTATGGACAGACAGGACAGGCCCCTGGCCAGCCAGCCACTCCCCAACAAGGACAGGTTGGTACAGACGACACAGGGAGGTATCTACCTGAAAGTAATACATTTCATAATTTAAGTTGATCCTTCAGTGGTTTTCACACAAAGGATGTGCTATCTCTCAACCGTTTGTGTTTTAGACGCAGTGAGAGTTGATGGCAGAAGGTCTATGATGCCGGAGAGAATCGGGTAGACGGGATGAAGAAAACGACCCTGAATTTGAGGCCAGAATTTAGCTTGTTAAGATTTTGTTGTTTTTTTAATCTTATTTGTTGTGAGAGGAAACCAAAAAAAAATGCTTCCTCACCTCCAAACACCACCTGGACACTTTTTAATAAAAATGTGAACTGAACAAACATTCTAGTGCTTTGCTGCTGAAGGGAGGGGGAAGACTGATAACCCTGCCATGACAGGTATGCAGCTTCTCAATGCCTCTACATACATTTATATATGCCGCTATGAACATCGAAGCCTTGAAGCGCTTAGTTCATTGCGGAGGAGACTGAGTTGCCAATAAATCTATCTCTTCTTCCTTTTTCTTAACTTCTTCGTAAGACTTCTAAGTCCCATTTTTAAGGCACTTCGCTTCATACTCCTGTGTTATAGTGACTGAATTGCACAGAGCTATTAAGACTATAATCATATTGTTATTTGGTACAGGTAATACGTCAGAGAAATCTTTTTTTAAAGCTCTTGATTTTTTCAGTGTTTTTTTTTTTGGTTTTTTTTAATTGTCACATTTCCCTCTGCTGAGGATTGCATGGTGTTTCAACTTGTATACATTTGGCTTTTCTTTTGCTTACGAATGTGTTCAATTATAGTATTTTGTACGAGTCAGCCATTTTTACAGTGTACAAAAG
This sequence comes from Dicentrarchus labrax, assembly GCF_905237075.1. Lineage (NCBI taxonomy): Eukaryota > Metazoa > Chordata > Actinopteri > Moronidae > Dicentrarchus > Dicentrarchus labrax. The sequence continues at coordinate 6,617,701 of NW_026136722.1, read as the reverse complement.
GAACTCTACAGCGTTGACTCGTGCATGTGGGATGACTAATAACTGTTGAAAGCCACTAGAGGTAGATGATAAAACGCTTAGAAGTGAGGCACCTGTGTGTAATGACGTGAAAAGTGTTCTGCAAGATACAAAACAATTCGAGTTGTTTTGAGAGAGGAAGGCGAAGTTCTGGTGTTGCACCCAGATATTCACGTAAGGGTTCAAAAGTTTCTGTTAGAATGGTTTAATTGGGAAGACTATGACTGGTATTAGACTTAATCCTAGAGTCCTAGAAGGTTGAAAGACGACCTTTTTTTTAAATTGCTCATTTGTTGCAGGATTTATGCGCCTTACACCAGGTTATGCATCTTTATTTTGGCCTTGATACTAGTGGCTTCCTATTAACAGCCCTGCCATAAATACCCATCAGTGTGAGGAGTACTACACAGAGCAGTGTGTCTGGTTTATGATGCTGTATTTGTCACACACCCATCTGCTGTTCAAGCACCTCTTTTGCCTCTCCAAATGTCCATTCACTTTTTGTTTTTGGGCACGCCGGCTTACTGTGGACCAAAGGCCAAAATTGAAAAGAAAAATAAACCAGCTTGGTGTGAACAGTCCTAGTTATCTCGTATTAGCTTGTAATATTCAAAAGTGATGATCAGACCTTTTTAAAGCCAACACATACTGCTAGTGGGCATTCACCTTGAGGGAACTGCAGATCAATCCTCGTCACTTTTAAGTGTAGTGACTTCTCATTTAGAGGTTCTGTCCCCCTCTGTAGTTCGTACAGCTGCAGGTTCCTCTACAATGGGAAGATGTCACATAAGCACACATTTAAAGTATATGTTTGAGCCATGCTGTGATTCTGTTTCATCTCAAGGTTGCATGTGATTGCTTTTTACTTTATATACCTTGGTTTTTATGGCTGGCGACAAGAACCTGTTGATCTTTTGCCTTCCCACAGCCATTGTGTGCAACATGATTAAATTTAGTCTTCCAATGTGTCCCGTTTTAAGATCTATTGTATATGTACATATATTCAGCAATATAACGATGTTGGTTTTGACTTACAGAGATGTATCAGGTATGATTCTTGTATTCTGAATGGCAGCTGTGAGCCTGCTTTTGGCAGCAGTGTTGATATTGTTAATAGATGACCACCAGCAGCAATACTCTGAATTAAAAAAGGGGCAAACGTCAATGACTTTCAAATGTGTGTTGAACGTTTTGTTGTCTTGTTTCTTTTTCAAGTGTCGATAAAACGGCCCTGTCGGCAGATATAACAAAGCAAAGCTGAGATAAATCACCACTAGATGTCACTATTCGTCTACCTCGGATTAATAAGACAGTACTGTGAACATAAAACCCTGTTACTGACAAAATCTTTAAAATGGATAACTAAAGATAAACCAAAAATCTGATAGGTGGATTCTGTTAGTCTTCTTTCAAACCCTCGGAAACCACACGTCTGTGGTTTCTGTTCCAGTGTCATACATGGTGTATCACATTAAAAGTAATAACTGATAAGTTATAAATCACTGCGACTACAGTAAGTGTAGGTGTACGTCCCAGGAAGTCTATCTGTTTAAGTTTAAGATTTGATAAGATTGTGGTTGCACGTCAGACGTCTGTTAGCCACAAAGAATATAAATACTGAAGGACTGCCATTTGACTGACTTCCTGTTCAAAACAGAAAGTTTTGCTAGACTTTATATGGAAATAAATGTACGAGGGAAGACAAGTGCAATTTTAAAAATTCTTTAATTTATATCTTTAAAATTAAAAACATCTGAATTGCATTCTACCACCTCCAAAGGCACAGTCATACTTACAGCAGACCAAATTCATAAAACACTGCCACTGAACATCTTTTTTTCTCAATTTGTTTTGTACATAAGAAACAATGCACTATAAAAATGACTAAACATTTTTCTTACTGGGTAAACAATGGCCATTCTATATGCTGTAGATCATCAAGACTGGAGTGATATGTACTCAGCTGTGGTAGCATTAGAGTCCCTATAAAGGATGATGTGCTGGTTTGAGGCTGCCGATGCCTGTTGAAAACGTGCACTGCAGCTATTTAAAGACATTGTATTTAAAAATCCAAAAAATGACATGTTTACAACAACCAATCTTGACGAACAGTGTTTAAGAATATGGATGTTTGAAGCAAAACAAAGCCATTGGCAGGAGGGCGGAAATGCAGCGAGATGAAAGCACAGTGGAGGGAGGTGAGTGTCTGTGGAGGACTGTGCAGGAAGAGCCATCAGATCTGTCACCTCTCACCAAATTCTCTGAACCACGCTGAGTAGGTATGAGATGTTTGCACGAAATCTGACACCTGCACCCCACCACTGAAAACACCTAAGACTTCGAAGAAGATGAAAAACATTTCAGATAACTCTGTCGTAGTTTTAAAGACAATAGTCAATATGTGCAAAGAGGCAGGGCCTTAGCCTGTTTGTGGAAAAGTCGTAAGATATGATATAGGATTGATAACTGAACGTACAATCACAAATCAATAATGCACACAAAGATTGCTTACAATGTGTGACAACACAGCACCATACACTGCACAAGAGGTTCACTTAGTGACAACAAAATTCAAAATAGTGGATAAATATACAGTAGAATATAAGTATATCATCGTTCTTACTCAGGCACAGTCCTCCTTAAAACATAGAGAGTTTAAAAACAATGGGATCTGGGATAAAAGCAAACAGGTTTGGCACACACGGAAAAATATACTGAAATAAGGCGAGATAAAACGATATGTCAAAGGAAAATGAGGCCACAGAGGAACGTATTGGGGTGGACAGGAATGGAGCACTTTGAACGTAAAAATATGACACGTACAGTACCTCTCTCATGGAACCAGATGTTCAATAGAAGAGAGGATTTTTTGCAGCAACTAATGGGAGCCCCAATTCCACAGCCGTAGTTTTTATCTTTACAAGTGTGTGTAGCAGCTGCGACAGGCACTCCAAGAACACAAGACTGTTTTTCTTTACAGGCGAATCAAAACAGGAAATCTCCACACGTTTCCCAAAATCAAAACCTGAAGGCCTTAGAAAATATCTACAGAAGGAAACAGCCCACACTTGACTCACAATCACACAACCAGACACACACACACACGTATATACACGTACCATCGTGGAAAAGCATGTTCAGTCAGCCTCCAGAAGCAACAGCAGAGCGGTGTGACCCCAGTGCTCATTCGGAAAACACACACACACACACACACACACACACACACACACACACACACACACACACACACACACACACACACACACACACACACACACACACAAACGAGACAAACCCACCCAAAAAATCCCAACCGCCTGCTGTCTTTCACAAATGTCTCTTTCCCATCTGAATGACACAGCTTCCCCACAGCGTGAATGAATTGGGAACAACTAAATTCAGCAAACACCTACTGTTGAAGGTCCACTTTGCACCCTCCTCCTGTAGTTACCTTTACACACGCACACACATCACAGTATTTTCAAGACCACTTTGATACGGCAGTGACAGTTTTAGGAGGATCTAGGGTGAGCAGAAGCTTCTCGGCAAAGGAGACAGCGAGGCTACAGGTTGCAATGCAATGAGAGACGACGACAAAAAAAACAAAACATGCCAGTTAATTTTTCTCTTTGCATTGAGAGTCTGTTTTTTGAAGCCACATCCTGTTGCAATGCCAGGGATTGTGTGTTAAATCAATGGTGTCAACAGGTGGTTGTGCCATCCAGGCAGCAGCAGAACTGATTGAGTGTGTATTTTGATTGTGTATGCGTAAACAAGTGGGGACAGTTACAGTATGCAGCGAGAGTGCGCACACACATTTACAAGATCTATATACATGTGTCAAGTGTATAAATTAGTGTTCATTGTACATCTGGGTGTGTATGCAATCAATATAATCAACCCACGTCTAGTAGTGTTACTCTGTGACTAGTTGTCAGCTGATCCAGTTGTGAAGAGGACTCTCTGGTCCGTTCTGGCCAGCTTGGCAGGCGGCTCCAGAGACTCCTCTCCCAGCACGGCTCCATCTGAGGGAAGGGACAGCTCCTGTCCTTCGTCATCGCTCTCGTCGTCCTCCTCCTCATCCTCTTCTGGGATAGACACGGGTAAATTAGTTAGTTAAAAGCGATGCTTGAAACAGGACTGTAGTTAGTCTTAGACACCGTAGAAACAGTGTGTTTACCTTTGTCAGGATCCAGCTGGCTTAGACCCCGGCCTAAACTGGCAAACTAATGGCAAGAGGGGAATGTGTTAGTACTCTAAGTACTAAGTAAGCATGGCTTGTATTATTTAGTTCATTTATTTGTGTGTGTGTGTATTGGTACCTCTCCCATGACAGCAATGGGGGTCTCTCCTTTAGCCTGGGCCACTCTGTGCTCTATCAGGTAGTACATGTACTCATCGTACAGCAGGCGGATCAAGTGAAAGGAACCAAAACTGGCTGCACTTCTCAGGGTCAGGTCCCTTATCACCATTGAACTGTAGAGCAGATGTGGCAGGAATTAATTAGCGTTACACATATATTCGGTAACTATATCACTTTTTCGTCAAACCACAAAGAGGAAGTGTTTCTCAGAACTTCCACTATGATGACGTTCTTAGCCTGAGTCTGTTGATTTCTCAACAGAGACAGAGAAACCTCACTTCTCACAGTGAATCCACTAATACATTTCTACATAAATTAAATGTTTTTTCCATCAATAGAAAGCAAATTCAGCTGCCAGTGATCTACTATTAGTGACTGTGAGAGCTTATAATGTGCACATTCACTGTGAAACAAAAGTTTGTAGCTAAAATCACACAGCATTAAGACAAAAAAGTAGAATGGAAATAAAAATGTCAGAAATGTTTCCCATCACACCTGTAAAAGGACCACTTGAGCAGGAAGAGTTTGGCGGCCTTAGGAAAGGCGGGGCTGTGCTGGTACGGCTTCAGGACCTGGGAGACCACGCCGTCCAGCCACGCAGCCCACTGCTCCAGGGAGTTCTGCTGCTGGAGGGTCAGCTTGAAGTCCTGCTCCAGCCGCTGGACGACGCGGTCTTCACACCGGCACACCCATGAGGCCTGTTCCTGCAAAAAGTGGACAGGATGAGGGGAATATGTGAGTAAAAAATACATGATGTAGTAATGTTTAAATAGACTATGCTTTGCTTTGCTAACTCAGGTTGAAGTCCTTGTGTGAAGATATACATTCACTGCCAAAAAGTCTTTAATTAATTAAATAACAAGACACTGAGTCACTACCAGGTTCAATCATGTGCTCTACACTCACTAGAGGAAGGAGAAAGACAGTTTCTCAGAAAAAGTTCACAGTCTGGTTTGCATTTCCTGTACAGGAAAAGACAGAATCACTCGAAAAACCTAATCAAAAACATGGAACCTCATTAAAACCACAAGCTACAGTAGTCCCATGTGCACCAAACCAATGCGAGATAAAACCACAAACACTGAATGTGAGGAGACACAAATGCTGCCAGCACACAGCGTTCGGAGGCTAAACCAACCTGTACGTTAGCAAAGTCGACGCGGTTTAGGTCGGAGAGCATCTGGTTGATCTGGGCCGTGTTCTGGAGGACAGCGCGAGCTGCCTGGGCGAGGTGGTTCAGACTGGTGTAGCGCCGCAGTGTCTGGGCAAATGCATTGGCTGATGTTACCTGAGGGAGCATGAGAAAAGACAAAAAATATATTTTACATAAAAGAAACTTATTCATACAAATATCTCTACAAATAACCTGTAACCTTTTTTCCTAGCTACTTGGGATGAGCAATGTTTGCTCAGCTTTGGCCTTAATGAGTAGAACGTGCACTGATCGAGTGTTACAGGCCTATATTTATCAACATGACCTTACATCTTCTCTTAAGCACGTAGAATTGTGAAGATCAATGAGCCCCATGAAGTCCATTTACACTGTGAAAAAACTTGATTGTTCTGAATTTCTACTGGCAGTGAGTTGCTACATTTTGTTTCACAAAAGCTTCACCGCAGAGCTGGAAAGCTCCCACACAGAAAATGGGTACAGAGAAGTGTTACACTAACAATTTCTAAGCCTGCAATCTCAACTAAAGTACAGTGTTGTTATGGTATTGTAATGACTGATCCTGCAGGCCTGAAACAACTTGCTCGATGGCTCAGAAAACATGTTGAATCACCAACTGCAAACTTGTACAAGGGGAGTGTACCTTTATGCGGACCATTTCCTCAGGGATGTTCATCATAGCATTGGTCAGCCAGCTCTCCAGGCTCTTGGCAAAGTTGCGGATGGCTTGAGTTAAGGCACCTGGGGGCGGCAGGAAAAATACTTCAGAGTGAGTATTCATTGGGTGGCAGTAGGTCAGTTCACCAAGCGCCTTGCCTAACCCCTAACTGCTTGGGGCGCTGTTCTGCAGCAGACCCATCGCTCTGACATCTCCTGTGTGTGTGTGTGTGCGTGTGCGTGTGTGTCTATAAAATTATTAGAGTGAAAAGATAATTCCCCTAGGGGATGAATAAAGTTATTATTATTATCCTGTGAGATTGTATCAGGTTAAAGGATTATCAAACACCTGAGGAACATAGCTAATGTATAGCAATGTATATATGCATCACCAAATTCTCAATATGATGATAAAGACCAAGGGTGTGTGGCAGCAGTTCAGATGTGAGGAACAATATGTTCCTTCAGAGCACTGTTCAAAGAAACTGCATTCAATGTCTGACTAAAATTGCAACTGAAACAGAATAAATCCAGTAAGTTTCCACAGCGGAGCAGTGGGCACACAGTAAGGAAAACTGTGTGCTCATTCTCTACAGAGACAGAGCATCAGTCCAAATGTTTCAACCCATAAAAAGAAAACTCTTCTAGAAATGTAGAATTGCTCGTACATGTAAAATATCAGGTTGATCTTTTTTTTTCATATGTTCAGTGAGAGTAAACTAAATGGACAAATTCTATATCAAAAAGTAAAGTTTCATGTCAAACCATGTTTTCCTATGGGATCACTTCTGAGGTAAAAATATTATTTTATGATATTTTGTCATGTGCATGTTACTCTCTGCACTATACTGCCTTTGACAGTATGGTGTTATGTATTACATTAGCATGCTTCTACATTAGCCTTACTGGGGATGGGCCTGAGGACATCAGGGATGAGGATCTCCACCAGGCCCTGGTACAGGCTGTTGTCACAGTCGCGGCTCCAGCGCAGCACTGGGTCATACTTGCACAGCAGCACCAGGCAGGACTTCGGCAGACGTTTCTCTGACTCGTCATGACTGCCAACATACACACACAGTTTTAATTACTTGCGTCCTGTATAAAATGTTTCTTACTATGTTTAGGACAAAAACAGAATTTTAAATGATTGCATATAAATCTTGAGCACTCACACAGCCAACGTGGCATCCCCAGCCTGACTCTGGCTGAACCTCCAGAAGGTCTTCCACAGAGTTTCCACCAGGGTAAACTGCAGGTTGACCATCACATCTAGTATGGCCTGACAGAGAGAACGTCTCATACATAAATGACTGACAATAAATGACTGAACACATATCTGAAGATCAACTAGAGACCCATCTTCTCCCTTGGTTGTCTAACAGCATCACTTTTCCTTTTGCTGGTAAACTTCAATTATTATTATCCTATAAGTTATAGTTGGTACCTTCATTCAATGAAGTCTCCCACTGACAATTAGATAGAATAGATGGAAAAGGCAACGGTTACCTCACAGTGTTCTCTGTACAGCAGCTGAAAGCTCTTTATGTGCTCCAGCTCGATGCCCTCTGGCAGAGACTTCCCCTGGAGGTCGATGTCTGGGAACTCTGGGAGAGCTCTGGATGCATCTGGAACACACGACACAAGAACACTAGATAGTCAAAGAGAAATCACAATAAACGCAGAGGGCAATCAGTATTAACTGTAAGTAATATGTTTTTATGTGTTATATGTATATTGCATTTTCACAATAAGACCAGCAGACTCATACATCTCCTTTAAAGGAAAATCATTAACCATTACTTCACACTTGTAGGTATTTGTTCACTGAACTCACCTAGGAACTGCTGGTACTGCTGAACCTGGGTGCTGATGTCCACCTGCCCTGACCCCTGCTGCTGCTGCTGCTGCTGACCTGCTCCTGCTGCTGTGCCATTCGTCATCCCCTCAACTTTATGCACAGGCTTCAACCTGACAGGAACAAGGATATAAGATAACACAGATAAAACACTCAGCTCTACACAGAGATGATGAATAATAAAGTGAAACGAAAAGGCACTTCTGTCAGATCATATAGCAGAAGTGTGGAACTGTAAGAGCATTTAAAATAAATTATATAGTGTAAGAGACGGGTAAAATAAGAGTCCGTGATACAACTGTATTAAAGGAAATATATTCAAATGGAACATTTTAAAATGGATATTCAAGAGAAACGGTTACAGTGGTGGTTAGACGTGTGTGTGAGTGTACGGACGTTTATGTGGGTACCTCTGTTTCTGTGAGAAGGGCTGCTGCCTCATGGCCAGATGTTGCTGGTCTTCCATCAGACGGAGAAGAGAAGAACCTGCCTTGATCCTCAGCCCGTAGTAGTGGTATTTAGAATTACCCCTGTCAGGAACAGATATCATGTGTTTTTACATACAATTTGCCGTGTGTTGGCAAATCTTTCTGGTAAATCTACAGAGGAGAAAACAACAGGGCGTGAGAGGGAGGGTTTATATTGTATATATCAACCTATGGTAAATAAATATATGTTTTATTGTATATTTTAATAAAATACAATAACCAAATATACGCATTAACCCATATTACCAAATATTTCTGGAAGGTCCATCTCACTTGCTCACCCTCCCCTCCTTTGTCAAACTCACTCACCCACACACATGCTGTCTGTCTTCATCTCTACCCACATGTCTTCCTACACTAGATGAACATTTTGCAGCACTCCAAAGAGCTTTATAAATTATAGATCTCCTGTAGAAAGCTTTGCACGGGTGTCCATTAATGAAACCTATATACATGTAGCTCATACAGTGCGTATGAAGAGGATGCCTGTGCTGCTGACGTGCATCACTGTAGCAGGGATAGTACATGTGCACTTTTCTCACTCTCTGTGCCTACACTCTCTGTGATGTCAGGTTGATATTTCCTAACACTTTTTTTTTCTGTCAGCAGAAACACGCTAGATTGGAAAATATACTTAAAAATCAGCACATTAGTAAGGGCGTCAATTTTTACAACCCTGTCATGTCATACAGGGAAGCTGTGTATTAAAGGGGTATAAATACATTAATTGGTGTGTATCTACACCCATATGTATATATGGTCTATCATTTCCTCTTAAACTGGGTTTGAATGTGTGAACACTCGTCTTACCGTGTGCCCAGACGTCGCGTGCGTAGCCCCATGAACACCGATCTAATGAGTTTCCCAAAAGAGGCAGCATTGACAGGTTCTAGTTTCTGCTCCTGGCAGTGCAGCAGGTAGTGGCAGTAGAGGGTGGAACGTGGAAGACTCACTCCTTCAGCTGTCTCATAGTTGTCCAGCAACCACTGTACCTGACACACAGGCACACAGCTGGAACAGTTAGCAAAGCCAATAGATACAAACAGAAAAACACACCTCAATATATGTGTACACACATAACACGTTTCCCACATTTTCAATATACAGTACATGCACGCACGCACATCTTTATAAAGAATAAATTCTACAAACACAAACAAATCCATTCACATTAACAGTCTGTCGATCATTCGGGAATGAAAACACAAGTACACCTGTTTGCGTGCCGTGGCATACAACTTTGGTATGCAATGAATTAATGACCTGGAATATGGGATGTTTGCCAAACATAGGTTGGTAAACCATTATCATATGGGGTTCAATATGATGAATTTGGCATGAACAATATAGTGTTGGAGCATTTCAGGCAAATTAAAAATGCCCCTCGTCACATGCACTGTAATGATATGAAAATGATGAGGTCATGGTTTTTTGGGGGGGGGGTTTGAGGAGGAAATCACAGTTAAAAATAATCTATGCTACAAGTTTTATACTCAAAGTATTAACATATTCTGGCCCTAATACAAATCTCCACATTGTCTGGGGGGCGGGGGGCTTTTCTCCTTTATTATTAGATAGTACAGCTAAAGACAGACAGGAAAGGGGGTAGAGAGAGGGGGGAATGACACGCAGCAAAGGGCCAATAGGTCAGATTCGAACCGGGGGCCTGCTGCAGCAAGGACTCAGCCTTGGTACATGGGGCGCCAGCTCTACCAGGTGAGCTATCAGGGCGCCCCAAATCTACACATTTTTAATTGTGCTTTCCACTTATATAAAACTATGACATCATCACTGTGCGCCACCAAAGAGTTGTGTGAATGAGAACAAAAACGAAAAGAAATTCCTGCGCTTGGCGCCTCTGCATACCTTCTTGTCTGCCGACGGCACGCTACTCTCCTCGCCCTCTGTAATACTCACAGTGGCTGGAGAGGCGCGGGCAGTGTGAGAGTAGTTCTGACTGTTGCCAGCTGCCCCTCCGCTGCTGCTGCCCAGCATGTAACCCCCCTGGATTACATAGCTGCCTGCTGCGCCACCATTGGTGCCTGCCCCTTCCCCTGCCCCGTTGGTGGTGCCACCAGTAGTCACCACTGTGGCCCCTCCCCCTGTCGCACTGGTGGGTTGGGCCACAAACATGGACACACCCCCTGTCGTGCCAGTAGTCACTGAGACGGTTAGAGGTGTGCCAGGGGTAGAGGACTGTGAGCCGGATGTTGGCTGACCTTCATAATACTGGGCGGCGGTGGTCTGGGTGTACAGGGGTGTGTCAGTGTACGGGAAGGTGCTCGAACGACTGGATAAAAGATATGAAAAGATATGTGAGAAACAAAGTAAACTGCTGGGGAAATTAAAAAAATAAAAGTCAAGTAAAGTAGTTTTGTTTGGACATGTGTTAAGATAATAATAGACACTGTTTTATTCTAACATCGTGCTGGTGGTATAGTTGGTGTCCGCTCCTTCCACATACTGCACTTGATTGGCGTACACATGTTGCACTGGCACTGGCGTGAGCTGCTGCTGGACCTACGGAGGAGACACGCACACACAGCAACAGACACACACACACACAAATCCAGTAAATCCTCACCTACCTAGTTAGACCATATCAACTGGGGACTCTGAACATCTTTTATGTACAGTTTTGCAATTATAATATATATTTCTTAGCTACAGGCAGATTCTCTGGTCCCTTAACTCTATAGCAGCAGTCTCCCTTGTGTCCCTGACCTACTTGGTAATTGGCAGTTGTAGCCTGCAGTGGTGGCTGATCAGGGCCTGAGCTTGTCACTGCAGAGTGGGCTCCTATCTCTTTCTCCACACACACAGAGAGCAAGCACAGTGACTGGTAATACTGAAGGAGATCCAAGGGGAGGTAGAAGGGCTTGCCACAGCATTCTTGTACGCAGTCTGCTGATGCAAAGGCCAGGCACTCTGGCTGTCCTATCTCATGATGCAGCTGGCATTGTTCTAGACTGTTATCCCTGACTAATGCTGTCACCTTGGTGCTAGGTAGGATCTGGAAACCAGCAGAGGCAGGTTCAACCAAAGATGTGATCATTTGACAAATTCTAAGCTAAAATGTGAGGGAGTTTTTGATTTAATGTGTGATGCCCTTGACTTGTTTTTCCACGTGTGTGTTGGTGTTGGTCTAACAACAGATGATAATCTGTGTGTGTTTGACTTACCTCCGGGCTGATATGAACAGGTTGTAGACTGGTGACACTGAGCTGGGTGCCAGGCTCAGTCTTGGTTATCTGAGATGTAGCCTGCACCACAGACCTCTGCCGAGATAAATATATTATTTAGTTTTGAGAGTTAAAGAAACCTTAATTTCATGTCTGCTTGTGTGTGCGTGCATATTGTACCTGTTGAGCTGTCTGTACCTGCTGAACCACCTGCGTGGGAACTCCTGTCTGCACCACAGCTGGAGGTGGGCTAGAGTCTGACACACTGTCACTTGAGTGAAGGGAGCCTTCTGAAGGATGAAGGGAATGTAAATACATTGTCGGTGACATTATTTCAGCATTCCGGCAAAGTCTCAAACTCAATCATTGAAGGTTGTAGCAAACCAACTTTAGCCTTTATTTGAACATGTGAAAGTGTTTTAGTTCTACAAAATTACAATCCATGAAACTTTCAAGTATCTTAACTCACTGCCCTTAAAACGTTTTAAAAAATTTAATTTGATAAATATAAATCTGACCTTTTAAAATAAATAGGTTTATTTATAACCATTTCTGAAAAATGAAAGATTTATTAAAAATCTCCAAGTCTTTCATGAGGAGTAACGGCTAAAATGAAAAGCACTTCCTCTGTGCATGTGTAATTGCAAAGCCCTTATCTGGCTAGGTCTGCGTTAGTGCCAAAGGCATATTATGGTATGTGATGTTCAGCCCTTACCTGTGACTGTAACAACGATGTACTGAGGAGTGCTTTGAGCATTTCCAGACTGTGTGGGGGAGCCCTGGATCTCTGCGGTCACATACTGAGTCTGTGCTGGCTGGGCCTGTGCTGTGGACTGAGCTTGACCTCCAGCTGCAGGCTTCTGATTGGTGATAGAGGTGGCTTGATCAGTTGGAGAAGTTTGGCCTGTGGGTGTGACGACAGTGGGAGTGACCACAGTAGTCTGAATCTCAGCCAGAAAGGGGGGAGGGGCAGTTGGAGGGGTGGAGCTGGCGTCAGGTTGCACCGGCGTTACGGTAACACCGCCCCCCTGGGGTTGGGCTGCCGGCTGGATCTCACCCACGTAGCCTGAGGTGGCCATAACAAGAGCTGGGAATCACCCTAGGAAAAATTAATAAGTCACTGGTTATGCATTTCTAGTAAACATTAGGGATGTTTTGAACAGGTTAAACCAGAATTCATCCTGGAACTGTTTGTTTCCAGGTTTTATTTGGTTAATAGCCTAATGTCATTATGTCTTTCAAGCCAATGTGTAATTAATCAGATAGAGAAAGGGCAGGGGATAGGGATTTAGTCAGAGGTTTGAAGGTAAGAGGGAAACAATCCCTACTTACTTACTTTAGAGGATGTAGCAGAACAAAATGTAATGAATTACAGCTTCAGGTAAAATATTACTTTAAAACATGTGACTATTATTACAAAGTCATTTATTAATGTCTAGCTTGTAAAAATGACATGGGCCGCACTTTGGACATGAGGAAAGTGGTGTTTGCTGCATGATCTTTTAAAAGTACAATTGGAAAATACATAGATGCTGATGTGATCATTACTTTTTCCCCTTTTTTCGCATAACATTATTCTGTGGTTAACAGTTCTTATCCTATTGACATTAGGAATATTTCTACATTCTCATTTGTTGCCTTGATGCAAATGAATGAGTAAGAGGGATGTTTCTGAAAGTACTACTGTGGCTGACCTGTTGGTGGTGCAGCTAATGTGAAGATGTGGGGGAGGAGCATTGACGGGAACAAGCATTTCGGTGTCTCATTACCTGTAATGTGATCATCACACATCCTATGGCCATTCACATACACAGTTATGCCCGGAGTATAAGTTGGGAAACTCCCCTACCACACTACATTAATACTGCTATTGCAGGTTGTTGTTTAGGTCACACACAATTACCAGGAGATTATATGTACACCCTGTTCCTAATTTGTGACATGTTTAATACAGTATCCTAGATAATAACTTATACATTGCCTTTACTGAATAAAAAGAGAGGATAGGAAGGGATTATTATGATTTACATGTGTGTTTTCAAACCCATATGCTTTTTAATGGTAACGTCAATAGGCAATTTGCAACAAGAAACCTTATTACAAATCTATAAAGTCACTCATAGAGCCAAATCGGTGAACAAACACGTTAAAAACTGAACTGGGACCTGCAAAGCACCTGCAAAACGCCCTCCTTCACCACGCCCATTAGATATTAAATGTCCGCCACCTGCCCCAGTTCTTCAACTTTCATTATCGAGAGAGCAATATTTCATCCACCTGTAATTGTCCCAACTCCACCCCCGAAACCAAAAACTGCCTTAATAGTTACACTTATAATTTGACTAACAGTTATCCTAATGTGCTCTCCCTTTTCGGGGAGTTCACGTTATGTACTCGGGGAGTTGATTTTCTGTTGAGCCGGGAGCCGCTGAAAAAACACATAATGTGTCAAACCGCGACAGCAGGCACGTAAAACATCGTGTGAAGAGACGAGTGACCGCTCCTGGTCACTCGTCCCGTTAGCTGTAGGCAGCGGCGAGCACACGCCTGTCGTGACAGCGCTAACGCTAGCTGTCTATTGAGGTAACACGGGCAGCAAGCTAACTGGTCTCTACAACAACCGCCATTTTGTACCTTTTGCATTTGACATCGCCATAACAACGGCCTGCTTGAGTATGCATCTGTGGCTGCGTCGTCATGGCAAGCACAATTCGCTGTCACTGGAATGAGTAGCGGCCACAGACTACCCAATTCACGAAAAACCGACTCGACTGATTAACAGTACGACGGCTAGCTTGCAAGCTAACCTCAGCTAGCAGTGGAAGGCAGTTGCCTGGTATGGCTACTGAAACAACAAGGGAAAAGAGCAATAGCACAATTCAGTTGAAGCATAATTGGACATAAAATATTTCCTATATGTAAAGCGCTTCACCTCTGGTTCCACGTGTGTATTTCCCACCGGTAAAATATCTTCTTTTATTTTTATGGCGGATTCAGTTGTTGTTGTTGTTGATTCTCGTTGCTGGGCTCTTGTCGCCAGGGCTACCGTGGCTATGGCGCTTCGTCCTCACCAGGGCAACTGTTGCTACCCACCCGCTCCCTTCCCTCCCCCTTCCTCGCTCTGATTGGTTGAGTGCTGCCAAATTGTCTTAAAGACACAGCAACAGCATTTTTTTTTTTTTTTACTACAAAGCCTTCCACGCCCATTTGTGGAACACCTCTGTCTATCATGGACATCTTTCTTTTTCCTTTTTCTTTTTTCTTTTTACAGCTGAGGCGGATGCTGTGCCAGTGAAAGTAATAGGTTCATCTTAGTGCTTGTCAAAATTCAGCAGTTAGTGATTTGACAGTGTGGTAGTAACCCGGTGTTTACTACCCATTTGTCTTTGGGTGACCTGTCTGCATCTGGATACACTGACACTAACTCTTTCTAGTGAATGGCCTCAAGGTTAGGGGCAGCAGTTTGAGTTCATCTGATAAATAATGAGTAGGGATTTGATTTTAGTGACAGTTTGCGTGCAACTACATATACCGGACACACACCCACTTCATCTCACTTCAGCAATGTACTCTAGGTCCAGTATCAGCCTTGCAAAGAAGCTAGTTTTCTCTCCTTTCTGAGTGTCAACACTGTTGTGTTGAAATATAAGATCAAACACAATATTTATTTGAAAACTGCCCCGTTCTCTAGCCCTGGAAAGCAAGTTAGCCATTTGAATTACCCTAAGTCACTTTTTATTGTTTTATTGTTATGCTGCCCTATTACTACAGAACATATAAACTACACCTGCTGTGTACTGAAACACAGGTAAGTTGGTAATTATTTAAAAATGACTCATTTTTAGGACTATATAGGACCAAATAATATACTAATATTTATCTACAGTGTGCATTGTCATTTTCATATTGCTCCTGTGACCTCCAGAGGTCACTTCTGTGACACTGTGTTAATGAATGTCAGGGTGGACACTCTCCTAAAATGCCATTTTGTTTGCTTGTTATCAACACATTCATTACAAATTCATCATCCCCATTGTAATATCCTAAATGAGTGACCTTTGACTATGATACAGATAAAAATGTGTTTTATATTTGTCTGACTCATTATAAGACTTCTATGTTATCTGACTTTGTAAATGTCACTGGTTCTGTCTCTGTCCTCCCAGGTCACCTTTTGGCAAAGAGATGACGGAATAAGCGATTTTCAAGAGAAAGGAAAAAAAATACATGTGGAAGTAATACAGGGTTTGTGTGGATTAAAAATGGCAAACACTGATGTAAATAATTGTGATTGGTTACAATGGCCTAAATATATCCCTGTAGTGGGGTTAGCGAGTGTTAAATCTTATCAGGGGAATTTGTGGAAACATCCATAATTAGGCCTGAAAGGTTAATTTCATGTGTTCAGACACTTCATGCACCTCTACTTCTTCTGTTCATTGACATCAGCTTCCAACTTGAATATTCATTTTGCAATTAAAATACTTTTTATTTTTATTTTAACAAATTGATTTATCTCGTAGAATATTCATGCGTCTTACACAACCAACTATGGTATTTGTAGGGGAGAAAACACCATGATATACCACAATAGAGCAAAGGAAATTGCCCTGTGACTCATATAAACAGAGACAGAGTTGTAATTGGCTAACATGTGGGGGGAAAAAACATCATTATGCCACATAGTCTCATACTTTGTTTGACATTATTAATGTGCTCCTCATATTCAGAGTCACCACATGATCATCAAATGTTTTACATATTAAATGTAAGTAGGATCTGATCATAATATTGAGGGACATTAAAGAGGACAAAAGTGCTTCTCATGCTGAAACACAATTAGATCACTGAGGCCTCTGACATATTCGTTAATTATGCCACCTTTGGTCCGCTTTTTGTCTCCATAAAGGTCTCTGGCTGTATCTCTCTTTCGAATCTGTTCTTCTCTTGGGGTAGGGCCTGCATGCGCAGTATGCCTGTCTCCCTTGCAGAGCTCCAAACCCCTTTATAAACCACGCCTGGGTCAACTAGAAAGTCACAGCTCTTGCAAACAGGGAGACAGAAAGCTAAGTGCTGCTCAAAGCAAAAAATCTCCTGTCATTTCAGCCATTTCTATTTTGCTTTGTTTGCTTGGGGTGCTATGTGGAAAGCTGTGGTGCTGGCTGTGTGTCTGCTGGTGGCTGGGGTTCAGCCCATGGATGACCCATCATATGGGGTGAAGCTGTGTGGCCGTGAGTTCATCCGGGCAGTCATCTTCACTTGCGGAGGCTCACGATGGAAACGGTCACTCAGGAGTGCAGGTGAGAGGCTAAAAGGCGCCGCATTGTCACTGTGACTTTCCCTGTGATGTCTCTTCTCCACAGTCAGCATTTGGGTTTCATCTGGTGACTAAAACATATCCATTAATTGTATGAGATCAACTTGTTTGCCCCCAATTTCTAATGTTATGATCATTTGTAATTTCTCTTGATCTCTGTGAATTAATCGTATGTCCACAATGAAGTTTCTTCTGATTGGGTGTACTTGTGCTGAAAAGCATATGCCAATGATAACGTCAATGAAGGGAAAAAGGAAATCATATGTAATTCAAATGCAGATTGACAGAAAATACTAGTAATTACATTTTTATTGAATGCTGATGTTGTTTGGTATATTGGTTAAGTTAGTGTTTTAACTATGGACAACCTAGATTCTTATCAGAGCACTATAATTCTCATTTACAGTGTCATTAGATGTATTATGTTGATCTATACTTACTTAAAATACTAGAAAGTAACATTTATTTTGAGCCTCTGAAGAAAGACCTTTTATTGGTCGGAAACGATACATGTGACCTTTTCTCCAAAGATGTCCCTGGGACTATATGACACTCTTCTTACTTTATGCTACCTTCAGCAATTCTTGTAATAACTGTACAGGTAACAGACAAGGACAAATAATATAATCTATGAAAAGCCAAGAGTATTCTCTGAAGTTCATTTACCCATTTCACTGCATTCAGATGTTTCAGAGGACCCATTCAGCTCCCGTCAGGAGGAGTCCTCAGAGGGCTTGAGTCCCAACTCTGTGGTGGACAGTCTCCTCCAAAGGAACAGAGATCTAAGCTTCACACCCAGAGACAACCAGGAGGGAGTGTTCAGAAGGCCGGCCCGTTCTTTCATCACTGAGGAGATCCTGGAAGCCCTTCGCAAGGCTGACCGCAAGGGCCGGGACGTGGTGGTGGGTCTGTCCAACGCCTGCTGCAAGTGGGGCTGCAGCAAGAGCGAGATCAGCTCTCTTTGCTGAGAGTCGACCTCGGGCCTCTGAGTGAATACATCGGCAGACATGCATTGTTTACATAAGAACACAAACAGACACACACGCACGCACGCACACACACACACACACACACACACACACACACACTTTTAATTTTATATCCAGATTCTCTCAGTTAACCCATTATATGAACTGTTTGAACTGCTCTTTTATTTTGTAGCATCTATGAAGTGTATGGAAAGGGCTGCCATGTGTTCAAAATGTTTACATTTCTGCATTATAGGCTTTGTAATGAAAGCCTTAATTATTCAATCTTGAACCAAGTTGTTTTGTCCTTCCCAAACACTATCATACACATTGTAATAAACCTTTATTTTTTACATTAAGCTGAATTGTGCACCAGAGAATTCAAGGGAATAAAAACACTTTAAGATCATTTGATAGCAACTGCATAAAAAGTCACAATGTTTAATCTTGTTTGTAAATTATAAGTAGATTGTTGGTATTTTGCATTTGTTTTGTAGCACACGCTAAATGGGTAAAAGGTTCAGACCCATAATAAAAACAAATGTGTTAAAAGAATCATATCTTTGCGTTTTTAAATGCCTATTACCAAGGCTTAAGAAAAGTCTCACTTCACCTAAAATATACCTGCACCGGAATATTTGCATTTGATGCATACTCCATAAATACTCACATACTGTGAGACAGTAACCTTTTCAGTGATGGAAGAGGTATTTAGACCCTCCACTTATAAGTACTAATACATTTATGTGGAAATACCCATTACAAATAAAAGTTCTGCATTTAAAATTGATTAATGTACTGAAAGTATTATCAGCAAAATGTACTTAAAGTATCAAAAGTATAAATATCTGCATTAAGAAATGTCCCCTGTAGTAACTAACAGGCTATAACTGATATTATTAGGCTATATATTACATTATAAGAATTTTAATACTGATGCATCAATTTGTCATTTTAGTGTTGTAGCTGGTAGAGGTGAGGCTAGTTTTAACAACTTTATGTGTGGGAAGGCTAATCCATGGTTCCCAACCTTGAGGGCAGGCCCCTCTAAAGGGCCACAAGGTCAATTCTGAGCTGATTATTGGGGCAGTATGTAGGGGTAAGCTTTGCTACATGTGTTTGTAAATGGAAAAATGATTACAATCTTAGAAATCTGTATTTGGTGGAACTGCTCTACTCTTATGAAGCATGACAAGGGGCCCGAACCAGACACCTCTTTGTCAAGGAGTCCAAAACCAACAAGGCCAGGAACCACTAATTTAATATTTAACACTGCATTTCATAAGTTTCTCATTTTAAGCGTCAAACATTAACTAAAGCTGTCTGATGACCGCAGTGGAACAGAAACTAAATAGTTTTTTTGGAGTAGAAATAGAAAGTTGCATAACCTGGACAAACAGTCTCAGAGGAGTTTCAGGTCCTTAAGAGTAGATAAAAGTTAACTACTGTATCTGTGGGAAACGTGTAGGTTTGGTTCTCGTGTTGTTTTTCTATGTGAATGTGACACTGACACCTTTTAAGCAGCAGGAAGTTAAAAAGAGTTGGGCAAAACACTGTACACGTGAATACTGCGACTGCTGCACGCGTGTGTGTGTGTATGTGTGTGTGTGTGTGTGTGTGTGTGTGTGTGTGTGTGTGTGTGTGTGTGTGTGTACGTGTGTGTGTGTGTGTGTACGTGTGTGTGTGCCCACGTCATCGATAGTCCCAAAACTTGGGCGGCGCGAGCCCTGTTACCGGACGGACGATTTCAATTTCACAACAAACTTTGTTCAGTCAACCGGGGTTTGATGTCGCCTCACAATGAACGATAGGAATCTCAGTGTGTCTCACAATGAGGTAAATAATCAATACTTTCATAGCTATTAGATAGTTTGCTAATTACTGAGGAACGTAACAAGTTGTTATCGCTTAATGAGACTTAACGAGACGCGGCTGATAACGTGCTTGAACTGTTATCTGAGTGTTTTCATGCTACAACCGCTTCATTAGTAGTTGATGTTGAGTATATGATACAGGAACGTGTGTCCGGGAGGCGGACTGTCGGCACGTATGTGTACAGTACACTGTGTTTCGATGCAGCGGCTCCACATGTTCGTGTGACTCTTATAGCTCACACATTTTACATTTACTAGGTCGAAAAAATACTTCTTTTTTTTTTTTAGGGATATTGCTGTAGCTTCCGTGACTGATACATTTTTCTGTGTGTGTGTGTGTGTGTGTGTGTGTGTGTTTCCTACAGGCAGTAGAGGCCTGGGTCCAAATGTAATGGCCACACTTAAGACCAGCTGGCTTCTGTCCATATTTGTGGTCAACCTGCGAAATTGCTTTGCGCTAGCAGGTAGGCTCATTCAAGGCTTGTACCCCTCCTGAATCAGCTCAGTTCTTCCTGTTTGTACTTTCTTTGTGTTTATTTTTTATGTTTCATTCAGAGAGAGAGAGAGAGAGAGAGACTTGCTGTTTTTACTCCACTACATTAAAAAAAACAAAAAAAAAAAAACAGCTATATACTTAAATTTACTTTGCTGAGTAAGATTTTACATATAAAATCTATAATCAGCATGTGAGACAGTATGTATTGTCAAAGAATAAATTACCCAAGGGTAGATAAAATATTCAGAAGGTGCCCACAAGTTAATGCAATATAAAGGAGCTTGTCTACGCCTTGGTATTTTAATCTCTGGTGATCAATAATGACTTATCTTTAAGTAAAAGATCTAAACACATCGTCTAACACTACAAATCTACTTTCCAACAAAATACACAGTTTCACACACGTTTATGCCTGTAGGACAGTTGTGTGTACATCAAACTTAACACGTTTTTTATAATGAGCTCTGTGTGCTAAAATTAGGTCACATGCCCCTAAAGTTTTATTTGTCATTGACCCTGTGTAATTCAGTGCTGTGCTGAGGAGGAAGTGGTGACAATGAAAGGGTGCAGTCATCTGGACCTAGACTGATCACAGTGCTCATTTCCTGTTTAACGGTTCTGGCGCTGCGCTTCCCTGCAACGTGCAGTGTGCAGGCTTCACATTGATCACCGCTAAAAGTGTCTAGGCTTACGAGAAGTGGGTGAAGGTGACAGTCTTGTGATGAATAGAAAAAGAAAAAAAAAGTTAAAAGTGTTGGGCGGATGTACATTGTTCTTGTGGTTAAGTCTTCTATCTATTACTTTCTGGCTCGTTTTCAGTCCTTTACACCTTTCTCTACATCTCTGTTTGTTGTTATAGCAGTTAAATGTGTCTGAGTAAAACACTTATAAAGATTAATGAGAATTTAGAAAGTAAAACTGACATTAAATCAGTAGTGGATGTTTTTTTAGTGCCCTGTTTGACTTCAGTATGAAGGAAGGTTGTTATAGTTAACTTAAACTAAACAAAGTTTTAGTTAACTGAAATAAACACAATTACATATTTTGATAAAATAAAATAAAAATATACAGGAAATGTCTTTAGTTTTAGTCTTTAGTCTTAAGCTGAGGATGCCTACATGACAGTGAGTCAATGTGTTTGTATTGTAATACCTATTCTGAACTTTCCTGTGACAAGTGCCCTCATTTTATAATAAGAATAATACCAAAGCTAATAAAAGCTAAACTAAAACTGAACATTTTAAAACAATAAAACGATCAATCCCACACTAGAAAGTACAACTGAAACTGAACTGATTTCTTCAGGCCACTTACTTGCTACTGTTTTTATTTTACCCGTTTCTTTACGTTGGTAAGTCAGTTGTGACGCAGTAGGTCCGTACCAACCGCTTATTATGACTCATGGTAGACATTTTAGTACAGTGTGTGCCATTTGCCTTAACGTCCCTGCCTGTTTCCAACTAAATTTTCTCATGAGTCTGCATCTATTGTTTCTGTATGAGATAATGTCTTATTTTTTTCTTATTCTCTCATTAGTTTCTGCAGGTCCTCCAGTTTCCCCCTTTCCTCCTGAATGCTATTGCCCATGTGATGAGAAAAACTGTTGGGTATATATCTACTGTACTTGGGACAAAAGGCAGGAACCTCAGAACACGACTTACAGCCTGCACTGGAAGCGGGCGAATAGCAAGTAAACAACCAAAGTTCTTTAAAGTCTTAGTCATCTGACGTGTTTAAAGGCAAGAAAACAATGATCTGCTAACAATAGTCTTTTGAATTTGTTTTTCTTCCTTGTGTTGTCTTCCAGGGAGGGTCATGTGATCAGCGAGACCAGTTTTAATGCTTCGATTGCTCGTGAACATTTCTCCAGCCACGATGAGCTTCGTGTTTGGGTCCAGGCTGAGAACCAGTACGGTTCTGTCAAATCTGAGGAGGTTGTGTTCAATACAGCAGATATCAGTGAGTCAGACACCAACAACAACAACAACAACAACAACAACAATAAGAATAACAATAGTGGTACCTGACAGCTTAAAATTATCGATTTTAATTTAGGTGACATTTCAAATGAAATAGTTTTTGGGTATCTGTCTCTGTTTCTAGTCAAGCCACCCCCTCCTCGCATCACATCGATCCTTCAGGACAGTTCATCGTTAGAGATAGAGTGGCCCCACCCCTGTGCGCGGCCGGAGACCCCTTTGGGACCCTGTGATATTCGATATCGGACTGAGGAAGACCAACGCTGGTTTGAGGTGTCTATGGTTTTCGATTTTGTCTTCCTTTTCATCCTCTCAACGTAGTCCACACTGTGTAATGGAGTATGTTGACAGTGAACGGACAGTGCTAAAGAAGATGAATAAATTAAGGAATTCATGTCCTGATATAATCTTGCAAGACAAACTGTTTTTTCACTGCATGCTCAAACTCATTCTCCTTTTCTAACACAGGAGGATAAATATTTTAACCGCTATGAATTCGTCAGTCACCAGCCCTGTACAGCCTATGAATTTCAAGTTCGCTGTGCATGCGTCACAGGCCTGAAGAGTTACTGGAGTGCAATCGAAAAAATCCACACACTGACAGGTGGGTCCTCATATATGATGTGGTCTCCAAGTTGCTGTTGAATGGTTTTTCTTCTGTTCTGTTTTAACTGCTGAGTTATAAAGCATTAAAGGAATATTGTCTTTCTTACTGAGAAGATACTGTAAGATAAGAAGTGAGCTATAGAGGTGCTGATGGACGGATATTGTTACCTTTGGATTGAACCACAGCTGTTTAGGTCTCTTTTCAGTCTGTATGCTAAACTAAGCTAACTGGCTTAGCTTAGCATACAGACATGAGAGTGATACTGATCTTCTCATCTATATCTCAGCAATAAAAGCGTATAACTTTAACCCAGTCTAATCTAATGCACCCTACTAAACAAAATAACAGTTTTCTCTGCTAAAACTATGAACTACTGAGTTACACAAACCTGCTCTGGGTTCTGATTTTGCCTCTTTCTGGTTTTCTCTCCTTCTTGGTGACCTTTTTCTTTCCTTGTTCAGATCCTGTTGGAAAGCTGGATGTTTGGAGGGACTGTGGGGTGACCCCTGCAAGCTTCGACTGTGTTTTGATATGGAAGGTATGTCCAAAAAATTACCCAAATTTATTATTCTCTGGTTTGAACAATCAACTACTCTTTGCAAAGTCACCACTCACTGTTCTCTCCCTTTCTTCATCCCACTCAGACACTTCCTATGTCTCAGGCTTGTGATCTCATTCTGGGGTATGAAGTCAAACTGTTTTACCCTAATGGTACCACAGTGTTAGTGAATGTGTCCATAGCTGAGCCAAGGGGCCAGTTAGTGTGTGATGAAACGCGATGCCACCTGAATTCCTCTCTAAAGGATGCAACCTCAGTCAATGTATCAGCCTACAATGCTCTTGGTGCTACGGAGCCTTCTAAACTCACTTTGGCAATACCAGGTATCAATTCTCATAACGGTATAGAGAGCTATGTGTTATAATTAAGGTTATGGTCACTGTTTTAAAGTGACTGGTCATGCTGGAAAATTGCTCTGCAGTTATTATCTATTTGTATGATTTAATTCTCTTATAAGGAATATTTGTATTTCTCCTTTTTCCTGTGGCTCAGTAGAACTAACAACACATGTTCTCTCTTGCTAAGGTATTAATATAAATAAACAAGATGTTCACCTCAAGATAAATGAAGAAAACGTCACTGTGTCCTGGGATCTGCCCTCCATTTCTCTGAAAGACTTGAAAGAATATGTGGTGGAATACAAACAAGCAGGATGTCCACCAGGCCAAGGGTTTGATTGGGTCAAAGTGAACAAAAGCCAAAGAACTGCAATTTTTAAAGGTCTGTTTTTTTTGTTGATACTTTGATTGCAATGCCAGAAGATATTACCTATACAACAACAATGCTTGTCTTTTACTTTGCAGTTGGATTTGACTATTTTCAAAATGGCTGTTTTATTGATGTTTGTCTCCACCTACAGGTCAATTTAAAAAATACACACCCTACCAAATATCAGTGTTCACAGTATTCAACAGCAAGGAAGTCCACCACCTTTTCACAGATATTGGATATTCTCTTGAACGAAGTAAGTATTTATGCATTGTTCTACTTATTTTAGCTAATTTTGACCTCTAAAGATAGACTTGTAATCCTTATGTCCCTTTTCAGCCCCCTCCAAAGTGCCATCATTTAAAGTGTTTTCCATTGACACCACTGATGTGACTCTGATTTGGGAGCCCGTTCCCCTCGACGAGCAGAATGGGGTGATCCTTTACTACCAAGTAGGAGTAGACAGAGAAAAAGGTACAAATACAACAATATATAATACACTTGTAGTAAATATTAAAGGAAACATAGGAAAATAAATATTTTTGCCAAGATTGTGTCGTAACAATTGATCAGATATATTGGTCATTAGATTTCAGTCACACTGACATATCTCATCAACTATCAGATGAAATGTTTTACCGACACTCATAGTTCCCAGAGGATGTATCCTAATTACTTTGGTGATGCACCGCTAGGTTTACATTTGTGGCTCCCAGGGAAATGTCTCAACAACTATTGGATGGACTTCCCGTGAAATTTGGTACATAGTATACATTCATCACCCCATCAGAATGAATGAGTTCTGACTCTTAACATTAGTAAAAAAAACAGTTCATCTAGCACCATCACATTTTAAAATGGTTTTTATGTTTTTTTGGTTTATGACTAATAAACTGAAAGAACTAATGGCATTCCCATCAGCCTCAGCTGTACTTTACATTTAGTGCTAATCATCCAATTATATTTTAAGAAATAACTGTGCATGTGTAAAATAATAAAGAATATAGAAAAGTAGTAATTATCAAATAAAAGGGATGCTACTGTTAGCTTGCTGTGTCTTTATCAGTTATTCTCTGATAACTTAACCTCATTTCATACAATTTGTCTCTCCTAGTGTACAATGTGGGTACAAATAGGACATATAAGTTGCTGGGTCTCAGTCCAGGACAGGAGTACGAGGTGTGGATACGAGCTGTGACTTCAGCTGGACCTGGAGAAAATGCCACTGCGAGGTTCAAAACAGTCGAATCTTACGGTATTGCATCTTACCTTTTTTTGTTTATTGGGATGAGCTCTGGTTGAGTTTTCAAGAGGTGTAATTTGATTTGTCTTTACAACATAATAAGTGAATTGGTTACTGGTGTGTCTCTCTTATCCCATTTCTCTCTCTCTCTCTTACAGCGTACCTTCCTGTCCTGCTGACAGTTTTGTCTCTGGTTGGAATATGCATTATTCTTGTTTCAGTCTGGTGAGATGATCATCTTGTCTTTGACTCTTATGTGGCATTTCTCTCATCTCCTATCTCTGTCTGATCTATAAGAGAGGTACAGCAGAACAGTTTTCAGCTGTTATCCATTCTCAAATAATCTTTAATAACACCGGAAATAGTTTTACAAGCAAATAAATATTATTCGGTACTGGGGAGCTAAAACTGTGTGCACAGAGTGAAGATGAAAAGGATATTAAATTAAAATGCACATCAGTGTGTTGTTGTCTCATAAAATGTTGATGTGGACATTGAAGCTAAGAATATATGAATGTACATGTTTGTTTTTTTATTGATCTTATATCTGTGATGGTTTTTTTCCCCTGTTTTTCGTCTGCCAGTACTTGTCGAGGAGTAAACAAAGGGTGTTCACTGGGGCCTCCGTGTTACTGTGATAAAGTGCCAGATCCTCGTAATAGCTACATTTTCAGAGATATGAAACACCAGGTGAGAGACCAAATGACACAACAGGACTTCTTTGTCTTCTGTGAGCTGTTGTCTAATGTCTAATAGTTTACACCGATTTTTGAGTAATGGCATGATTGTTTTGCTATTCCACTGGTAACTGCTTATCCTGTTTACAACTACTCTCTCACTAATGTAGTCAGTAAGTCCTAGTTTGTTACTGTGTATCACAATAACATGTGCGATCTCCCTGTAGATTAATGACCCCATGACTTGTAGCTGCATCGCCATTCAGGAGCAACATCCCAAGATCTCTCTGTTGGAGGTTTTGGAAACTTCGCCGGGGGCTTCGACGAGCTCCCTGGAGGAAACCTCAGAAACTGAGAGATTAACTAGGCCATTGGTTGGAGATGGGAGCTCCCAGATGGACTTCCAAGATGATCAGAGGGAGAAAGCTGTCATAGAGGAGTGTCACAGGACTGACCACAAATATGGAAGAGAGGCGTACAGCAAAATGGTTGACTCCGATGAGGAGAGGGACAAGGAGGAGGAGGATTGTTGGAGCTCATCAGACGATGAACCCTGTCGATCAGGTTACGAGAAGCACTTCATGCCCACTGTTTTGGAAATACTGGAAGTTTCATGATGTCTCCGTGTTGACTCGTGGACAATCTTGGATGTGTGTTTTAATACTTGAAATGTGCAGAAATGTTTCAGAATGACCTGGACAGCCTCTCTCTGCAGGAGATCAGACTCAGGTCATTGGAGAGATTTGTCAGCTTAAACTAATGATAGCCAGTCCCTCTCTCTACGCTGGCTTCCACCTTTTGCATTAGTTTATTTTGGTATTTGATGAGTGTTTGTTTCACCAGATAGTGTTCACTTTTCCTATTTCAGCTTCATCCACCCTCTTATGTTAAGCCTGTAGAGTAGTAAGAGTAGTATTTTAAGAGATTTTGTTTTTAATCCACACATTGAGCCAGACTAGAGCCCCAATATGCAGATGTATGCAGAGCTAGGAATTATTTGTCACTGATAGTGATAGAACCCTCTCATATACATCATCATATTTATAAGCACAATACAAAATACTTAAGTCTGTGAGGAATGTTAGAAGCACAGTAGTAGTCAGTATTTACTCCCAGATGAGCTTAAATGTTTCAGCAATGTCCCGATAACCTGTAAATTGATTTAAAAACTACAAAGCTATAAGAAATCTCAGGTGCTATGTTATTTCACCATTTAGGAAAATGATCCTCACCTGTATTTTTTTTTGTTTACAATGTTGCACCTTAGACTTTTTAATGAGCAAAATGAACATTTGTCATGTGTACAAATGTTGCACGTGGTTAAATAAACTATTTTAATAAGGGTCTGGCTTTTAACTTTAAATTAAATTCACTTCACTTAATCAGCAACACAGCCATGCTGGTGGAATACGGGTCCGTGTATGTTTTGGTCATTGGATTTTCCTTTCAGAAA
This sequence comes from Dicentrarchus labrax, assembly GCF_905237075.1. Taxonomy (NCBI): domain Eukaryota; kingdom Metazoa; phylum Chordata; class Actinopteri; family Moronidae; genus Dicentrarchus; species Dicentrarchus labrax. Next base: position 6,590,086 of record NW_026136722.1, on the reverse strand, counting down.
CGAGTATTAAAAAACTGAAAACGAGTGGTTATTTGATTTTCGTTTTAAAATACAAAAATTCAAATTGAAATACAAGGCGTTTTTCTTTTTCATGGTCAAAAAGGGATGAGCGAAATTTTAAAAATTATTCGATTTTCATTTTCTATTTCATATAACAAAAAATAAAATCACTAGAAAACAGAAAGGGAAAAAAGGCCTGTTTTTTCATATTCTGAGACCGGATGTTGTCATTTACAGGACCGTGCTGTGGAGAAGAAACAGTAGGCTAGTAGACTGAGGTCAATCCAGCCGTGAGTCCGATCTCCGTGGTCAAATCAGCCGCACTTAAATTTAGAGTGTACAAGTATTCTCAGCATTATGGTAAATGCGGAGAAACAGCGTATTTACTTTCGGTTTTCAAAATAAAGGTATTTAGAGCCGTAAGCTATAATTAAAATATGTTACATTAAAGTGTTTCATGCGCCCCTAATGAATAAAAAAAAAACTTTATATCAAGTATCTTTACTGCGCCAGTGTGGAGAAATGCCAAAATAAAAGTCTCATATTTATGCCTCCAGAGATTGCATATTTGAGCTACTGTAAAAACACTTTGCTCAATAATTCCTGGCTATGGATGGTATATTTGACTTCTGCACATCTAAGACTACAAGTATACTTAATATCAAGCATTTTTACTGTACCAATCTGGAGAAATTGAAGAATAAAAGTCCCATATTTATACTTCCAGATTCCATATTTTCTTATATTTGAGCTACTGTAAAAATGTATGTGGAACCACCTGCAACAGCTGTCACACTGAATAATATAAAAAATAATATGTGAGGAAGAGACAGTAGGTACAATGGTGTTTTGAAGTTAAAATTAATTATTTTTCCCTTTTACCTACAAATGGACACAGCAGAGCAGCAAAATAAGAAGAATGTGGACTGGCATTGCATTTTGTGTGAAAAGTAAACAAATTAGAATTGTGTAGGATTTTGTGTTTAGTGTTTATATTATCAAGATGTTATTAAACATTTGTGTGAAATTTTGTCATGATTACTGCAGCATTATTAAAGTATAATGAAAATGCTTCACCCATAGCCAGGAAATATTGAGCAATATGTTTTTACAGTAGCTCAAATATAAGAAAATATGGAATCTGGAAGTATAAATATGGGACTTTTATTCTTCAATTTCTCCAGATTGGTACAGTAAAAATGCTTGATATTAAGTATACTTGTAGTCTTAGATGTGCAGAAGTCAAATATACCATCCATAGCCAGGAATTATTGAGCAAAGTGTTTTTACAGTAGCTCAAATATGCAATCTCTAGAGGCATAAATATGAGACTTTTATTTTGGCATTTCTCCACACTGGTGCAGTAAAGATACAGCGCCTTCCTGTAAATGACAACATCCGGTCTCAGAATATGAAACAACAGGCCTTTTTTCCGTTTCTGTTTTCTAGTGATTTTATTTTTTGTTATATGAAATAGAAAATGAAAACCGAATAATTTTTTTAATTTCGCTCATCCCTTTTTGACCATGAAAAAGAAAATCGCCTTGTATTTCAATTTGAATTTTTTGTATTTTAAAACGAAAATCAAATAACCACTCGTTTTCAGTTTTTTAATACCCGTTTCTGAAAGGAAAATCCAATGACCAAAACATACACGGACCAATACGGTACAACATGTATCAGCACAGCTCCTGTACAATCATCACTAAAGTATTACACCTAATACAACACATAAAGCTGCAGTACATGACTCATTTACATATAAATCATCAAGATACACACTGACAGAAGATCAACTGTATATCCTAACCCTGTAATGGAAATGACAGGATTATTATATATATATATATATATATATATATATATATATATATATATATATATATCTTCTAAGCTAATGTCTATATGTACATTTTAGTTTTTTAATTGCAATTTTAGAAATATAAAATGCTAGATACACGTTTAATTTGATCTTTGATTAAAACATTTATTTAAGGCATTTATTATATAAATATATTCTGGTGCAAACAAAACCCCACCCACGCACTGTATGTCTGTTTCTATCAATGTGCACATACGCTGTAACATTATTAAATCAATTATAATTTATTTTTTATTTTGTTAGTAGGCTCACTTTCTTTTGTTGGATGTTTATTTTAAACTTAATTAACCATTATTTTTTTAAACATGACTTAAAAAAAAAAAAAAAAAAAAAGTAATGGGATTCCGGTAAATCTCGCGAAGTTAGCGAAATGTGTACTGAACGGAAGCCGCCATAGGTCAATTTCAGTCGGCGTGCTCATTTGAACAAGAAGAACCGCTACGAAGCGCGGAAGAAGAGCGGCCTAGTACTCATAATTCAACTTTTCAAGTCAATATTGTACGTATAGTATTGTTACGCTTGCACTTTGACAGCCGCTGTAGACACGTTGCATCGATCCGAGCTCCTCATCGGGTAAGCTGATCAGCCAATATCGAACTGTCCGTTACGTAGCGTTAGCTCGGGCTGCTAGCGTTAGCATCGTCAGTGTACGGCTATGCGGACGGATTAGCGGCTAACGCCAGCTACCAAAACGTGTTCACCAAGTTTGTGCCTAATATTGGCTGCCAGGCGTTGTGTGAACCGCGACGGCATACGTCTCCATTCAGATGTTCGATGTTTGTCTTTAAAAGGATGAGTTGATACAAGGGGGTTTTATTTAGATAGCGGATGGCGGTAATTGCCTGTTTCCTTTTTTTTTTTTTTTTTTTTTAACGCCGGGCACATTGTGACCACCCAGCCGGGAACTGCCCTGTCGACCAGGCCTGAGCAAGAAGGGCAACTTTTAGTAGCATCAGGTCGTCTGTAAATAGACATTTGAATTAGTGCCTAACCAACCGGGTACGTTAAACGGTAGTTTATGTAATTTATGGGAGTAAAACCAACCAATGCAGTCCGGTGTGGCTGCTTTTGGTGAAGCACTCGGGCTGCTAGCTCGGAACCAGGAAAGGCGGCCCTGCTACATAGCTACATAGCTAACTTGTTCCCTGACAACTTTTCTCATCCTCCGTCCGACCAACCACAGCTGAATACGACCCCTCGAGTCTCGAGGAGGGGGGTGGGGGGTCCCATGTGCTGCACAGTGCGGTGTTTGAAATTTGAACTAGAAAGATTAAGACTACAAAGCATTTTCTGTAAGTTACACCAACGGGACCGGGTGGCGTGGGGGTGGGGGTGGGATTAACTTGGAGCGGTTAAGCCGGGTCACAGAGATTTTAGCTGGTTGTTTGTCCAATGTCCTCGTTTTTGGTGCTGCAAGCCGATTTCCAATTACAATTTTAGGTGTTGGTGTGCTGGGACTCCCGAGGCCCAACTCTATGGCCCCCTCCGTCCACCTTGAACCTAAACCATGTGCACCTACAGCTTCCTGCATGTACTCTGTGGCTTATTTCTTTTCTCCCTCGGACTATTTTAGTAAATGGATTGATTAGATTGGAAAAATAAGAGTACATGGCGTCTGCAGGTGTTTGGATAACGTTTCAGATTAAGCAGGAGGGGCTTTTTATTAGTATATTACAATGACTGCTTGTGTAGGACCATAAAATTACCTTTTACAGAGACATCTACGTAACATCCAGTGATACAAGGCGTGGTTAAATGCACTACTTCTGCTAATATATAAGTTATGCAAATGAGTTGAGAAGTTTTGCATTAGGAATCTTTTATAGTGTAGTAGGGTTTACTCGCACACAATCAATCTTCATATTGTACTCTGTAAATAAACTGTGTCCTCTCCTAACTTTACGTACGCATGTGGACTTTGGATATGATGCATTAAAAAAAAAACATCTGACTCCCAGTGATGGTGTTTGTATTCATACTGTCTGATCCAGAGACCACATGCTTACATATTTGTTACCTTTACAACTAGTCGGTAATATGAGTAAATTATAAGATTGCACTGGAAAATGTATGGATCTGAATATGCTTTAATTTTTATAATTAACCATTGCACACAGGTGGTTATATTTTTTTACATTTTTTTTTAACTGCATAGTCTTTGACCTAGCAGTCATGGGGAGTTTTGTTTACTGTGTATTAATATTAATTTATGTGTGTTTTTCAGGATGGAGTGGCAGCCAGATGAGCAGGGACTTCAGCAGGTCCTCCAACTCCTCAAAGACTCACAGTCGCCCAACACAGTCACACAGAGAGCTGTCCAACAAGTATCCTACAACAGTGTAATCGGAGGGTGTGCCTAGTAAAGCTAGGAAATTATATTTTAGTACAATGTGCTTCTCTAATGGCATAAGTGATTTTATGTTAGTGCAAAGAATTTCTGTCTGTGTCTTTATTGTTACTACTGCCATATTATCAAGGGCTTGAAATCAGGGATTTTTCTGTAGTTGGGTCTCCCAGCTATAATGTATATGTGACCCATTGGTGATTCCATGTAGAGGAACATGTCATTAAATTGTCAGATACATTACTCGGCAAGTGAAATGGACCTTAACCGCCCTGCTAGAAACTTGAACAACTCAACCAGTTCCCTGACTTCAACAACTATCTCATCTTTGTTCTCACACGACTCAAAACTGAAGGTAAGGAGCGAGATGTGTGCCATTCCTCTCTCAGCCATATATAACACACCCAGAACATTGATCCACAACAATTAAAGTTTAATTAAAGCGAGAAATATATATATTCAGGCTGACACTGCTCTATCTAAGAAAAGTCCCAATCAGTTCCACACGAAATACAAATAAAAGCACTGCTATGTGTTAGATCGTTTTTTTTTGTATTGTCCAATACTACGAGTTTAGTTATAAGTCAGAACTGATATCTGGACAGAAAAAAGGTTGGATTTTACTCTCTGGTTATCAGGCTACATCTGAATAGTCCTCACTAACAATCAGGACTTTGTTAACCTCTGTCCAGTATCATAATAGCTGTGTTTCAAATACACACTGGCATGAAGTTGAGTTAATTACCCTTTGGTGGTTTGTCGCTCATTGTTCTTTCCTCCTTTCTCCTCAGATGAGCCGACTCGCTCTCTGAGCGGTCTGATTCTGAAGAACAATGTTAAGGCCCACTACCAGAACTTCCCCCCAGCAGTTGCAGACTTCATCAAGCAGGAATGTCTCAACAACATTGGCGACCCTTCGCCGCTCATTCGTGCCACCATTGGTGAGTTTGTGTGTTTAGTGGACATTGTATCAGCATGAGGGTTGAATGCCGTTCTCAGTCATCAGTTACTTTGGTGGGCTAGCTTCCATTCACACACACCCAATACACCTACTCCTCCCCCGCCTTCCTCCTTACCCTCTGGACATGATGCATAAAATCACCTGAGTGTCAGTGAAGGTATTTGTATTCATACTGTCTGATCCAGAGCTGCTGCAGAGGCAACTGGTCATTTCTAATTTATAAATCATGATCTGAAGACCATCATCTTCTGTTCCTCTCTTGGTCCTTCTAGGCATCCTGATCACTACTATTGCCTCCAAGGGAGAGCTACAAACATGGCCAGAGCTTCTTCCCCAGCTCTGCAACTTGCTCAACTCAGAAGACTACAACACCTGCGAGGTCTGCACTTCCCCTTTTATATTTTTGTGCTATAAAAAGTACAGTGGTTAGTTTTCTAGACCTACACACCCACACAAATGTTACCTCTGACCGGGTTAATCAGTGTGTATATCTATATTAGAAATGACTAAACATGTAGCAACAGACTAACTCACCCCAGTAGATACCACAAAGCTAACAGGGCGAGATGGCAAATAATTATAGTTTGTACATTTCTCCTGAGAATAGATCTAATTGGTCAAAATAAGTGAAAACACCTGTGTGGGTGTACAGAGCTCTATAAATAAGAAACAAAACAAGAAAGACTAGGATTTTTTTTTTTTATAACGTCCAAAATTTTGAATCATTTGTCAAGTGAGACTTAAACAGAACAGCATTTCACCTCTTCAGCCTCTTGACAGTGATGTGCTCATTTTTATCAAATTTTTGATTTACAATAGGGAACGCACCGGTTATTAATTATTGCTACTCGTGCACACAAAGTACATAATCCAATACATGAGCTATTGTTTGACATATGAAAAATATCCATTGTGAGAAAGATCTATTAACTGAGAGAGGTTCTGCATAAATGACTAAAATCATTTCTTTAAACATTTAGCTGAGTCTGCACATTGGTTCGGTACTGCGGTTGTATTTTCTGATGCAACCTCGTTCTCTCCTCTGTGTCCTGTTTGTTTGCGTTTTGATTTGACAGCCTCTCTGTGTACGTCCGTGTTTTAGGGCTCGTTTGGAGCACTGCAGAAGATCTGCGAGGACTCGTCGGAGCTGCTGGATAGTGACGCTCTGAACAGACCCCTCAACATTATGATTCCCAAATTCCTTCAGTTCTTCAAGCACTGCAGCCCCAAGATTAGGTACAGGAACAAAAGCGACTGGTTTCTGATTCTGTCATTAGCGTCTGGGTGTGATGCATAATAACATCTGACTGACTGTGAAGGTGTTTGTATTCATACTGTCTGATCCAGATTTTCACTTAACCCCTCACATTGGTGAATTAGTTAGTGACATTAATTGCTAATAGGATTAAATTAGAACTCTCAAGACAACTCTTAGAGGGTACCCTGTAAGCATAGTCCACTAATTTCCCCCAGTATAAACACAAATCCCATTTATTTAACAATAATCCACCTCTCAGGTTGACTCAACTGTTAATGTTCCTCCTCTCCCTATAGGTCCCATGCCATAGCCTGTGTGAACCAGTTCATCATTGGCAGAGCCCAGGCTCTAATGGACCATATTGACACCTTCATAGAGGTAAGCTGTGTGTATGTATAGCAGAGCTGTGTAATTAAACCAGGACTTCCTGTCTGTGTCCACCCATTTTCTTGAGTTTTTTTAAATTATTTTTTCCCCTCATCTGCCCTATTAGAGCCTGTTTGCGCTGGCAGCAGATGAGGACTCTGAGGTTCGAAAGAATGTTTGCCGAGCCCTGGTCATGTTGCTGGAGGTCCGCATTGACCGCCTCATCCCCCACATGCACAGCATCATCCAGGTAAGTGTTAGAAAACCTCCCGATCAACTGTAGGCCTGTTGTACGTTTGTATACATAGATGTGGAAGTCTGTCTTGCATCTGGAAATGATGACACACCCAGCTCATTGATTTACAATGATACCCAAAGTTCCTATATTTTCTGATCCAGATTCGGCTGTGTGCTACTCGATTGCATAACAGTTGTGGTTTTCTTTCAATCACCGCTTTATTTTTTGATATTGTGTCAGCTCACACGTTTTCCCCCCCCTCATCTCCTGCAGTACATGCTGCAGAGAACCCAGGACCCCGATGAGAACGTGGCTCTGGAGGCCTGTGAATTTTGGCTGACTTTGGCAGAGCAACCTATCTGTAAGGAGATGCTGTCTGGACACCTGGTGCAGTGAGTAGCATATTAACTACTGTTACTGTATTGTTTGTTCTGATTATGCAAGATAACAAAAGTATATTCTGTGCTAGTGTGATCTATTCTTTTACACTTAAAGATTTAGATGTCACGATACTAGAAATTTAGTAGTCGATACCAATACCAGTGAAATTCCACAATTCTTGATACTAAGTTGATACCATGGTCAAAATGTCTCATTTCCCTACAACCAAGCTGTTCCATAGTGTTTTTTAGATCTACTATATTAATAATATGATATATGTTGCACTTAATTGCCCTCTTGTACATGTTATTCTTCTTCCTGTGGTATTTAATGGCAGACTAGAATATTTGTAGGCGTATATGTGGTCAGGCCCAAAGAATTTCAGTTCTCGTGATGTCCCTAGTCACAATAAAAGTTGAACTTTTGCTATAGCTTCTCTAAACGCCCAGGTCTCAGATGTAGTACTGAATCAACCCCATATCAATTTGTACATGAGGTTTGTTGGCTGTTTCACCAAGCAAGTCTCCTCCTTCTCTCCTCCTTATAGACTGACACCTATCTTGGTAAATGGGATGAAGTATTCAGAGATAGACATCATACTATTAAAGGTAAGCTCTCTTTCCTCTTGTACTGTTTTACAGGACCTACACGTTTAGAAATATGCTTTTATATGATGCATAGCTGAAGTGAAATTTGTGTCTGTCCAGGGAGATGTGGAGGAGGACGAGGCAGTTCCAGATAGTGATCAGGACATAAAGCCCCGTTTCCACAAGTCGCGCACAGTCACCTTGCAGCACGAAGGAGGGGAGGGCGAGGAGGGTGAGGACATTGAAGAAGATGATGACGATGATGACGACACGCTGTCTGACTGGAACCTGCGTAAGTGATTGAGAAATGCTGTTACAGTGATTTGCCAAAATATGGAAAGAGGCTTTCTGGTGACTTTGCAGGCTGTTTTACATTTTGTCAGGCTTTAGGTCTGAATCCACCTCGTGTCCTTGGCGTATCTTCTCTAGTCTTTCATGTCTCTCTCTGCAGGTTGCACATTCATTTTAATAAAAGTAGAATGTTAGAAAAACACTGGAGAGAGAACCTTGTTTGAATAGCTCAGGTGTCAAGTATATTTAATTTTAAGAAAACTAAAACACCTGCTGTCAGGTCACCTGATTAATAAAACAAAAACCAGCAGGTTGAGGATTTAAGGGAGATTGTAATTGGGTTTTTCTTTTTTGATGTAGGAAAGTGTTCAGCTGCAGCACTGGACGTGCTGGCTAACGTGTTCCGCGACGAGCTGCTGCCCCACCTCCTGCCTCTCCTGAAAGGCCTGCTCTTCCACCCCGACTGGGTCATCAAGGAGTCTGGCATCCTGGTGTTGGGGGCTATAGCTGAGGGTAAGTTGTCACCAAAACAAGAGATTTCTTATCAGATCTGACAGATTGTTGTCTCTAATCCTTGTTATTTTAAGTGTCTTGTGTAATTGCTTGTTTACAGGCACAGAAATGTATTTGAATGTTGTTCAACAGCTTTGGAGTTGTTATATGTCCATGTAGTTAGGTGTGGGAGAACAATTTTTGCATCTGGAAATGATGAAAAACCCAGCTCATTGATTTACAATGATACCCAAAGTTCCTATATTTTCTGATCCAGATATGCCAATGTGCTGCGCTGCGTTTTCTCCCCTACTCTGTGTGAACTTTTCTCATCTCCTGTTGTACATGCTGCAGAGACCCAGGACCCTGATGAGAATGTGGCACTTAGGCTCTTTATTGCAATTCAAGATATAGAAGGCTCATGTGCAACTATGTACCTATCAGCACTGAGATCAGAATTAAGGCACAGTGCAGCAAGTTAACATAAACAAAGTACATCTGCGTATTATAGTAGAGAGACTAATATATGTTACTCTCCTTTTGTTATTCGCTCCTCTCCAACCCTCAGGTTGCATGCAGGGCATGGTGCCCTACCTGCCGGAACTGATCCCCCACCTCATCCAGTGTCTTTGCGACAAAAAGGCCCTTGTGCGCTCCATTGCCTGTTGGACCCTGAGTCGCTATGCACATTGGGTGGTCTCCCAGCCGCCCGACTCCTACCTCAAACCGCTTATGACAGAGCTTCTTAAACGTATCCTGGACGGCAACAAGAGGGTGCAGGAGGCTGCCTGCAGGTAAGCAGCTTCACACGCCTCCTGTCTTTTGTGTGTGGATATGATGAAACACCCAGCTCATTGATCAACAATGATACACTTTGTTCCTATAATTTTCTGATCCACATCCTATATTATCATTCTTAAACTGAAATACATGTATATAGGACTGCATTTTTATGTTTCTAATATTGATATGCCCCCCTTTTCCTTCATCTTGCCTTTCTTAGTGCGTTTGCCACCCTGGAGGAGGAAGCATGCACAGAGCTGGTGCCATACCTGAGCTTTATCCTGGACACGCTGGTGTTTGCGTTTGGGAAGTACCAGCACAAGAATCTCCTTATTCTTTACGATGCCATAGGAACTCTGGCAGACTCAGTGGGTCACCACCTTAATCAGCCTGTAAGTGCCTGTGAAATTAATTTAGACCTGCGCTATGCATGTTTCACCATGTGCAAGAACAATCTTCTCATCCAACTCAGCAAAAAATGAGGAAAACTAAAACTTGGTGTTTATATTGTTTCTCAGGAGTACATTCAGAAGTTGATGCCCCCACTTATTGCCAAGTGGAACGAGCTGAAGGATGAAGACAAAGATCTCTTCCCACTACTAGAGGTGAGAAGTTTATTTTTAAGGCAATACTTGCACCACAAGATGTTTTTATTCAGGCACATTTTTCTGAAAACAGACTCTTTTTACATTGTAATTGCTCTTTCACACTTTAGTTCACACCGTCTACTAAAAACCAGTGCGCAGTACCTGGATATGATGAAACACCCAGCTCATTGACACAAAATGATACATTTTGTTCCTAATATTTTCTGATCCAGATGTCGCACACCTCGTGCTGAGTGCATTCAGGTTTACATTGTGCTTGTATGCAAACTGGTCTGCAGGGCTGTGTAAACCACACTGGCTTTGTCTTTCCTGTGTCATTTTGATTGTGGTTCTTGGAACTTGGCAGAACACTACAGTTAACGCCTGGTAGAACAGTTGTCTTATCGCTGTAGTCGTGTACAAATCTATTTCAAACTGTTCTTTAACACGGAAACAACACAAAAGAAATCATTTGCTTTAAGGAGTCTCTCCTGCCAAAAACAATTACATTAATAAAGGTTTTGACTACTTTTTAGGTAATTTATTGTGCAGGCAACAAACTGTACGTCTGTGTTTCTACAAGTCATCTTTGTGTTTCTTCCAGTGTCTGTCGTCAGTAGCCACCGCCCTGCAGAGTGGGTTCCTGCCTTACTGTGAACCTGTCTATCAGCGCTGTGTCACACTAGTCCAGAAGACACTAGCTCAGGCAATGGTGAGTGGAAACACATGCATGCATACATAAAATTTACAGGGTTCATACAAAGTCATGAAAGTACTTAATTTTAAACTTTGTCTTCAAGGGTAGGATTATGCTTGAATTTGAATATGCTCCTTGAAAAATGCTTGATTTTCGACATAATCTGGTGTTTCATTTACAAAATCATGTGTATCATGTAAACCAAAAATCGTTTTAATATTTGAAATTACACAATCTCGTCTATTTGTTGTCTCCTGGCGTGTTCACTTATTCATAGCTTAAAATAGCTAGCTAAAAGTATTCTGTAAGCTTTCTTTTTCTCAGTTGCCTTTTTGGTAATGATGTGATGATAAAGGCTCTTGAGAGTCTGGAAATGTTTGGTTTTGAAAGTACTTGAAAAATGCTTAAATTTTACAAGAAATGTATGTTCTGTCTGTACAGATGTACAACCAGCATCCAGACCAGTATGAGGCTCCTGACAAGGATTTTATGATTGTGGCCTTGGACCTGCTGAGCGGACTGGCTGAAGGTTTGGGGGGTCATGTGGAGCAGCTAGTGGCCCGCTCAAACATCATGACTCTGCTTTTCCAGTGCATGCAGGTATGAGGGAGTGTGTTTTGCAGTTTATTTCCATATATTTATTGTACATGTATAACACTACAGTGTCTGGTTCGTGTTGCAGGATACTATGCCTGAGGTGAGGCAAAGCTCCTTCGCTCTGCTTGGTGATCTAACCAAGGCGTGTTTCCTCCATGTTAAGCCCTGCATTGGTGAGTGTGCTTCATCAAAGCGCTGAGTAATTCGGTCCACGAGTAGATTGAATTACTTCACCGTTCCTTTACTCTCTGTATATTGCTTGTATTGTAACCACTTTGTGTCCATGTCCTCCTATCAGCTGAGTTCATGCCCATCCTGGGGCTCAACCTGAATCCAGAGTTTATCTCTGTGTGTAACAATGCCACCTGGGCCATTGGAGAGATCTCCATGCAAATGGGTGAGTTTTTAGTTTTTTGCTTTGTTTTTTGCTTTTACAAATTGTTGCATTCACTGAAAACAAGTGCCCAGTATCTGGAAATGATGAAACACCCAGCTCATTGAAACACAATGATACATTTTGTTCCTATTATTTTCTGATCCAGATATCGCACACCTCATGCATCCTCATGTTTCTCTAGGTGACAGATTAGTTTTGCAGTTTTCTGCAGTTCACTCCTGGCAGAACAGTTGTCTGTAGCTGTAGACTGTAGCTGTACAAGATTATTTATTGCTAATTCTTGCCTTCATTGGACAGGGGAAGAATCAGAAAGGAAACGGGGAGATAGAGGGTTATGACATGCAACAAAGGTTGCCAGCTGGAAACAAACCAAAGACTGTAGCAACCGTGTGGCCATGTGGCATTCTCTGTAACCATTCAGCTACCAAAGCGCTCCATGTACAAATCCTCTTTAGTCCATTATATGCAATTAGGATTTTGGCGTACCTTGCCTGATTTGTGAAAGTGGGTCATGCAGTGTGCTGTTCCTCTTTGGTCTGTCTTAACACTTGTGCCATCAAATGGTACAGCACTGAGAAAAAAAAAACAGCCTTATCTTGCTTGCACATTGTGTGAGCATGTGTGTGCGTGGATGCATGCCTTGCAAGCCATTGCACATGATTCAGTCAGCCCAGTGACACACTGTGATCTCCTTACAGGCACAAGTATCAAGCAGCAAACAAGGGATTGTCCTGGTGAGCAGGTCTTTCAGACCAAAGACTGCAAAATCAAATGAGCTTCTTCTTTTACAGATGTTGATACTTGCCCCCCCCCTTTTTTTTTTTTTTTTTTAAACTATCTGCTAAAAAATCACCCAAAGACTGTACAGTTATTTTAGTTTAGCTCGGGCCACATTTGCCTTTGTTGAGGCAATTGAATTTGCGGACACCTTAACACAACGATGGCAGCTGTTGTACGGGTTGAATTTATCCTGTAACAAAAGGAGATATAGTACAGAATATTGGTCACTCTGCAGCAGCATTCAATGGATAAAGCACTCTGTCCAACCATTACTGTTCAGACCACTTTTTATTAGTGATCAAGTCATCCGCCTGTGTTTTTAATATATTTGAACCTACCTGTGTCCTTGATGGTTGGTTTGACTTTTAAAGGCCATTAAAGCTTCTCAGTCAGTTTCTTACTAATGGAGTTGGTGATCTACCATAGTTAAACAGGTTTGCTTATTTCACGAGAGTTTCCTTTGTTTTTCTCTGTGCTCCTCTTACCGGTGGGTGGCGATCAGTGTCTCAAGCCTGATGGGCATCAAAGTTAAGTGTAACATTTTGACTGTTTGTTCACACGTTTGATGGCGTGCTTGCTCTTTACTGTGTGTCTTCAGGTGCAGAGATGCAGCCTTATGTGGGCATGGTTCTGCCTCACCTTGTGGAAATCATCAATAGACCCAACACACCCAAGACTCTGCTGGAAAACACAGGTACACACATGGACCTACATGCACTGAATCAGTCGGAGATTTGTTTCAAACATTGTAAAGCATCTGATGGTCACATTTTAAGAGTTAAAGTGAATTGTTTTTTCTTTTGTGCAGCCATTACGATCGGCAGGCTGGGTTACGTCTGTCCCCAGGAAGTGGCGCCACAGCTGCAGCAATTCATTAGACCATGGTGAGTCACATGTGTGAACAGTATCTGAATGTCATGAAATACCCAGCTTAATGATTTAGAATAAATATATTAATTTCTTTTCTAGGCCAAATCCAAAGAACTTAGAAAGAACTTACATTTGCAGGAAACTTGAGTAATTTAAAGTCCCATAGCAGAGGAGTGATTTAATTTAATACTTTCCACTTTGGTTTATCTCTTCTCAGGTGCACATCATTGAGGAACATCAGAGATAACGAGGAGAAGGATTCGGCCTTCCGGGGAATCTGTGTGATGATCGGCGTCAACCCTGCAGGGGTGGTGCAGGTGAGACGAGGGGCTTTAAAAGCTGTTGGAGCTACAGAGGTTAGATAGATAAGCCTCACTGTGTAATGAACTAACACGTTCTTCCTGTCCAGGACTTCATTTTCTTCTGTGACGCTGTGGCCTCCTGGGTCAACCCCAAGGATGACCTGAGGGACATGTTTTATAAGGTGAGTGCCTCATGAAAAGGAATACCATATCCCTGCTCCCATCTTGTCAGACACATTGAGCTTGATGGATGGATTCTATTATTTTAGATGACCTGGTGTTTTAATTGAAATGATCCCTCCCCAAGTGTAGCTCTTGCTCACCCACACTCTGTGATGATCACTTATCAGACATTCGAAATCTGATTACAAGGTGTGGATGATTTTTAAATCTGAGACGTGCGGGTAGATCTTGCTGTTTGGGGAGGCAGAGCAGTTATTACTTAAAGGTCCAGTATAAAACATTTAGGAGGGTCTATTGGCAGGAATTATATATAATATAAATAAGTTTTGTTTTTAGTAGCTGAGGTGATCAACTGTGTCCAGTGGGTGTTGGTAAATGACAAACATCCACTGTTTGTTGGATGGATGTTTGAACCCCACCCCTGAACGTTGATTGTCCACTCATAGAAACTACACCTCAAATTCATCCTTTAACCTACTATTTTCGATATTCACTCGGCCTCCATGGCTGTTTTCTGTTTTCATTTCCAAGATCTTGCATGGCTTCAAGGACCAGGTTGGGGAAGAGAACTGGCAGCAGTTCTCTGAGCAGTTTCCTCCTCTGTTGAAGGAGCGCCTGTCGGCCTGCTACGGTGTCTAACCAACCACCCCCTGGTCCACACAGGACACCAACCTGTTAGGTATGTTCTGCAAACTTCTCAGCAACCTTACCCCCCAGACCCCCTTTCTGGAAGTGATGAAAATCCCAGCTCATTGATAAGCAGTGATACATTTTGTTCCCAAAATATATTTTCTGATCCAGAATCACACTTTTCACTCACACCGCTTCATCCTTTTATCCCATGAACCATTCACACCAGCTCTACGTTTACTAGTTGTTCATGTAATGTGATTTTTTTTTTAATCTATTTTCTCCGTTCCTCTGTTTGTCTTTTAGGTTAATGTAGGGGAGGGTTACTGGGGAACTCATTGCACTGCCCAGATTGTGGGGGAGAAACAAGAGCTGGAGGGATGTGACTGGCCTTGATCCTCCACTCAGCGGATGGCCCCCTTTCCCCCCGCGCCCTGTGTGTCTCTGTAAGGGAGGGTGGGAGGAGGGTGGTGGGTGTGGGAGGGTAAACTGGGGATATACATATACCTCTCGGATGAAACGCCTCACTAAATCCAACACACTCAAAAGTGACTTTCGCCAACAGCACCGCAGGGATCCTAGGTAGATGAGGACAAAAATAGGGGCTGGCTTTGACCTCCCCTCCTCGATTCGATTATTCTGTTAAGATAGGTGACAGCTGGGAGGGGAGGGGGGGGGCGGGGGTTGTCAGATAGGTACATAAAACGGAATTATCTGAACCAGCATATGGTGCCACAGTCCCAAATACCACACTGCACGTAGTCCGAGAATGACTTGCACATGACTCGTTATTTACTAAACAGAGATGCCATTCTCTGTTTCCTGCCCAGGGACTACAGATGTAAATGAGCCTATAGCTAACTCTGGTACAGCTAAAAAGCTGTGCACTGTCCCTGTCAAATAAATAAAATAATAAAACATGTAGATGAGTTTAAACAGGCTCTTGCCAGAGGCTATACACACACAAAAAAAACATGAGACGCTTTAACTATGTAACTGCAGGAAATGTGCACAAATGTTTTGCACCTTTTATGGCGAAATTGCAAAAACAATTTGGGGTGCATATACATGGGTCTTTATTCTCTTTTCACATGTACATTTAGCAGAGTTTAAGTTCCTTCCTCTTCCTGTGGTTGCTGAATTCCTCTTGAATCATAGGTTTCTTTGTTTCCCCTCATTTGAGGCCAAAAAAAAAGATGCATTAGGTCTGTTCTCTAAGGTTTTACCACCGCAGTACCAAGTTATTGCATGGCATATGATCACCTCTTAAGTGACGCATGTTTGAGTGTATGTCTGTCTTGTTGCCCACTTGATTTATTACATTAATTGTCAGTATGGGGAGGCTGCCATAATTTGAATATGTCCGTGCTTGGTTCTTTTGTCCTCCCATTCATCCATATTGTCTAATCAATGTCCCTATAGTTAAATGGAGACTGTGTGTGAAGACCAACTATAGGTAGATTTAATACAGGAATCGACTCATGTCCTATTGTTTAGAGAAATCACTCATTGCAACAAGAGTTCAAATACTGTTGAGAATCCTTTTTGCTGCTGCTGCTTCGTTTTTAGAGTATTTACGAAACGGACTTAATGAGAGCGATAAGACATCACCAAGAATGAATTGGTTCTTACTGATATAAATGCACTTTTTTTCTTTTGTAAGAAATTTAGAATTTCAAATGTAAGACGTACAGTAATAATATACTGATCTTGAGATAGTTTTTTTTTTTTTTTTGATAAGTGATTTTAGGACTGTTAATGGCTTGCTAAAGTAAGCATAATGATGATAATGTTAAGCAATGGTAAAATGACTAGGGTAAGACTTGAGGCCTCTTAACATAGTTAGTTTTATAATGTAGCTCCTTTTTTAAAAATGGATTGAAAAGGATTTAAGAGGGGGGGAGACATCTTAATGACAGTATTTTGGATCCATGTCCCAGTGCACCTGTCAATCCATATGTGTTTCGAGGATGTCTCTTTCATCAAAGCTTTTTGTTAAACGATGGCTGCTTGAGCCATCAAGGCTTCTCCTTGTCATGAACATTGCATGCTTTTCAACGAGTCTTGCTCCTTTTTTTTAGTCATTTTATAACAGGTCCGTTTGGAGGGATCTACCTTATAAGAGCTTTGTCAATGGAAAATGCAACTCGCTGCTGGATTAATAAGGTACTTCTCCAGCTTCTGATCAAACTAGTGATTGTTGCCATATATTCACCCGTCAATACTGTGTAGGATATGCCTGGGAATACACTGACTCCGAGTCCTAATAGTTCTCCCCATGACACTGGTTAGTTTATGAGAGTGGTCTTTATCCAGCTTTATCTTTTAGTCATTGTCCATAGTGGACGGTTGTAATGGAAGTGTGTATGGCTGTTTGCCTGTTGGTGTTTAACTATAAAGGTGTATACGCGAGTACCGCTTAGATGTAACTTTGCACCAGCCCTACAAATAAAGTTATGTCCAGGGCATAGTTTGAGTCACGCCTGAGACGACGTGGCCACTGGGGAGTATCAACATTTGCCTGAAGATGAAAACTGTCACTAATTTGGGGGGAAACACCAAAATCTTTCCCTTTCTGAGAATAACGTTTTCGTGAATATCTGCTCACATCAATAGATTATGAATTTTATAGAATAAGATTTGATGTGTTTTTTTTTTTTTTTTTTCCTCAAACCATCGTGACATGGAGTTTTCTTTTTGTAGCACAAGTGTTACCAATGTGTGCAAGTATTGAGATATGAAGTGGCCACTCATTGATCACAGGCTGGACAGATGTTCACGGAGCAGCAGCTGGTGAAGCATTAATTACCAGAATGTTTGAGAAGGATGCAGCTCCTGTGCCACAAAGAATCGGTAAAAAAAAAAGTTGAGACTTTACCACTCCTCGCTATGTTGCGATACACTAAGCTATATACAGTAAGGTAAATTTAAATGCAAGTTGTCCACAGGTTATTTTTTTTAATTTTTTATTTTGATGCTCATGTGACAGTCTTTTTTTTGGTTTGTTTTTATTTATTTTTTGTTTTTGATTTGTTTTATTTTGTTTTTATTTTTTTGTGCTCCAGTGGCACAAATTGTTTTGGACTTTAAAAGTTTTTTTTTCTTTTTTTTTTATTCTTTTTGTTTAAAGAATAATTTGTTTTCGTTGTTTTATAGCGGACCATTTGATTATGTCAAATTTGATGTGGTTGGACTGAAGGAGAGTCGGTGCTTGGTGCATACCTGTAGGGAAGAATGTGGAAAACTAATTCATAACTTTGTTTCAATCTGATATCAAGGCTGGCAATTGAATTTGATGTAGTACCTTTTCTTTTTTGCTCAACTGTGGTGCAGGTGGGATGTTATCTGATGTATCCCTTTTTATTTAATTTTTTGTGAATAGGGGAAAATAAATTTTTTTTCTATTAAGCTTTGTGTCGACTGGAAAATTTGTCTTGTGTGACTGAAACTTTATCTGTGTGGGTCAGACTAGAAACCACGTAATCTCTACGCATGTTACCACCCTCATTTGGCAAATAAAGTGACATTTGAGTATAACTCCGACATGGAGTTCAGACTAAAAAAAAGCTGTCTGAGGTCCAATTTAGACCAATGGGAAGCTCATTCAAGTTGACAATGTAGAGTTAAGTAAATGTCTGATGGCCACTATAAAAAAACATTTTGATTTAAGTATTTACACAACCTTTTAACTTAACAGTTTCTATTACTTAAGGATGAAAGAATATTAGTTGTATATATTTATATATCCAGCACTTTGAACAACTCAACCTTTATAGATAACTGCTTGTTATCACAACAATTTAAGTATATTTGTAACAGATGTAGATCATACTGTAGAATATTTTGCCTCTACAATTTTCTTCTAGCTAACATAAGAATTACAAGGGTATTTGAAAGCTTTAAACCAACAGAATTTAAACAAGTGGGCTAGTTAAAGTACAAACACCACACTGAAAATACTCTACTACAAGCTTAAAGAAAAAGTATGTGAATTATTATCAAAAAAATTTACTTTAAAGTATCACAAAGTACTCTTTACGCAGTAAAATGCTTCCTGTCAGAATTTTACTATTATATCAAGTTTTTGGATTAATATTACTGCTGCATTATTGTGTATGCTGCACTAATTTTAACTACTTTGTATATTGTTGGGTTTAGTCTATAGCAATGCATCATATTCTATAAGATCATATTTATAGCATCACTGTCCTGTGAGAATTATGTATCTTCTATTTTCAACTTTGTGACAATTCATTTTCAAGATAATCCAAGAGGGATTTTAAATGGGATTTTAAATAGTTTCTGTAGTTTAAGAAGTAAGTGTTCCTCAACCCATAAAGGAACACTTCTTCAGTTCATCAAAAATGTAAAATTCAAATCACCAAATTTAGAGATGGTTACACTGGATAGGATGGGTATGGGGGAAAAAAGCGATCAGACAAATGTAATGGAGTAAAAAGTACTATATTTGCCTCTGTAATGTAGATGTATGTATGAAGTAGAAGCATATAGTTTCAAATGGAAATACTCAAGTTGCGTACTTGCATTAACTGAGTTACGACCACGGTACAAGACACAGCAGCTGAGTTTAGAGTTAAACACAGGTACAGTTTAAACGTCAGCCCCTGAGGACACAACAGTAACTCAATTATCCGTCCCAGAGTCGCAGCTCAAAACTAAAAGTGACTTTTTTCTGTTAGAGCCCCTCGGAGAATCACAGTGTGTTAATGTGTTACATCCTCTGTAAACACAGGACCCAAAGCAGATCTGGCAGGCTAATTTGTTGTTTTATGTATGTTGTAACTTTGTTTTTGATAAATTATATATAAATAAAGTATTGTTGTTATGAAACTACTTGCTCCCATGTGACCAAATTGGTTTATTTTCCATGAGTAGTGCAGGCACCTTCTTCAAACTTCAGACTGCAGACATACAGACTGACGTTGCCATTCAAATGGACAGGTTTTTCAAGGTGTGGCATTCAACAATACACAGAAGTCAGCACATTGACTCTCATCTCTAACAGTGCCTACTACACAGAACTTAATCATGACTGGGAAGATTGTCTGCCTTGATTGATTCTGGCTGTGAAAGAGGTTAAAGTGTGCACTGGATTAAGTCCAAATGACTTTGTTTTTGGGCACTTGGTACGTGAAACATTGGCAGTTTTGCAAAGTGGTTACCAATAGTCTGAGCCACCACAGAATTTGATTGATTACATGAATGGCTTTAGGCATAGACTACTGACGATGATGTACATATTTTTTGTTTTCTGGGGCTAGTGTTTTCTTTAAAATTTTAAATTCAGGACTAATGTATTGAAGGTGATAACCTAATGATATCAATATGAAGGAATTAACTCAATATTTACTGGAGCCTCAATGCCAAAACACAACTGCTAACCCTGCTGCTAACACTTCATGTGAAGTTACTGTGACTGAGTGGAACTTCCAGTCAGACAGTGATGTTACAGAAATTTGGGGTGGACTATCAGTTATCAGGGGTGGCACTGGCCATTCTTGGCAGCCCCCCATTTGGCTACTGGCTTTCTGAGTTGCATTTATCTCTTTGCCTCATTCATGTGCTGTGCTGTGCTGTGCTGTGCTGTGATGAAGCTCATTTCCATTAAAATACTGCTACTACTTCCAGGTGTGTGTTATTGTTCTTTCAGACAATATGGCACACCATATCCACCAAATATCTGGGGATATCTACAGACAAACTGACCCCATATCAGAGGATACACCAAAGGTCCGGGGCTATGACTTCAACCAGGGAGTGGACCATCGAGCTCTGCTGCAATCCTACCTTAACACAGGCTTTCAGGCTACCAGGTTTGGCTTGGCTGTCCAGGAGATCAACAACATGGTGAGATGGGTGCTACACCAGGAGAACGTGGCAAATTAACCGGTCCAAAATTTAGACGCTGCCAGTAGCAGCCGCTGTACAGGCATTGTTGCGCTTTGTTTACTAGCAACACTACATATGTGTTTAAAGAACTGAACGATCGATTGTTAACCCTAACCACATGACTATGGGTTGAATGCGGCAACGGTCCATTCTTGGACCTCTTCTGTTTAATCGTTATGCTGCTGCTTGGCTCTATGATCTGCAAGCACATGATCAGTTATCACAGCTATGCAGATGATATTCAACTTTACATTTTAGTATCTCCTGAAAACATGAGCACTTATTCACTGTTTAGTTTGAACTGTATCTATCACTGGATGTTTTGAAACTTTCTGCAGCTGAACAGAATGAAAACTGAAACCATAGTGTTAGGTGCAAAAGACAGGAGTTCTAATTGACACTGATCTGAATTTGTATTCGTACATAAGTAGCATCATCAAGCTAGCCTCCAATCATTTTAGGAATATCTAAAATATTTGATGTTTTTTATTCTGAAACACTTGTCCATGCGTTTATAATCAGCAAACCAGATGACTGCAATGCCAAGTTTACTGGTCTTCCCCTGATTCTCAAACATCTCCACTGCTTACTTCCTTACAGAAATGGCGTTAAGATGTTGCTCCTGGTCTTTAAATCACTTAATGGTCTGGCCCCATGATATATATTACCTGACATACTGTACTTATATCAAGGTCCTCAGGTCACAGGACAGCCTTCTTCTCCAAATTTAGAGAGTTCAATCAAAACGTTGCTGTAAATTCATTTTTCAATTTTGAGTTTCGTGCCTATACGATAGTTTTTTCAGTATTTACTCAATACATATTTGTTTAGTTTATCTTTTAATTTGTTGTGTGTGTGTGTGAATGCATGCTGTTTGCCTCTAAATGTTATAATTGATCTACGATCTACCATTTTATCAGTTTTTTGTGCATAACTTGTTTGCAATCCACTACACATCCACAGATCGAGAGGCGTCAGCAACCTGTGAAGGCAGGGAGTGCATTTGTTAAGGAAGATCCATCAAGCTGTCCCTGCCTCATGAGCTGCACCATCTTCCTTAGTTACACCTCAAACCTCATCAGCTGTGGTGTCAGGGAGAGTATTCGCTACCTTGCAGAGCACAAAATGGTACAAACCTCCTCAAATACATAAGATAATAGAAATATATGAAAGTTTATGCTATGTAAATTGCATGCATGGTGGAGGCAACGCTTGAATATAACAAATGAATATAATTCCTCTCTTTTGCCACTTGTGGTGGTATTGTTAGAACTGTAATTGTTAAACTGCACTTATTAAAACAACCTCACCGGAAACATTTGAATGAAAGTAATGGACAGTAGAATCAGAATTTTAAAAAATACAGTATAAGAACAGCACATTACTTATGTTGCTTGATATAATATATTTCTGTCTCTGTGTAGGTGGATGTCTTAGTGACCACAGCTGGAGGTATAGAGGAGGATCTGATCAAGTGTTTGGGCCCAGTGTACATTGGAGACTTTACAATGTCCGGAAAGGATCTGTATCAAAAAGGCCTTAACAGGTCAGAGAGTATTTCAGATTAATGTATTAGAGTATAACACACTAATGTTAACATGGCTCACTTACACTGCCAGCATTATTGAGGAGTATTAATTTGTCTTGCATTTCCTTTTGGCTGCAGGACTGGAAACACTCTGATGCCTGAAGAAAACTACAGTAAATTTGATGACTGGATGATGCCGATCTTAAAGCAGATGCTGGTGGAGCAGAACACTCAGGTGTGGGGACTGTGTTTTGAACATCTCTGTTTTCCTACAATCTCGTTTATACAGTGTAAAAATTCAAACCATTTAACAACATTATGAAGGAGGAATTTCTAATGCTATTCTTTTCATTGTGGCACTTGAGGTGTCCTGGTCCCTGTTTTTGCCTTCAGCTCACACAATAGTTTGATTTTTCTGAGATGTTTCTTCACTCAGGGCGTTCGCTGGACTCCATCTAAGATGATCCATCGACTGGGCAAGGAGATCAACAACCCTGAATCTGTTTGCTACTGGGCCTACAAGGTGAGTGATCTGGTGATCTGGGAACAGCTGCAACTGCTGAAATTATATCTTATTTTATACAGTTACTGAGAAGTGATGAGGTGTCTGTTTCAGAATAACATCCCGGTGTTCAGCCCTGGACTGACTGACGGCGCTATCGGAGACATGTTCTACCTCTTCTCAGCTAAAAACCCTGGCTTGATATTGGACATAATTGAAGGTGAAAGAGTCTTCATCTCTGCTTACTTCGTTTGTCTTCAGGATGTTAGTTTGTTTATCACAATGCATTTGATTTCAGATGTATCAAAGGTGAACAACATTGCAGTGGCTGCCAACAGCACAGGGATGATCATCCTGGGAGGAGGTCTGGCCAAACACCACATATGCAATGCCAATGCATGGGTATGTATTTAGCATTTTGCACACACGGACACACTTGTTTTCATTAGTGTATAGTGAGCCATGTTTCTACTGTAGCCCAGAACTGACAAATCAAACACTGGCTCTAGATGGGGCCTTTCACATTTTTGCGAGTTTCATCCACACCGTAGTTTTTCCTACATGAAACTAAACCCTACACACTGGTCCTTTAACACACTGCTGTGTCTTCTTCCAGAGGGATGGAGCTGACTACGCGGTGTACGTGAACACGGCCCAGGAGTTTGATGGCTGTGACTCAGGGGCCAGACCTGATGAGGCAGTGTCCTGGGGCAAGATCACAGCAGATGCTAAACCTGTGAAGGTATCTTTTATACTAATATTGGGTATTATTACCATCATATCATCAGTACTATTACCACCATCTTGCAACTACAACTTTTTTGCACCTTATCTACCTATTTATCTTTTTTATCTTTTCTACCTAAGTATTTTTTTCTATTGTCTATCTATCCAATACATTAAAGTCAAGGTAATTTACTAGTCCTAAAGACTAGATCAAGCTGTTAAGATGGATTGATATTGTTCTCTGAGGTTTTAATACACATCTTGTCATTGTGTCTTTCCAGGTGTTTGGAGATGCTACCATAATCTTCCCCTTATTAGTGGCAGAAACCTTCGCAGTTCATGCTAAGGCGACTACTGGCAAGAAAAATGAATGAAATCAAGGCCTCCTCCAATCTTTTATTATTATTACTATGTTTCATTCTCTCTCTCTCTCTTTGCTTCAGGCTATGGGTTTTTCAGAAATGTTTAATAGACCGTTCTCATGGTTCTCATCTTCTGAATTATTACTTATAAGAGAAGATTTTAGAGAGGCAGGTTCAACTGAATGCCATGGCCTCCTCAGTTGTTCAGTCCTGTATGTCTGGTAGCACTAGTCTTACAAATAGCCACCAATTAAGACTGCTCTGGTCCTTCCAGTCTACCTTCACACAGGAATCATTTCCCTTGACCTGATCTGGTTTCAAAATAAAGCTGTGTGAGTGGAAGAGTCATCAGATGGGCTCCCTCTCATTAACTGGTTGTGGAGTTTGGGGGTGGTTACAATGTCCCAGTGTTACATGTATAATGTGCTAAAACTCTTCTAAAATCTTGAATCAAATTTTGTTTTGAAAAAGGTGGCGGTTTTTACTGGTGCATACGTGTTGGAAGGTGCTTATTCAAATGTTCAAATAATATTTACTGAAAAAAACAACAAAACCTGAACTATAGATGTCAATAAAAAAATTTGAATTGATGGATTACGACTCAACTTTTTCTGTGTTTGGGAGTAGATGCATCAAAACAGCAAATGTATAAATACAGGCATCCTTCACCGAATGTTTTAATTTATTGTACAGAAGTCTTAACGAGAGGTGAACAAAAGGGTCACGATAAGGCAGAGATGGTTCAGAACAGTGGTTCCCAATCTGAGGTCAGGGACCCCCATTAGGGGTCGCCAAAGCTTCACGGGGAAGCATTTTGTTCATTTCTGTGAAGAAAACTAAATGGAATTGTTATTTTTAAAGTTTAGATTATTATTTCGGATCTAATCTGTGAATACCTGAACAAAAGCTATATTCTCAGAGCCTTTACTCTCCCATAAGCAGCCTCGTCCTGCATTAGAAAACAGCAGTAAAAGAGTAAATAGTACAACGAGAACAAAACACTGAATTTGTCTGAAAGAAGCATATTAAGTGTGTATGACTATTATATATATATATATATATATATACAGACAGAGAACTGTATAAAAAGTATAATAAATATCAGTAAAACTCTCTGATCAATATTAACAGGAAAGAATTTGTTCAAAATTAAAATTCACCACCATGAAATCCTTTCACACAATCTTCCTGCAGTTACCGTGCTCACTCTTTAGTGTTCTGTGCTGTTAGACATTAAATATAAAATAAAATATCCATAATAAATAAATAAGTCATGTAGTCGAGGGACGCAGTTTTATGACGACATCTTCCCTCGTCGGAAGTGGTGTTTCAAGTAAACTTCGCCTCAACACAACTTTTCTGTTCATATCCCTGAAACAGAGAAGAGTCTGCATTCAGTCGGTCGTTCATACGGCGACAGTGGCCGCCATTTTGGCTCACTGGCTCGGACGACGGCTGTTGACCAACGGCTGGTTTCCAGTAAACATACACTGTAGCTAGCACTGTTAGCCTAGCAGGGCTCGAAGCTAACGTCAACCCGCTGTCTTACACCTGTAACCTTACTTGTGTTAGTCGGGTAGAGTTTTAAATGTTACCATTTAATAGACGTATGTTGCAGATTATAGTTAGCTAACCAAATAGGCACCATTTGTATTCAGGTGTAGCCAAAGCTTTATTTAATCAACATCTCTAAAGCTAACGTTAGTAATGTAACGACAGTTTAACTGCTAATATTTGAGCTTGTTTGTGTTTGAACACACATACAGCCAACGACGGTAACTTATAACACAGATGCAGTTTCAGTGATGTTTGTTTACAGTAACTTACATGAGTTATCGGTCTTTTGCTAAGAGGAGAAGAGGGGATGTCTGAGGTCAGGGGTAACTGTAATGAACCGGGGGCAGGGACACAAGGTGACCCGGACGGACCTTCTCCGGACGGACCACCGGACGGACCATCCCCGGACCCCGTGAAATCTCCGAGTGGCGAAGCTGCCAGCTCTGACCTGCAAGGGTAAGACTGTCTGTCACCCTCAATCAATGGCCTTCCGTGGCATTTCACAAGGATATGAGATTAATAAGCCGTCCTATCCCTTCCAGTCTCCCTGCTGGTCGCCCGACCTCAGCTGATGTTAGCCCCTCACCTTCAGCTGAGACAACCGGCCTGTTGTCATTACCATGGGAGATGGTTACCCACATTGCCTCGCACCTTCCTGCTCAGTGTGTCATCACTGTGCTGCCAAAGGTTCGTTTTTTTTGTTTTTTTTTAAAGATCTTTTGGCCAGCCACTTCCATAACATACCTTTTAATACACTTTCACTGTATACTCCCGGGACGGGGTGTTACTTCAAAGGCATTGTGTGTATCTTTGAGAGAAAACATGTTGAATGCACTTCATTCATTCGTTTCAAAGACAATTTTTAAAGCGTTTTGTATCCTACTTTGTTTAAATTTATGTTTATTAGCAGAAAGCAAAAAGCCTTTCTTGGCACATTACAAGCATCTGTAGATCAGTGAAATAATGTGAAGCCATTGGCAGGAATGTGTCCCATTTCGTACATGTGTGCTTGCATGTCCGTATTTGTGCCCCAGGCAAACAAACAGGGCTCTATAGCAGTGCTAGAGGGCCAGAAACTCCACAGGGAACCTTGAAAACTTTATCAGTCTTGCAAATATTGGAAATGTTGTTGAATCCCTCACACACTCCTCTTTTTAGGTCTGTCATGCGTTGGGTAATGTGGGTAAGGACAGCACCGCTTGGCAGCTCCGGGCACGCAGACTAATAGGATCCCGAGCTGGCTTTCCAGTCGGACCAAGGGAGGACTTTGACTGGGCTTCTGCTTGCCTGGAGATGGAGCAGCTGATAACCTGCTGGACGGGCCAAGGGCATCTTGTGGCCAGACAGACCCAAGAGGATGAGGAGGAAAGGGAACAAGTGGGGCAGCAGCAAAGGGCAGGGCAGGATAGGGAACCAGTTGCAGAAGGACAGGAAGATGGTAGAGGGGATGAGGAAGAAGGGGTGGGAGTGGTTGCGCAGGAGGTTGCGTATGGTGTTGATGAAGGAATGGAGGTGGCAATGGAAGGTGAGGATGGTGAAATGCAGCCCATGGTAGCCGTGGAGCGACTGGAAAGACTGAGAGAGGCGTTGGAAGAGAGACTGGAGGATGATGCAGCAGCACTAATGGAGGAAGAAAGGGACCACAGGATCGCCTTTAATGCTGATGAAGGGCAAGATGGCGCTCTTAATCACCAAGAGGCACTGGCAGACCCCAGGAATCTGGGTAATGGCAGACAGGGAGAAATCGACCAACATCAAACCCCCAGAAGTCCTAGCCCACCCCCAGCACTGGAGTGCATCAGCCTACCTTCAGGCCACATTGCCCAGGTCAACTCAGTCCTCCTCGTGGGGGGAGAGGGGGCCGTTTGTGCCACAGGTTCCAGAGACTGGAACGTTAAGCTGTGGGATCTCCAGGCAGGCACTGGTGGCACCCTGCTGCACACATTGGGAGGTCAGGGTGACTTCAGCACCCACCGGGGCTGGGTCTGGTGCCTGGCATCTCAGGGACCTCTGCTGGCCTCAGGGGGCTTCGACAGCACAGTGAGGTTGTGGGACCTACAGGCAGGTGGTGCAGAGAGGGGCCTGATACGGGCCGGGGCTGCTGTCCTCTGCCTCTCCTGTCAGACAGATGTATTGCTGGCTGGTACATTTGACAAGAGGATCAGCATGTATGACACCAGAGGTGAGGGGGCTTAGCATACGCATACTTTTCAGTTGAAACACGACATAAAATCCTTCTTACACACTTAGACAAACCACTTGGTTTCTGAGGTTGATTATATCATAATTTTCTCCACAGCTGCTGAACCCCTGGTGAAAAGCCTCCGTCTTCATGGTAACGCTGTAATGTGCCTCGCTGCAGATGACAAGTACATCATCTCTGGGAGTAAAGACTGCACTGTGGCCGTCTATGACCGCAGGGCAGGCAAGGGCTTAAAGAGACTCCGGGTAGATGCAAACACACACACAAAGTTTCTTAAGTTTGCGTTTGAGCACATATGTGTTCAGATGTGCATCAGAACTCGAGACTAACTCCAAACAACCCCTCCATTTCTAGCTGAGCTCTTACCTGCTGTCCATGAGCTACAGTGGCTGTGAGGTATGGGCAGGAGACAACAGTGGCATGCTCCACTCCTTTTCCATGCAGGCTGGGACCTTAAAACCCCTGTCCCAGTTTGATGTGGGACACACAGCTCTAGTCACTGGCATCCACAGGTCCCCCGGAAGCCTCTACACCTGTTCATCTGATCGTACTGTCAAGGTAGGATGAGGCAGATTCCTTGTTACTTTGCTTATTTAACTAACTCTGCTACTAAATGGTCTTAAGTTGTAATTTCTTGTCTGTATTGCAGGTACATATCCCCTGTTCACCTCCAAGGACATTATGCACACTGCATCACCAAGCTGGAGTCAATGGGGTTAGTACCACATAAAGAGAATTAAAGTGTCAAATTGTTTACATTTAAAGATTATGTTAAAACTTTAATTATGTAAAAAGTCATCATCTATACAGTATTTGCTGTCTGTGTGGTGTTTCTTTGATTTGTAAGATATTTGTAAGTAATCAATCTGCTCATTCTCATTTTTGAAAATGTTTGTACTCCATGTCTCACTCTCTCACTGATAACACTCCTCCTGTCTCTGTCTTTAACTCTCAGCTGAGTGTGGAGGCTGGAGTCCTTGCTGTCGCCTCAGGGGATGTCTGCATGGAAGTCTGGAGGCCCAGAAAATGAAAGAGCAAGGCCTGCAAACTATGTGGTAAAACTTGAAAGCAGATGGGGACAAGTCCCCTGAAGACTATCAACGCTATACTGATCTTTCAGTATACACACAACATTGAAACATTTGATTTCCTTGTTTGATCCCGTTAAGAGATTTTTTTACAAACAAAAACACATATATGAACACATGAAATGTGTTTATTGCTAAATGTTTGTTCCATACACTTAATTGCCATTTTGTGCCAGTACTCAAAGCTTTCAAAGACACTACGTTGGAAAAAGTGAATCTCGCTTTCAGTTGTTTATTCAACAGTGTGAAACAAGCTTATGGTATTTACATGCTTATGAATTGACTGAATCCATTACAGTAACTGACATTGTACCAAAAGCTTTAGTTACATGTACAGTGAAATATTTGAATTATCCAAGCCCTCTGTGACACACTGATTGTATTTGTAAAGCTATTTATTTAAACACATTCAACAGTGCTAAACAATATGATCCTTTTTGTCAATATGTCTGTATATCCATTCTGTGTGTGTATGTGTGTGTGTATGCTAGTTTTAACAATGTGTAACCATTTAATTGTTCGGATAAATCTAACTATAAATCATTTGCACAATACTTGACAGATGCATCCATTAAAACACATTGAAAGACTGTTAAATTACTTGAAAAACTAGTGTCTGAAGTATTGGTTGGAGTTGTTCAATTGTAATGAAGTGTTAACAAGAATGAACCATTGATTGCCATACAGTAAAGAATCAGTCGTCGATAGCAGTTGTCCACGTGGCAGCCTGTCGTGTGTCGGTCATCTCGACTCAGGACTGTCAAAGCAGCACACAGGTCTTCTTATCTTTGAAAGGATTGGATGAGGCAGCGATGCCAGTGAGCAGAGGGTCACTGCGCCTGTGGTCCTGGCAGTACCGGACCAAGTCTGCGGCTGTCAGTGAGATCTGCTGGGATGAAGGTGGATAGGATGGCATGTCACAGGAATTAAGACATTGTAATACTGCAAGAATAAATAAACACTGGACATTGTATGTTAATATTAGAGACATGGAGCATGTGAGTAGATATGAAAAATAAAACAATGCTATTCTTAAAATGAATAAATCAGAACTACCTGATCTCAAGTGATGCAGTTTTGAATATATGATGATGTGATGGCATATGTGATTTTTCAGATTCTCACATACCTTGATTCTCTCCATGTTTGCCTCCAACCGAAGTTGATCCACCAGTTTTTGTGCCTGAACAACACTGTTGCTGCTGCACATCATTCCTGACATAACCTTCAGTCTAATGACTCAGAAAAAAAAGCCTACTATCAGGACTCAGTTTTACTCTTCCACTCCAAAAAGAGAAATTGTTTGTTTTACCTGATCGTACGAGACCACTCAGGTTGTGCAGGAGAGTCTAGTCAGAGAAGCTCCTGAGTTTCCTTCCTCACCTGTATCCCCCTTTTTATTCACCGCTGGGGGCAGTTCAAAGGCTCTGTGATATAAAAGGTCATACAACACAGTGTTGGAAATGTCACAAACATCACACATCACTTCACAGTCACCACTGATGAAAAGATTATTGACTAAGGCATTATGCTGTGCTCCAGGTATACCTTCTGCCTTTCAGCTACACAATGTGTGTGCAATTTTTTACAAAAGGTATGGTCAAAAACATCTGTTTATGCAATAATAGAGAGATTGGAGATTGGAAGTATTTATTAATTTGATTAACTGTGTTTTAGTTAGGTTGTCAAAATGTGTAAGGCATATATTTTTATTTTTATTAAATCAGTTCAGACGAGGGACCGCAAAAGGGGAAGTGACACTATGGTGAAGACACAAGAATGTGCCAGTTATTATTGTGCTTGACTATTCCCATTGTATATCTTTTAATCTGGAAAACAGTTTGTTCTTAAGCTTGAAAAGTGCTTATTAATCATTTTATTAAATTTAAATGATCATTATCATTATTCTGGATAGAAATAGTCATTTTTACTTCTACATTTAGCTTTGAACATCTCACTGTTCAAATGCAACAATAATATAAAGCTGTGATAGAAATCAAATGAATAATTTTACATTATATATATATATATGTGTGTGTGTGTGTGTGTGTGTGTGGCAAGTACAATTTTACCCATATAATTAATTATATTTATACCACTTTTTACATAAATTCAAAAGCAAAACATTGAATAAATACATGTATTATTATTATTAAATTGAGTACTGCATCCACCTGATTAACCTACCCTTATCTGAATGTTTAATCATTTAAAAAAGCTGAATAAGGTAAAAATATGTAAATAAAACATTTTAAGAGTATAATAATATAAAGTTGTATGCAGCCTACAGTAGAGATTATAGTTCAAACATTAGACACACCAATGACAGTCCAACATCTGTTTGACACAGTGTGAACAAACACCTATGAAGTCCACACACACACACACACACACACACACACACACACACACACACACACACACACTGTAATTAAATACCCACTTGTGAGTTTCAGGGCTTTAGGGGTTTGTCCCTCCGCGCTTTCCGTAGTAAGAGCGTCTTCTGCAGGCGACCCATGTGTTGTTTACAGAGATGCTAATTTATCGTGGTGGGAATTGATGCCAACTGAACCATCTTCATCAGCTAACTAACTCCTCTCCACCAACAGGTGAGTTTCCTCTCTGTGCTCTGATGTTTAATCCTGTTTAAAAGCAGTCGATGGAGACATACAGCTCACTGTTAGCTCGTCTGCTAGCTGACATCAGACCACATTGATTCCGCCACTGACAGTATGTGCTTCATTCAACTCATCCTGTCCGATCAATGACACTTTTATTCACCTAGAAACCTGGACGTAAACGTTTGTGTTTGGTTTCTTTTTATACGTTTAAAATTGTGTTGTTGTTGTTGTTGTTGTTAGCTTTAGCTGTGCAAGACAGCCAGAAAGTTTCCAGCTATTATTATCATCATCATCGTACAGCTGGCCGTCCAGGTAGACACTTAAAAACGGGGCAAGAGTCGTCTGGGTCAGGTAGAAGACCATCAAAGGCCACTGTTAAAGTTTAAGAAGTCATTTAAAGACACTAAATAACCTGCAGGAAGGAACAAAGTAATTAATTTTAAATGAAATCTTTATTAAACACTGAGCTAAAGTGAAGGGGTTCAAACAATGTTCCTAAACCACTGGAAGAAGACAGTGTATGCAAACAAAACAAAAAGCTTATTATCCACAAACACATAATTCATTAGGTTCTTATAAAGATCAGCTCTACATGTGAGAGGAGAGGAGCACAATTGTTTGTTAACTTTACTGGCACAGAGAAATGTGCCTACTGTGGCACAAATTGACATTTTGGGACACTTTTGCCTCCCAGCACAAACACTCAGGGCGTGCTGGCATACAGACACACAAACACACAGACACACAGACACACCCTCAAACAGCCTACAGCAAAAAAGGCATTCTTTTAGCTTTCTAAACCAGCAGATACACCCTGTATTACTGAGGCAAAATCACAACACCATTACAGAGCAAAATAATCTGGCCAATCAGGATACTGTTCTCCAAGCTACTGTAGCTGCCGTTGAGGCTTTCTTTCATATGGAAGTGTGCATGGTTTCATCTGGGTTGGAAAATCTATATAAGGGACTTCTGTGTAGCTGACTATTGTAGTTATAGAATCACTGGTGGATGGGTGGGGGGGCGTTCAAAGGTCTGGACCCCGGACAATGTTTTCCAGCTGTTCACACATCAGCAGCTATGAAGCTCAGTCGTGGTTTTTCTGCACGTGTCAGTAAGAGCACTGGGCACCACAGTCTCCCAACCACACCCCTAACACGTTCTCTGTGTTTTTGCAGAAAAGATGGCAGACCACGCCCCCTCTGTTGCCATGGAGGCTGTCCTTAAGCCCAGTTGCGACCTCCCAGAGGACATGCCAAAGATCAAAGGCTATGACTTCAACCAGGGGGTAGATCTCCAGGCAGTGCTGAAGTCCTACCTCACCACGGGCTTCCAGGCCAGCAGGTTGGGCTTAGCCATCCAGGAGATCAACCAAATGGTACGAGGGATGGCTGTGTTGCACGGAAATCCCAGAAACGGATATTTTAAAACTAGGGCACATGAAGCAAAAACTATCTGCATGGCTAAAGGGAGGTTATTTGGGGCGAACCGACCCAAATCATACAGATTTAGTAGCTTTTTATCAGTCTGTTTATGATCATTTGTTAAGTTATCATTATCATCTAATGACTCCTCTCCCACAGATAGAGAAGCGTCTTGAGCCGGTGGAGGCGGACGAAGGAAATGAATGTAAAGAGTCCGGTGAAGCCTCCCGCAAGTTGGGCTGCACCATCTTCCTGGGTTACACCTCCAATTTAATTAGCTCCGGGGTCAGAGAGAGCATCCGCTACCTGGCAGAGCACAAAATGGTACACATTTATACACTCGTTACAATTATCCAGGTCGTAGTTTAATCACAGATAACGTCTAAAATGATCAACCAAATTTGACAGGGAGTTTATCAGAATCTGTCCTGTTACTGTGTGTCAGGTGGATGTGATTGTAACCACAGCTGGAGGCATAGAGGAGGATTTAATCAAGTGTCTGGCTCACACGTACTTGGGAGACTTCAACCTGCCTGGCAAGGAGCTCCGCCAGAGGGGCATCAACAGGTTGGAAACTACTGATGCAGTACACCTCATGTTTGACTCTTTGGGATGCACACATATATATGTATGTACAGTCATGTGAAAAAATTAGGACACCCTATGAAAACATGTTTTTTTTTTACATATTTAGACATATGGATATTTAATATCAATTTTAACAATACTGAGAGATTCAAGTAATATAACTAAACAAGTAAAACTGAAGAAAATACTTTTTAAAACTTTCTGTAAAATGTAATAAAATAAACATGCAGTTTCTGGTGAGGAATAACTTCGGACACCCCCACATTTTTTTCCACTTAAAATGGCTGAAATCACACACAGGTGTATCACATCAGGTGCACATGATTAGAAAATTGTTACTCATCATTTTGAAGGAGGCTTGCCCTATTTAAACCTCAGACATTCAGTTTGGTGTGCTCCTGACTGTTGACGTGAGAGTGAACACCATGGTGAGATCGAAAGACCTGTCTGAGGCCTTCAGAAAGAAGATTGTTGCAGCTTATGAGTCTGGTAAGGGATTCAAAAGAGTTTGAAATCAGCCATTCCACTGTCCGGAAAATAGTGTACAAGTGGAGGACATTCAAAACAACTGCCAACATGCCCAGGTCTGGCTGTCCAAGCAAGATCACCCCGAGAGCAGACCGCAAGATGCTAAAAGAAGTCTCCAAAACCCCTAAAATGTCATCACAGGACCTACAGCAGGCTCTGGCGACTGTTGATGTGAAAGTGCATGCCTCTACAACCAGAAAGAGACTGTACAAGTTTAATTTTCACGGGAGGTGTGCAAGGAGGAAACCTTTACTCTCCAAGAGAAACATTAAGGCCAGACTGAAGTTTGCCAGAGAGAACGTAGACAAAGAACAGGACTTCTGGAATAATGTTCTTTGGACAGATTAGTCTAAAATTGAATTATTTGGACACCAGAACAGAGGACATGTTTGGCGCACACCAAATACAGCATTCCAGGAAAATAACCTCATACCAACTGTGAAGCATGGAGGTGGAAGTGTCATGGTTTGGAGGGTTGCTTTGCTGCAGCAGGACCTGGCCAGCTCACTGTCACAGAATCCATCATGAATTCTACAGTGTATCAGAGGGTGCTTGAGAAACATGTGAGATCATCTGTAAGAAAATTAAAGCTGAAGCGGAACTGGACCCTGCAACATCACAATGACCCTAAACATACCAGTAAATCCACCAAGGACTGGCTGAAAACTAAGAAATGGAGAGTCCTGGAATGGCCCAGTCAAAGCCCAGATCTTAATCCCATTGAGATGCTGTGGGGTGATTTAATACGGGTTGTACATGCAAGAAACCCCTCAAACATCACACAGGTTAAAGCATTCTGCATTGAGGAGTGGGGCAAACTTTCCTCAGACCGATGTCAGAGACTGGTAGAGGATTACAAGAAGTGTCTCACTGAAGTTATTTCAGTCAAAGGTGGTAACATTAGGTATTAGGGGGTAGGGTGTCCTAACTTTTTCCTCAGTTAGAATATGCATTTATGTTGTCTTTTGTTTAATGAGTAAAACATTTATTTTTCGCTGTTTACCTGCAATTAGATCACTTTCTTTTCCAGAGATAAATAAAAACAAGATTAGACATCGATATGTGAACATCATTATTCTTAATGTATAACTGAATACTTAATGGGGTGTCCTTTTCAGATGACTGTATGTATGTAAAACATGTCTGTTTCCTCTGTCCTTGCTGGATGTAGGATTGGGAATCTGTTGGTGCCCAATGACAACTACTGTAAGTTTGAAGACTGGCTGATGCCCATCCTGGACCAGATGTTGTTGGAGCAGAACACAGAGGTGGGTCTCTCTGGGTGATATAGTTTGTTTATTGCACCTAGCAACAGGTGAAATACCAGTACTTGTTAATCTGGTGTATTCCACACAGTTGTGTAGTCAAGATGGCCTATAATATCGTCTACATCATACACATTTTTCTTTTACTTTCTTTCCTTCAGGGCACCCGTTGGACTCCCTCAAAAATGATCCACCGACTTGGCAAAGAGATCAATAATACTGAGTCTGTCTACTATTGGGCGTACAAGGTGAGTCCTGGTTGATATAGGTAATCTATTACATTATAAAGAAACAAAAAATACCAGTAAACCTAAACCATTTAATTGCTTAAAAGTCAGTAGAGACAAGTTGCAACAAAAATGATTTAAGTCTTAATCAGTGAGTTTGTGTCAGTTAAGATTGAAGAAATTGGGTCTAAAGTCAGTTTATTTGCAACCATAATACAATTCTTCATTTTAAAAATTCTGAAATAATATTATGAATGAACTTTTTAAATTGTTGTTTATCTTCTGTATCAGAATAACATTCCAGTGTTCAGTCCTGCTCTGACAGACGGCTCTCTGGGCGACATGATCTACTTTCACTCTTACAAGAACCCCGGCTTGGTTTTGGACATAGTGGAAGGTAAAAGCAACATTACTGCCACAGAACAAGGTCACCACAGCTGTCTCAACGTTATCTGTTTATCATATCATGACTGTGAGCTTTATTTCAGATATTCGCAGGGTGAACAGCCAGGCAGTGTTTGCCAAAAGGACGGGGATGATCATCCTGGGAGGAGGGCTGGTCAAACATCATATAGCCAATGCTAATCTTATGGTAACTTATCTTATCATCTTATGGTTATTTCCTACTTTCTATTACTTGACTTCACGTCAGGTTTTGTATACAATTCTGCAAAGTTTTGAAAAATGAAGTTGGCCATCAGTGGTAGAATGTAACGTACTTACTCCTGAATGGTGCGGTTGTGAGATATTTATTTCCATGTCATGTTACTTCACACTCATATTCCACAGCAATTCAGAATTGAAAACTTTAGTTACTTTACAGATTCACTTTTACGGTGATGTAATATGATGAGTTTATAAAATAAGATTCATAGATTCAACTACAAGTAGCTAAAATAGTTAAAATAGTCCCTTTTCCACTGTAACAGTAAAAGTCTACTTACACATTGATGCTTCCTTAATATAATTAATGCATATAATAGTCACATGGGATGTTTTTCTGAATTATGATCGCTTTCAATATTGATAATGTTACACCTGTGTACTAAGGTATCAGAATAGATGCTCCTGGAAACAGGGAAAATAAATGTATGAATAAAAAAGCAATCGAGGCAATGAGAAAGAAATATATTAAAAAGCCTTTATTGTAATGGCTCAAACAACAACAACAACAACAACAACAACAACAACAACAAAACATGTACTGTCTCTCTCTCTGTCACTCTCCAGAGGAATGGAGCTGACTACGCAGTGTTTGTGAACACGGGTCAGGAGTTCGATGGCTCCGACTCTGGAGCCAGACCTGATGAGGCCATATCCTGGGGCAAGATCAGAACAGATGCTAAACCCGTTAAGGTACCAATATGTATCCCAGCAATATTAGCCATGACCAGACCAAGACTAATGTCAACATTATGTTCTATTTATTACAATTATATGCTCAGATTCCCTTTTTATAAGGAGATATTTTGAGACTTCACTAAGTTATTTCACATATTTTCCAGATGCCTTTTACAGCCCATAGATAATACACCTCGAGTGTTTTCAGATGTGGATTTTTCTTTGCTCTTTTATGGTATCAGGCAGCATTAACTGTTGATGTTTTAGTTGAAAACTTGTATCCAATCTCATTAAACATGCAGTGACTCAGAGACAGCATTATGCCAGTGTGACAGATTATAAGACTATTCCATTAAACAAAAAATGTGGTCCAGAAAGAAAAGGTTATCATCGATTTCCTGCATTTATTTTTTGCTTTTCATTGTCCACTGTTTGGAAAAGAAATCAGTGTTCACCAGGAGGCTGTGTCCTCCGCTTCGGCCTCAAGGTGGCGGTGTGTGCACAGTGTTTGGTCTGAGGGTGCAGTGTGGCACAAAAACGGCAAAACATAAACATGAAACGCAAGGACTCAGTAAAGTGTGGTCAGTGCGTAACATACCAGAAAAGTGATGCACTGCTCTGTTCCTGTGCTCCCAGGTGTATGCAGACGCCTCTCTAGTCTTCCCTCTGATTGTGGCTGAGACCTTCGCTCTCCACGCCGACAAGCTGACTGCTGGAAAGAAGACGGATTAAATTATTGCCTCCTTCTGTTAGAAACAAACAACCCGCTTTGTTCCTCTGGCGCTTCCCTTGTTTGACATATTGCAGATATAAGTTTGATCTTCTAAACATTTCTGTTGAAAGTACATGCTTATGGTTTGGCAACTTTAAGAGGCAGCATTTCATACAATGCTGTAATTGAAAACCTAATTTTTTATGGGAGTCAGTGGTGAGGGTTTCCTGTCTTAATGCTTTCCATAACAATATTTACTTGGGAAAACAAGTACGGGTTTTTTTTTTTCCCCCTGTTAGCTGGAATAGCATGGGTAGCAAGCTATTGCATGTACCAAAGAGATTGTGTAGAATGTGTCAGGTTTTAGGTGTGGCAGTGAGTATATGTATGTGTGAGAGAGAGAGAGAGAATATATATACACTCATGAGGCATTTTTTATTTTTTATTTTTAGCCGAGAGATTTATTTCAGTTTAGTTGTGGCAAGACACATCGTTTTTATTTTATCCAAGCCTTTACCTTACTGTCAATGTTACAGGATGAAATATGTGCCTGTATATCTTAATAAATTATAAGTGAATCATTTATTCCTGTGTAAATGGGGTTTTAGTGGACGATTACAGTCTTATAGTCTTTGAGCAGAAGGCCACAAGGAGTCCACTTTGTGACACTTAATTTCACATGACTATGTTTGTAATCTTTATTGTATTTAAGGGTATAAAAAAAATAAACTGTTGCGTTACAGGACACAGAAGACAATATTGCTGAAAAACAATATTTACAATATTAAATAAAGTTTGAAACTCCTCTGTTGCATTTTAAATGTGTTTAGGAACAGAAAGTGTTGCTGTTGAGATACTCTGCTACACTTGATTAGGTATCTGTACGGTCTATTGCACTTCAAACATAACGTTTTCACTTCAGTCTATTTTTGGTGACATTGTAGGAAATATGACTAGACTGCATTATATTAAGAGGTGTTTCTAATTTGTTTCCTCCCATTAACACACATAAAAATATTACAGGACTGACATAGCAGACTGATGTACTGAGATGGGAGATGTCTTTATCATTGTTACTAGATTATGTGGGTGAGTTTGCTGAGAGTCACCTCGATGCTGTTTGAGAGCTGTACGGCGCCATACGAAGCATCACCACTTACTCATGTGTGGACAGTGTTTGCTCAGTGGGTAGGACTCTCGGCTCCTTCCCTTCATGGTGTCAGCAGAATCAACCACATAATCTAGTAACACTGATAAAGACATTTCCCATCCTAATACATCAGCCTGCTATTGTGGGAGTGGATATTTCCTCTGGCTAATTGCTGCTCCCATATCCTTTACACATGGTCACTGTTACTTTCACAACTCGGTGATATTAGCAGACTTTGCAGTGGAAATGTGGGTAGTACTTGTATCAAATGTGTGTGTAGTATATTCACTGAAGCCTGGTTGTTGTCCCCAAAAGTTGTTAAAAGTGTCGGAGTCCTTTTTTTTTTTTTAGTGGGAATGGTGACCTTTTCTTTTTTGGAAACAGAGATGGAGAAGTGGAGTTGGAACTGGGATAAGGTCAGCTTTCCCAAAACCTCAGCCCCATGTGTCACACACACACACACACACACACACACACACACACACACACACACACACACACACACACACACACACACACACACAGAGTTGGGCGTTCCTGTCTTTGTACAAACTGCTTTTCCATTCAGTCCTTCTATCATTTCCTATTGGCGGTGGCACTGTTTGAGTGTGTGTTTACCCAGGGCTTGACAGTTAAAAGATTTTTTTTAAAGGCAGTGGTGTATGGATTTTCAGCCCTATAGAGACTTATGTTTGTTCTGTGCTTAATGGAAAGATTACAAGAGGGCTGAAAAGAGAATGTGTGTGTGTGTGTGTGTGTATATATATATATATATATGTACTGTAGTCACGCAATGATAATATTGTGTGGCGTCTGCACAGAGCAGACAGTGTTTGCCCCCTCCTCCTCTGCAGAACAATCAGCACACTGTGTGTGATGTGCAGGGCCGCAGCAGTCATAATGGCAATTATGTCTTCTCCTGGACAGATTGGCGAGAACCAAAGAGCCAGCCAGACAGACAGGGAGGGAGAAAGAAGAAGGAAAAGACAAGAGGGATAGCTGACCTGCTGCACAGCTGCAGGGTGGGGTGGACCTGTGGGGAAAAAAAAGTGGATAGATTTGTCACATTTGCATATTTATATCAAAATCCTGTTTTTTTCCTGACTCACTTTTATTGTTTCTCACTAAAGTCTGTCTGAACTGTGTGCCCTCATAAAGCCCAGCCACCATATTCCAGAGAAGTGCTGATAAACATGTTGGGTTGCCCTTGGTTTTGCCTCTCAGGCTGCATGCAGTCGGCTCTACCTTATTGTTGAAGGGCTGCGTCCAAAATCACTCCCTATTTACTATATTGTGCACTACTTTTACTGTCCACCATTTTCTCTAAGCATCAGATTTCTGACCGCGTATATTTATTCACTATATAGTCCCCTCAAAAAATTCCACAATGGAACAAAAAGCCATGGCATGTACACACTAACTTCTGGTACGAATCCCACAATGCAATGCTCGGCATTTCACAGATGGGAAAATTACAGTTGTGCGTCTCTACAGATAAAACAAGGTGACAATTATTAACTATTGTACAGGGAGAGTGAACAAAGGGGTGATTTAAGTTGTTAGGGCTGAAAGAATACACCACTCAGGGCTTATTGGGTAAGAAAAAGTAAGTAATCTATATTTCTATTTACAGTTAAAAGATGCTCAAAGTTAACATCGGCCAATTAGTTTTTTGTGGTAAAATCAATTTGAACTATTCAGGAGTGAAGGCATAAAGAGGAAACAAATAAATGTGTTAGTGCAACAAGAATACTTGTTTACATAGAATTTCTCTCTCTAAAGTTTTATTTATTTAAAATTTTAAACCTATTATTATTTATTTCTAACTCCATAGTCCCCCCCCCACCTCTGAAACCTCACCTACGCCCTTGTATGTATGTATGTGCGAGTATACTCTGTCCTGTTGCATCGTCCCGGCTCCTTATCTCCACCTCTGTTTACCTGTTATGTTGCCGTAGTAACTCCCTCCTCGGACGCCCATTGGCCAACCCGCGGAGGTAGCGGCAGGTGAGGGAGTGCAGGTGCGTGGGCGTAACTAGGGAGGAAGGGAGGACGTTTGCAGAGCGAGGAGGGGCCGACTGACACCGAAAGATAAACATTCAGATATAGAAGGGAAAACAATGGAGCAATAAATGTATAGAAGGCGGGTAAAGACGTTGATAAATGGAGGAGGGAAGTTAAAAGGAGGGGTCGGCAGCCTTTCACCTCACGCGGCTTTCTCAGAAACAGGAAGTCGTCAGTTCAACCGCCGTCTCCTCCCCTGACGCAGCCGGCTGAGGCCGATGACGGCCATGTGTCACTGTTGCTATGGGAACCACTCAGCAAGGACAAACATCCGGATTACTGCTTACTGCCATGTCACCATTTTTCATCAAGTTTGTATCGTGGCTTAACCACTGTGCATTATCACTGGTTACCATGGTGACCGGAGAGGAAATTAAGAGGATGTACGGCGACAGGTTTCCCTTTCAGCTGTCTGACCTCTGCAGTCAAAAGCTGAATTATTGATATTTTCTGTGCATACATAGACTTTTAAATGAAAAAGGCATGAAAACGAGTTAGAATAAAATCAGTTTGCATGTAAATATAATGTATTATAGATCCATGCTGTACAAATAGTGAAATCACAACCTAGAACTGTTGTATAATAATATATTTTTTTTTCCTTATGACTAAACACTGAAAAGTTGCATATGCATCTGTGTCATTTTTCATGTAATTTAGGTTCCATGCAGCTTTAGTTTGGAAATAAGGTAGGCTTTATTTCCAAAATTTCCAAAATGAGAAGTCAGACTTATAGCTGCATTTATAGATACAATGCATGTTAGTTAAGGACAGTTGAAATGGTGCTAAACAAAGTAAATAATAGCCCAAATCAACCTGGACTCCAGAGGGTTTACACACTCCAATTTACATAAAGTTGCATAATGCTAGTGCAGCCAAAAGGTGTGGCAAATGTCAGAAGAGGTAAAGAAACGGCAGCAACGTTTGCATGTCTCTTATAGGTCCCCTTTAAAGGAAGTGCTGTGTTTGCTCAATAGGCCTACGTGTCGCTATACAAATATGTCTTAATATTTCCTGACGTTATGAGATGTAGATTTCAGGGAATGAGGTAAGAATTGTGACAACGTGGACACTCTGCATACTCCAATGTATTTATTTCAACTTCAAGTCACTATAAATGTATTTAATAAATATCACAACTGAAGCAAAAAATACAAAATAGAAAAATATAAGAATCTGAATTGTTTTGCATTCTTCATTTTACCTGTAACATTAAATTGACATATTATTATATAGATTTGTATGTTCTGAATATATATATATATATAATATATTAATATTAAACGTATTTTCCTCTGTTTTTAATTGACAGTAACATGGTAATATGAAACTTGATCATTGTCTCACTTATTTTTTCTTCATTTTTCCCCCTTTGTAGTCAACGTCTCAGGAGGACTTTCAGCTATAGGCAGATGTGTGAAATGTCAGACTATGCAGACTTCATAAGAGGTCAAAAGTTAATGTTGCATAACTGTACTGCGATCTAAGTAAAGCAACTCATCGTGAACTTTTTCCACCAACAGGCAATCAGGTGCTCTGTGAGTATGTCAGAGTAAAAAGAGACTAAAAGTCAGTGTATGCTGATGACAGGACGACTCTTTGTCAGTGGAATCTCAAGGTGTAATCATTGAATTATTTTTAATACTGTGTTTGTGACGTGAGATTTATTCTATAATTGAAGACATGATGGGAAAAAAACCACAAAAGACACATGAACTGCTTTTTTAAAAAGAAATTCAACTTTAATGTTGACCACATAGTGATCATATTTATTTTATACATTTTAGTTTTGAAAAACAAAGGCACACATGAAGAAACTGCAACACCCTCTCCCTCTTGTATATATATATATTTTAGACAAGACAATGAACAATAAAATAAAAGCAACACATACAAAAACACTGAAGCAAATATTGCAGCACAACTTATTAAAAATATTTTATTACAAGCAAGGTATGCATTTCAAAGTCTAATTATTCACATACATTTTTGATTATAATAGCTTTTATGGTTTCATGAAAAATTTATCTTTTAGTGCTCTGTAAATGCAATAAGAAAGCAGGCATAAATCCAAGTAAAGTGTTTCATTACAGAATGTGTGATGTGTGTGTACATCTGAGAAAAATGTTGCAGCTAGACATACAGTGTAACAGCCACATAGACTGAAATATTATTGTCAATCATTTCCAAATGCATGTATTTAAACATGCACGTACACATACAGACTTTAAGACGATATAACAGGCTACAGTCATTATTGTGTGTGTGTGTGTGTGTGTGTGTGTGTGTGTGTGTGTGTGTGTGTGTGTGTGTGTGTGTGTGTGTGTGTGTGTGTGTGGAACGGAGACCAGTCCCCTGTTCCTGCTGAACTGAGCCAGCCGACGTCACACACTGATTATCAGCACAGCAGGCACAGGAGACCGACCCAGCAGGGGGCGATGGGTGAGGGGTTGGGGGGGGACAGACAGACAGACAGACAGACACACACACACACACACACACAGGAAAGTCAGCCAAACGCACACACACAAGTCAAACAAACAGACACTGATGCTCATGCAGAAATCAACAAGTGGAAGCATGAAAAAGAATATGGATGCAAACACAAAGTTACACACACTGACACACATGCTGCCCCTGAGAAACCCTGGCAGCCGGTGATACAAATGACGACATGCAATGACATATTGCTCGCCCTACAGGAACAGGAGCAGTCCTCGGCACTAATGAGACAGCTGACATTTAGCAGGCACGGGGCACACTGAAGCCGCACAGCTTCAGCTAATTCAACCGATTACCAGTTGTAACCAGACGTTTTATAGACAGGGATACCTGCTCTCGGCCACAGTGCCCCACCCTCCCGCTTTCACAACACAAAAGTGAGTCATTTGTAACCACACATGTACTGGGCAATGTAGCGAATGAGAGGCAACATGTCTTTTGTTTCTTAATGAAAGCTGTTTTAACTGGCACTGAGCTACACAACAGTCAAGTTTCCATACACGTTTAGCGAAATCGTAAGAAGAAAATGCAAATGTGTGCACGTTTCCATCCCTTACTGTTATGCAAATACTAGGATTTGGACCAATTGAGATAAACAGTTGGCGGTGCTAATTCTCCTGTCAGGTGCCATCAACCTGATGGCACCTGACAACAGGTTGAGAAAAATACGTTGCAAAGATATGACGTAGTTAAAAAAGTGCAAGTCAAACCATAAATGACTGATGTCGAACAACAAACATATATTTTGGAAAAACAGGTGGAAACCCTTTGAGTTTCATTTTTCGGGGTCTTTTGAGGATATAAAATGGGTCCGGTTCAACTATTATGAGCAGCCCTGTGCTGTAGATGCTGTCATGCTCATCTGAATTCTGGTGTTGATGTGTGGAGCAGTGGTTTGATGCAGTACGGCCCCTCCCTGACCTTTACTCTCCCCCTGCAGGCTGCAGCCCTGTGGCGGCAGAACTTAACCACTGTGAACATGGCAGAAACTCACTGTTCACATGTGGGTTAAGTCCTGCTGCCGCACAGCCAGGTTGTCTGAGCATCTGTTCGTGACAGAGACCGATATGGGTGTGTTTGCAGTGTTGAGAGTATGCAAATTAGAAACAAGGGTGCAACTGTGTGTTAGTAAACGAATTAGTGTGTTTGTGGCGTTTGTGAGAAAAAGCTTGTTTTCTTCATGTCAGCCATTGGAAATCCCTGGCAATGTGATTCAGTCCTGTAGTCTCAAAAATCACTCTGCCAGGAATTCCCCTGGCCAACAGAGACAACTAGACAGTTTGTGGTGAGAGGAAGATGTCAAAGTATGCAAAAAAACAAATACTAAATACCATGATAGACCTCCCGCATCTTTTCACCCTTTAACACTTAATATTGCCATCTTGTCCTTGCTAGATTACGTCTATCCCACATCCCTACCTCGGGGAGAAAGAGTGAATTATCACCATATTCCGATGTGCTACATCTTTGTCATTCACAGGTCATAGTCATTGCGCTTTCTCATCCTTGTGTGTGCTGTATGTGCATAGTTCTCGTCAACTCCCAGACTTCCCGTGGCCTCCTATAAAAATAGCTTTTCAATGACAGAATGGAGAATTAGGTTAGAAGGAAGTGGCCAGTCAAGTGGCACTCCCTTTAAAGA
The DNA here is from genome assembly GCF_905237075.1 of Dicentrarchus labrax. Classification (NCBI taxonomy): domain Eukaryota; kingdom Metazoa; phylum Chordata; class Actinopteri; family Moronidae; genus Dicentrarchus; species Dicentrarchus labrax. The sequence continues at coordinate 6,545,520 of NW_026136722.1, read as the reverse complement.
CGTTTGCCCTGCTCTGTTCTACTTCTGCCCCTTTATCTGTGCCCCTTGTGTGAAAAAAAAAAAAAAAAGGCCGGAGAGCTCTGGGCTATGTTTCCTCTGCTGCTAAGCTACTGCTAAATCTCGCAAGAAATTATCAGGAATTTTCATGTGGTGTAAAGAAACTGACACTGTATTTATATGTTATTGCTTCCAGTTTCTCTCTGTCAAATGATATTCGATAACGTTCTACTCTTTCAATAAGCACAAGCACATACTCTCATCACCCCCGGAGCAGAACCTATTACTCTGAATTCCTTTTTTTTTTTTCTACTTGCCCTGACAGGACATATTTAGATAACCGAATGTCATTCCAAGCCTCAGATCCACATGGAAGTTCTCATCCTCTGCAAGTCTCTTTATTCTCAGCAGCATGAATATTCCACCATGTACAAGGTATGAGTCAGTGGGACACTTTTGGGGAACTCCAGACTCTAAATAAGTTTTAGCCGGCTGTCTGTTGTCAGTGTGGGCCTGCCTGAGAGCTGTGCCAGGGACACAGTGAACTCTCTCTAACGCTGTATCATTGTTGTCACAAATCTGCTGCAGCCAGGTCTGAGAGTTTCGGAAAGAGCTTCCCAAAATAGCACAAAACCTACTCCTTTTTCTATGCCGTATCTTTAAGGAAGTTAAATATTTTAAAAACTTCTCAACGTAGCAACTCCAGTCTTTAAGCAGCAAATCTAATACAAAAAAAACAACAACCCTGTTTCAGCTTTCAGACGCAGACACTTTCTAGTTTCCTCCAGGCCAATGTTCTTTCTCTCAGTCTGTGGTCCGATCAACCAATAACAGCAGATTATAACCGCTTAGAACACACTGTGATTTTGGTGCTACCGGGAAGAAACTGGAAAAGCATTGTTTCTCTCTTTGTCTGATCTCTCTTTGTACTTGAACGTCTCTCTTTTTTACGCTCTTACAGATTACAGTACGAGAGACAATTTTGAGGCCCCAGCTAAATTAGTGTAACTTTAGGGCCAGACTATTAGAGGTTTCATTTTCACCATTTTTGTTATCACTCAGTTATTTGAAATCTAAAACTATCTACATGAAAGTGAGTCTTTACACATTTTGTGTTGGATTTTTAGTTGTTAGCAGCTCCTTCAGTTCAGTTTTGTTTTATGTGACGTGCATTATATCCCGTGATCGGGCGCTCTGCGCTTGGTCAAATAAGATTGTCTCAAGAAAGAAGGTCGTTTGAGGTCCCAGCACCCTTCAAAGACAGCGTGCTAACTCCTCTTTAACTCCTCTCCTCCATCAACCTAAAACCCTCTATCCCGCCATCCTTTCATCTGGCAATGGTTGTTATTTTCTCTGCCTTTTCATCTTTTCCATGGGTTTCTCTCTTCCCCTTTTGCGTTCCCCCCGTCGAACCCGCAGCCGTTAATGTCTATGAGCTCATTCCTTCCCTTCCCCGTAATGACGGCATTCTGGTTGACGCACACTGTCCAACACCTCACCTCAAACGCTCGCTGCGAGGATCTCAACATGTCTCACTTTTGCATTTGGCCTGTCTTGGTTTTTTATTTTTTAATCCTACAGTGGAGCCAGGCAATCCTGTTGTTACACTCTTCTCAAATTGGATGTTTATTATGGTTAAGAATAATCATAAGGTTCTGCCATGTGGGCTGCAACTTATTGGCAGCTCATAATTGTGCCAACGCGTTGCATCCTGACGGAGGCGTAGAATAGGAAAATTGGTATCACTGAGTGACGACCGCCAGCAGATGTACCCTAGTAAAATCAAAATGTTTTCAGAGTGTCTTCATGGCTTACGGCGTTGTGTGTGGGTGCTTTGATGGTTTTAGGGTGTACAGTTTATGCTATGTGTGTGTTCTACTAAGTTTATATTCATGCAGACAACGTATGGTGGTCCAAGTGTAGACGTGGCCACTGGCTGTTTTCTCAGACCGTCTCTCCCCTTCAGCCAGAGTTCAGAATTGACATTGCCGTTTACACAAGGGCACACAGTTAAGTGGAAAAGCCTCTGTTGAGACAGCTGGATCTCAACCCCTTGTTGTTTCAACACATATCTTCTCTCTCCCTATGTCCTTTGCGTGTGCGCACACACTCAGATGCACTAAGAAATGCACACATGCTCACAGGCCAGACGCAATCTGCCTCTCCGCACATAATATGCTCGCTATCAATAAACAAACACAGTTGTGTCAGTGGGCTGCCGGGCAAACATGGCATGTGCGTTAGCTGGGTTCTCACCCTGTCTCATAAACCAGGAATAGTACAAATACATACCAATCTGACATCATTCACACCTCCAGGCTGTGAACCGCTTCACAGAGCAAACAGTGAGTGGGGGTCAACCCACAGACTGGCTGCATGCTGCTTTTGTGCACTTCATCAATAATTATGTATCAAACTGAAGCATATGCCATTTTGGTATCTTTCCATTGCATGAGAGAATTTTACAGAGGGCAGTCTGTCTCCAGCCACAGCTTCATGTGAAATCGATATATCTGAGTTTAATGGTTCAAGACATTATGTCAACACTGGAGCACAAGAGTTACAATAACATCTGAATTCCCTTCTTAAAGTGTAAATATGCCACATTTGCTTTTCATAATTGCGCTCGTATCCATTACACCTCGCCCTGATAGGTGCATATTGTGTCTCACAGAGGAGGAAAACGTGGAAAAGAACTGTATTAACTACAACATGGCTCCAAAAAGGTGAAGAGAAGAGTGTGGTGAGGAAAGATGCCTGACCCAGCAGAAACTGCATTTCCTCTGCAACTTACTTTTCAGCCCTTAAATTTCTAAGCAACGTAATAACCGAGTAGCAGAACAAGCTAACTTTCAATAGCCTAGCCCTCTAAGATCTGTTGGATGGATGCCAATTCAACACCAACAAGAAGATCTGCAAAACTGTCAAAAAGAAACTGCAGTGAAAATGCTGAACACTTTGAACCCACACACCTTACATGTGTAGAACCACACCCTGACTTTCTTTCAACCAGACTTTGTGTCTGGGTATGTACGTGCATGTGAGATTGTATTTGTTTCGTGTGAGGGTGTAATTATTGCTGAGGCCGTGACATTCAGTGACATTCAAACAAGGACTCGCGCTCTACTATGGGCCCTCTCTGTTGCAGTTTTCCTAAATCAAAGGGGAACGTTCATTGGTTGGCCTGGAATCAATGGAACGCACCACCACATGTGGGACATTAGTCTGAGAATAAAAAGTATTTCCAGCTCCAGATTTAAAAAAAAAAAAAAAAAAAAGAAGAAAAAAAGCTCAAAGTCTTTTCGGGCTGTAAAGCTAGCCTCAGCAGTGAAGAGCCCAGCCCAAGCCCGTGGTCCGCTCCCTGTAGCCCAATGCGTGTAACCCTATCCTCAGCCTGTTTCTTTGCCAAACACCCTTACCACCACCAGCCCTGTACTTAGTGTACAGCCGCCCTGCTGCCACTGAACCACACATGCACAAATGGATGCAGAAATTACACACACACACACACACACACACACACACACACACACACACACACACACACACACACACACACACACACACACACACACACACACACACACACACACACACACACACTTTTATTCCACTACGCCACGGTTTCCTGAGCCCAGGCCCATTCCTACAGATTGCTGCCGGGCACACCCACCCTCCCACCCACCACCTACCCCACCAAAGCCAATTCTTGAGTCCAGCGTCCCCACCTTTTCTCCTCCTTCTATTCCCTCTTTCCTCCATCCATTCATCCATTTGGCCTTAGGTTTTCCAATCTAATGATTCTTTATCGTAGACCTCTTTCTCCTCTTTCCCATGTCTCTTAACATCTAAAGTCACAGTCAGTCGCATAGAGAGCAAAGCAACAGACACCCCCTGTTGGGCTAAATCAACTCATTCTTATCTTGTCTTTCCTCTTGTGCTTCAGCGTTATGTTAATCTCCTCCAGATTTATTTTTGCCTTCCACTGCCCAATTTTGGTCTATACCAACACTCCCAGAGGGGAACCAGACAGGACGTCGGACAGGAGACAGAGACAGTCGGCTCTGAACTGTAGCTCAAACTGGGTTAGCTACAGTAGCTGCTGGATTCCCTTCCTTTCATGGAGGTTTGGGAGCTCGCAGACTTACAGGGCCTCTGAACAATGAGAGGAATGTTTGAGCGGCTCCGGCCTCGCTTCAACCACTACCATTACGTCTCTCAGCTGCTTTTCTAAAACTTTTTATGACCTCAGTTCCCACTCTGTGCTGCCAGAAACACCCCACAGAGAGGCACACAGACTGATGGACGTGTAGACAGACAGATGAAACACATGGGTAGTTGGATGACATACATACTGTAAGCAGACAGTTGCGAAGGAAGGCAGGGAAACAGGTAGAGGCAAAGCAATTATTCACTCAAGTCATTCAGACGGGTGGAGATATAATCCCTAAATCAAACAGACGTACTGCATAGACAGACAGGCAGAAAGACAGACAGAAATTAAACCATCCCATTCAAAGGAACTATTTACGTCTGACCTTTGTAATGGAGCCGGTCCACAGTGGCAGACCTCAGATCAGGGCAATATTCCAGTGCCAATACAGTACATTTGAACACACACATTACTGTCGCTCTGTGTGAATTTCTGTCCTGATCAACAGGTTGCTGTGAAGTGAGTGTGAAGTGCCTCTCTGTGGAAGGACCAGTGGTTCAAGACAACAAAAAAAAAAGTCAGTCAGAAAAGTACAGGTTTGCTGGGTCATAAAGTCATAAAGCAGTAAAAAGCCAACAATCAACTTCTGTAGAAGAGGCAGACGCGATGCTGCACCTACCTGAGACAACAGCTTTTACTCCTTTCCTCTGTCTCCATTTCTCTTTCCTCACGCTCTCCAGTGTCACACTTGAAGTTGAACTTCACAGTTGTTGTACCCCCCCTCCCTCACTCGCTCTCTCTCTCTCCTCTCTCCCTCAGTGTTTTTCAGTGTCTCCTACTCTTTCGTCTCTCTCGTGGGTCTGTTCCTCCTTCCTTCGACTATGCAGACAGCAGTGTGTGTCGACGGGAGTGTGTCTGGGAGCCAGACGGGGAGAGTAAGAGAGTGGGCGGGCCCAGCTCAGTGCAGGGGATTCCTTTATGACGATGTCAGAGGAGAGGAGGCCCTCCCCTTCCTAGTCTCTCTGCCTCCCTCCCTCCCTCCCTCCTCTCCCATACAAGGGAGAGGAGGACTGAGGCTGCAGCTAGAACACAGGAAAGGGGGCAGGGAGATAATTGGCCGCACAGCTGCTAATAAATGAGCAGAGGCTGTTTGAGTCAATATCAGGCAGGAAGAGCAACTAAATGTGTAGTGTTTCGGTGGACAAACATACTGAGATAGTTTGTTACACTATATTGAAGATGTTCCATAGAGAGCCGTAAAAAGTTTCATGCATGTTTTTAATCATCCCTCCCAGCAGATAGTGATAATTTCTCTCTTTGTCTGACAGTGATCAGAGTGAGCACGTTTAGCCTTAAGACACCCTTCTAATAGCAGTTGTTTAGATGTCAAGACATGCTTTGCAAACTGGTTTTGAGACGTTTGTTATTTTGCTATTATTTGCATAGCACAAAGCACTTTCCAAAGAAATTAACTGAGAAAATGATCATCAGGCACACATTAAATACATAACCAGGGTAGAAGTCATATTAATGAGGCCAGAAACAATAATACAGTGTTGTTACATAAAAGCAAGTAAATCTAAATTGAACATTAACTTAGTGATAACATTAGTGATTTGAAAGATGGCATAGGTTTAGCTAAAGTCAAATAAACACTGTGGATCTGGCTTTGAATCAAAATGTGTGTGTAGTCAATAGGAAACGTGTGCATCCATGTCGAAACAGTGTTTGTTAAAGTTGTAACCCTTATTAATTCGAGAGTGTTAAAGTTAGTGTGGTAATATTGGTGTAAAGTGGTCTTGTCTCTTGTTTTGGTGAAACCTCAAGCTGCCCTTTTATGCTGAGAGAGGGACTTTAACTGGGGCAGGAGTGCAGGGTTACAGTAATCTAAGCAAAAAGAGACAAAGCCCGGCTGATTTTTCCAGATCACTTAAAGCTAGACTCTGTTTCAATATGGAAATAATTCTCAGAGTGAGAGACATCTACGGGTATGAGTCAACTGATGTGCATAAAATTATACATTTGAATCACAGTTTGTGTGACATGACAACATGACACTAATACCATAACAACTCTTGTCAGATCTTGGTTACCGTATATAGCCCAACAACACAAATCACAATTTACCTCAGGGGGCTTTACAACCTGTACAACGACATCCTCGGATCCTCCCTTAAAACTCCCCCAAAAGCACTTTTAACAGAGAAATAATAAAACTCTCCCAGGACTGACAGACATATAAAAAACAAAATCATAGTACATACGAATTATGTATATTTCATAATTACATGTAGATTATAAAATGCATTATCATTATCGTTTCTGTAGTTTAAGGAATCATCAATAATGATTCAAACTGCCCAGTGGTAATGGTGGTTTCATGACTCTTCAAAGGAAGAAAACACCAGAAACTTATGCACATCATACTATTTACAACTTTGTGTGTGTGTGTGTGTGTGTGTGTGTGTGTGTGTGTGTATGTGTCTAAGCTTGGTTTGATCTGCACCTGTCAAACATGGGACCCCATGTACCCCCCTACCCCACCCCAACCCGGCCCCCCCCTCACAACACACAGAGAGACAGTAACACGAGCTTCACAGAAGGGCTATTAGAGGCTTTATGACTTCCCTTTCTTCCCCTGAAGCCTTTGGGTGTGTGCGTGTGTTTGTGTGTGTGTGTGAGCGGCAAAGTCCCGCACAGACAACCTCGCCCCTGTGAGAGAGAGCGGACGTCACACATTCCACACACGCACACACACACACATACACACTTGTGCGTCTCTTAGCAACACATACACTCCAAGCTTAGTGAAATGACTATGCCAGTAATACACATGACCCGCGACACATCGTTTATCTTCAGATGGGATAATGTTTTGTTTATGGACCTCAGTTTCTATGTTGTCTTCGATGGGGATTTACAACTTTGCATAGCAGCCAGATTTGAATGAAGTGTAATGAATACCTTAACTTTTTGATTGCTAGTTAGCAAAGATTACTTGTGGTGTGAGTGAACTTGGTTATTATAGAGTGGCGTAGAGCTTCATAAATTTCTCTTTTCCTTGTCTCCTTGTCGTCTCTCTCTCTTTATGTGTATATCTGTTCATATCATGTAAAAAGGTCTATGTAAGCATTAATAGTCAGATGAGCTGAATTGTCATAAGACAGAACTGGGTCATATATGTGATAAACTTATCTCTGGTAAAAACCCAAGGTTTCCATCTTCATTCTGTGGTCTAAACCTCAATGCATGTCTTGCACACTCCTCACAGAGTTGACAATTAGCCTAGCCACACGCAACACCAGTAATGTAATGACTGAAATGATACAACTAAGCTCTTAAAAGCTACTCATCACAAGAAAACTTGAGACTTTCACTTCAGACCAGTACCAGTTCTTTCAGCTGGGTGAAATATGATCCAAATAAACTTGGTATGAAACTGTAAAAAGGAGGCCATATCTTGCAACTTTTCCACCGATGCCAATTTATTGAAAGCAAACTGTGGTGCGCAATGTTCTGCAATCATTCCTGCTGGCAGTGAGGGTAACAGAATTTGGAAAATAGTGCTGCAAGAGAGTTCTGTGCTTCTTCTTTCCTCTAAGGCCATACTCTTTTCTTTATGGTTCTGTAAAACATTATCAACTCTATGTAAAGTGTAATGATATGTAAGCATGGTTGTAAATGTTCCCTGTGTGTGTGTGTGTGTGTGTGTGTGTGTGTGTGTGTGTGTGTGGGTGTGTGTGTGTGTGTGTGTGTGTGTGTGCATGTCTGTGTTTCCAGTCCATTTTTCAACAGTGACAGATTCACCCATAGCAGTGAGTGTGAATATACAGTTTTGTATACAGTGTTGTGTGTGTGTGTGTGTGTGTGTGTGTGTGTGCATGTGTATGTTAAGGAAGTCATTCATTGACCTCTAAGGACAACAGATCACGAGCTGCAGCAGGTGAATTTGTGAAGTCATGTGTCATCTTTGGTTAATAGTTCATTGAGAAATATGCTCCATAGTATGTCTTTACCTCCTGGTCAGAGTACAGTGTGTGTGTGTGTGTGTGTGTGTGTGTGTGTGCGTGTGTGTCTGTCTGTATATATGAATGCGTATTTCAAAACATGTTTTTCTGTTTGATCTAACACTGTACATGCTTCTTTGTGCATGTATTTCAGTGCATACCGGTAAATTAGTCACGCAAAGATGTGTCTTAACGTGTGTACTGCATGTTAGTGTGCCTTTGTAGATTTGTGTGTGTCAACTGGTCACACATTCGTCTGAGTGACCATCTTTAGACAGTGAGTCAGACAACAGTAAGTGACTCTAATCAGGGCCACAGGGTCTGGGAGTAAAAAAAAATAATACAAAAATCAACTTCCATTTGGTTGCCATGGTGAGTCAGAACCAATTATGCAACAAGCAGTGGAAAATGGTTTTGGAGAGAGAAAGAAATGCGGGAGAACGAGAGAAAGAGTGACTATTGGTGCCAGCTGATCTGTGAGGTATCTGCGTTACCCTTATTTAACCAGACACGTTGGCTAATAAGAGTTTCTGTAAGCAGAGGAAGAACTGCACTCACATGTAAAATGTTTCACTGTCTTCTTCTGCTCTCGGTGAAGCCCCGTCATTGCCTCGCCTAAGGGCTCTTTAACAAAAAGTTCTTCTAGTAAAAGGAGAGTGGTACATGGTCGTGTCTTCTGTCCCTGCATTTTCACAAGCAGTCCAGGGATCTGAAACACTGCACAAAACAATCCAGTGCACCTCACACCACATGCAGATAATAATCCAAATACTGACCTGCCTTCTGAACCTATAGCTATCAAAAGAATATAGGAAACTACAAGTTTCTGCTCGTAGGACAAAGATTGTTGACCCTTCAGTGCTTCTTAGCAGGTATTCCTTTGATCTTTTATATAATTTTCTGATGGATTCCTTTATTGTCTTTTTATAATTTATTGCATTTTTCATACAACTCAATTGAATAGGCTGGTCCATAGAAATAAAACATCACCCTCAGGTTAGCCTCTGTTCCAAGCTCTAGTTCAGCCTTTCTCTCATTTGTCTTTCTAAAAAAATCAATAGAAGCTTATTTATTATAAATTGTTTTTTTCCCCCATATCTACAATATTCTCTAGCGCTCTTTTCTATAGATATTTACCAAATCTTTCACTTGTACTCTTCTGTCTAAAAATGTCTCCACCGTTTAGTCTTCTGTTGTCATTACAGACATGTCTGAACTAGCATGAGCTTGTGTGCTTTATTAACCTGCAATGGCATTGGGCTTATGGGCAATGGTGTTCATTTAAAGAGAGCTTAAAACTGAAATACTGAGTAAACAATATTAGATTGTTTATTTTAAGAATTATCATACACATTAGACTCTGTTCCATGGCTGCATTTTTAGGTTTTTGCTTTATAAAAATGCCATTGGGATCTTTTCCAGTTTCAATTCTAGTTTCACTTTGGCTCTCTATAGAAGAACTCAATATTTCCAATATAATAGATAACAATTAATAATAATAATTTTAACACTTATTTTACACCTGTTATGTAAAACATCTGATGCATTTTTGAGTTTGGCCAGTTCCAGTTTTACTCTTGCTCTCTGTAATGTACTGTACTGTATATAAACAGTATGCCTTGAGTAGGGGTGTTGGCCCTGTTAGCAGTGCCGCTGGAGCCTCAGCTAGTCGGTGGCCCCCCTTCCTCTGAATTAACCTGTCAATCCGTTATCCCTCTCCTCCTCCTCCTCCTCAGCTCCACCCTGAAAAAGCCGCATTGGGCACCCCACGCCCTGCTCCTCTGCCCCTCTCCCCAATTCCCAGCCTTTTTTTCCCCCATCTGCCCCAGACTCAGTCCTGGGACATTTGAGGTCATAACATTTCTACACCACCTCATCCACGCTGGACCATGTCACTGGAATCCAGTCCAGAACAACGTCATAAAGTCCACCCAAAGACCAGCACATCTTAACCGAGCTCAAACCAGCCAGCTATGAGGCTCCGAATGGATCCACTTGACTTTGACTGGTCTGTCCTTATTTTCTCTTTCCTGTGCTCTCTCTCTCTCTCTGTCTCTCTCTCTCCCCCCCCCCTCTCCTACCTCTCTGGTATTTATGTGTTGGCAGTTGCCATGGAGACAAGACACACAAACACTGTGGCGGTAGACAGGAAGTGCTGCGGAACCACAATGGCGTCACTGCGGCTCTGCGCTCGCTCTGCTCTCTCTCTCTCTCTCTCTCTTTCTCTGTCTGCCCCAGCCAGCATGCATGCTATTATCCTTAGCAAGCTATATGGAGACCACACTACTCCCTGCTCTCTCTCTCTCTCTCTGTTCTCTCATTTCTCTCATTATTATTAGTATTGCTTTTTCAGCTGTGTCTCTCTCTTTTCAACTTCATACCACATTAGCTGCTTTAGTATTTGGAAAATCTCTGTCTGATTTGCGGTGTCTGGAAATGCCTGGTGCTAGTCGATGTGCTGAAAAGCTGCTGGGCAGTGAGCGTTTTAAAATGTTCGACCTGTCTACAGGGCGTTCACTGCCGAGAAGCTACTCCCCTGTTTCAAAACTGGGTCAAGAATGTGTGCGTACTGTACGTTTTTTGGAGTTTTCGAGAGGCCTGTGAGTGTGGGGGTGAATTTGTAGTCGTTCAACAGAATACAGACTATCCAGGGATAGTGTGTGTGTACTTTGTATATGATCAAGTGAGTGAGTAAGAGGCAGCTATAGCGAGGGCAGTGTCACAGAGAGAATAAAAGGAATGTGTGTGGTCCTATTGCAGACTCTTACATCAGACTGGCGTTAGTGTACAGTGCACATCCCTCCTGTTGTCCCTCTGTCTTTTTTACACACCCTGACTCTAAATATACTCCTCTGGAAAAACCCCTTGAGAAGATACCGCCCTCTCCCACTCCACATGCTAAAAATATCCAGCCAAGACCACCTTTACATCCCCCCCCCCCCCACTCACTTTTCTTTCTGTCCTCACTCCCTTCATTGGCTCGTCTGCTGCCCCACATGTTTACGTCTTGCACTCGACGCCGGTTCATTATGTCACACAACTAACTTTTTTATGTGAAGTTACTCCTTTCTTTTGCTTTTTCTACTCCTTTAACTCCCTTTTTCTGCTCTCACCTTCTCCCTCCGTCGCTCGCCTTTCTGATAGCGGCACCTCCTTCAAATCCCCCCACGGCCTCTTGGCATTTCTGCTGAAATAGACAGCCAGTCATCCCTCCATCCTTCCATCCAGGCAGCCAATCAGACATCCAGCCGACCAGTCTGTTGACAAACCAGCTGATGACCACCCAGCCAGCCAGATGAAGACCGGTCCAGCAATCTGTGTCTGGCTGGTGGTGAAACCCGGTGAACAGATGAGCTCTCAAGACACACAAACACAAAAAAACAGAAGTGGATTTTCTTGAAGTGAGCTCATAGGACGGGAGCAAGAGAGAAAAGGAAAGATTAAAAACAAAATACCAAAGCATTATACCTGTGTTTCCTTGCCGCTGTCACCAAGTGCTTGCTCATGGTGGGAATTGTTGGTTCTCTGTAAATCATTATAGGAGTAGCCTACGGTTTAGTCCTGCTCTATCCTCGTAGTGTCCTGAGAAAGCCTCTGTTATGATTTGGTGCCATATAAATAGTCAGTTGGAAGACATAATGACTGAAACAGGTTTAAATCAATGAACACAATTGCAGTAATAGTTTATTATGAATCAGATGCTGGTAGTAATGTTGTTAATGGCACTGTGGCTGTTAAAAGGAGGAAGAAGAAACAGAAGTGAATCATCAGGAACACTTATATAAAATATAGCTGTGCAACTGGCCTTTGGATATATTTGTCTTCTTCTGTTTGAGGAACTGATTAAAAGTAGTGTACTGTATGTGTAAGACAGTAATTTTCTGTGTTTGTTTGTGGTGGACAACGAGAGAGGAAGCCTATCTGTGGCCACATGGTGTTTCTGTTCCTCCGTTCAACCGCTGACATCATCTGGAGTGACACACGGCCGGGTGACTTCCTCCGTCTCATTAATCACTTGTGTGCTAACAGGCGCACACACTCTCCCCAATTCCTGTACCCTTTACAGCTCTGCACCACATTCCGCCCTCCCTCGTTAGCTTCCTGGCTCCGACATCAGCCCCTAACGCTCTTTCCCAGCTGGCCTTCCCACTTAGCAGTGACCTTTGACCCTCCTCCTTCTCCCCCATAAAAACCTCCACGCCTTGCTTTCTCCACCTGCTGCTCACCTGCTGCTCACCTGCTGGTAGTGGGTGGGTGGGTGGGTAGGGGGGAGCAGGGATGGAGGGATGAATCCAGATGAAGGAGGATCTGTATTTTAACATGCCTGGAAAGAAAAGCCAGAGTGATTTTTATCGAGGAAGGCATTTTGTTTTTAACTGGAGCTTTGTTCAAAGTTGAAAGTGTGTGCTTTGGCTTTCCTGCACCGGTTTTGTGAAACTCCCCAAAAAAAGAAAGAAAAGTAAATGAGGATAAAAAAACACGTGGAACAACTCCTCGGCCGTTGGAGGACAGGTGATATTTCTAGTATGTTATCTCTGCGGAGATAAAACTGACAAGAAGGATCATCAACACCGGCCCTGATTGGCTGTTTTGATCTGAACTTCAGCCATTGAAGAGGTACAGAGAGATACTGAAAGTAGGGGAAAGTTACACACAAAGAAAGTGAGAGACAGAGAGACCTATTAGATTTGTTTTAAATGTATATTGTTTCACTTTTAGATATTGGTGATTACATGCTACTGTATATTACATTTCAAGTATGACTAAACTGGGTCATTATCTGGCTTTGACAATACATGTCACTGAAGTGCAATGACTTGAACTGAATGAGGAGTGCAAAGAAAACAATGGGGAGAGACAGAGAGAGTCATAAACCCACTGACTGGAGGTTAGTTGTCAGCTTTGTGAGGTGGAGTGGTGAGACCCTGCAGTGTATAAAATTTTATGATACTGTAACAACACACAGATACATCTTTGCAGAATGAGGGGTCTGCATGGTGGTCTAGCTTCTGCTGCTATCCAAATATGTGGGGAACTCTCACCCACAGAAAGAGCCACTATAAGGGTCAACGGTAGCCAAAACAGACATTTAGTGTCTGATGAGCAACGGTCTATAACTGTATGTAAATCACTCCTCACTGTAAATACAGTTAGTCATCTTCCCAAAGGTCTCCCCCACTGAAACAACAAGCCGTGGGAAAATAAACCCCTCAGCCTGAGGGGACAGAGATGACGAACGCAAGAATAAACAAACTACAAATTTTCACAATGCAAAAACATTACGTGACCAACTCTGTAGTCAAAAACACACACAAAAAAACCAACCTCACACCTCAGCTTTGGTAAACTTTTTCCCAGTTTGTCCCCCCAAAACTGATTTACAAAATTAAATACATGAAGAGTTTGTTGTGCAAAACCAGGTGGCCTTCCTAAATGTGTAGGCGTCAGACAATAAATGGGTGGTTTAGCGAGTTAAGCCAAGGTGTGCACAAATTGGGTGTGTCTGTGTGTGTTTCCGCTACCCCCACCCATGTGAAGGGTGCTCTTGGGAGAGGGTATGTGCCCACACTCGTGCCCTCTGGCTCTTCGGCTTCCCTCCATTTTGCCACATGAACTCTCCGATCCCAGCTCTCTGTCTTGTGCTGCTTTCATCTTTCTCACTGGCAGCTCTTTCCTTTTGTTTGTTTCTTTCTTGATTTTTTCTGGGATAGCACAAATTATCCAACTCGTTCCCCTCTCTTTTTCGTTTTCCTGCCCTCTCGCTCTCTCCCTCTCTGTGCATGTTGGTGTAGCTGTCCTTATTTGGCTTCCCTTTGAGTGAGTGGGAGTGTGAGTATGAATGTGACTGTGTATGTGTGTGTGTGTGTGTTTCCTCCTGACTGTGAGTCACTGCTTGTCTGACTCACGAGCGCTAACAAAAACACACAGTTGCCATGGGGACGCCCCCCCCCCCCATCTCTCTCGCTCACTCTCTGTCAGTCTCTGGTTTCTCTCTCCTTGCGGGCACCGCTGCATCCCAGGCAGCCCTGGCACAGATACATGGGTGGCACTCTAACTTGGGTGGGATGGTGGTGGCGAGGTGGGCTACTGAATGGAACTGGAGGGCAGAGGAAAGATTCAGAGACACACAAAAAAACTGAATAAAATTAAGGCTGAGAAGGCACAGGTGAAAAAATTGTTTGTACAGAAAACTTAAATTGAAGTCCAGGAGTTTGCAGGAGGACAGAAACCTAGGATGTAAGACAAGCAATCATCTATCATCAATAGTAAGTAGAAATGCCTGCATTGGCTGAGACAGGCTAAACAGAAAATGCCCACCTGTGGCTCTATTCTCTGCTTCTGTTCTCCTGCTTTTACTGCTCTGAAATTGCAGACTGCTTTGAACTGGGCCCGTCCTTTGATGTGCTGGCGTCACTGCTCGGCCTTGCCATAACCTCCAGGGAGCTTGATAATGTGCACACGTGTGGCATTACATTTCGACAAAGATCAGGTAGGGCACTGGATGTACCCTCAGCCTCACGCTACCAGGTTTGTCTTACTTCCTGGATGCTAAATGCTGGTGGTGCACCACCTGGTGGTCAAGCAGGTATATTGTGCATGTCCATTTTTACAACGGCAATTAGTGTACTTGGCGCCACATGAACTACTGTGTATGACTCTGACTGACCTACTGATCATAGACACATTTCAGAAGTCTATAAGTTGTTTCACCAAAGAGACATTTCCCCTTAAACTTCTCAAATGGTTTCATGTCATCACTCTTCGAGGCCCAGAGAACTGTGTTTTTTCTTGTTTTCTACCCCGTTAATATTTTCAGGACCCCTTAGATTTATCAAGTCAGACTTTGGAGGGGTCCTGCCTCTGGATTAGGAACCACTGGGTTAAACTTTCCAACTGTTAAAACCAGCTCCAACTCAACCTGCTACAGCAGTAAAATTATACTTGCACATCAATACATAAGAATTAAAAATCCAAATAATGTCATGAATAATACATCATTAAAGGGGCAAATTTTCTGCCCAACCAGTACTTTTGAAACCTTAAGTACATGTTGCTGAGTATTTTAAATTAGAGATTTTGACTTGTAATGGAGTATTATTACATTGTTGTATCAGTTGTTTTACGTAAGTAACCATTGTCTATCTGAATAAATGCACACAGACTGGATGAAGATGCAGACAAAAAGAACCCCCACAAACACATACTATATGTCGATGATCTCAACAAAGACAATGGAGATACACATAAAAGTACAGACACACACTTGTCTCCGTCACACGCACATGTGCATACAAATACACTTTTGACCTCTGTTTGACCTTTGTGTGGCCGAGAGCTCACAGCAGCAGCTGGCTGGTGGAGAATTCTGAGAACAGGCTGAAACTGAACGCTGGCATAATCCTCAGCAAGAGAGACAGAGAGAGCGCGAGAGAGAGAGAGAGAGAGAGAGCGCAAGAGAGCAGGGGCTAAGAAGGAAAAAGGAGAGGAAACAGGAGCAAATGAGAGATATTGTAGTAGGGGAGAGAGAAAGTAAATAAGCAAATATGAGCTTGTGGAGCAGATGAGAGTGATGGAAAACAAATTGTTGAGTCAAGAGAAAGAGGACAGAACAGAGAGGGCATGAGAGACGATGACAACAAGTTCATATATTCAAAAAAACGCCATTGTCACACTTTATTGAAAAAAAAATGCAACCTGCCATATATACTGTATGCTTTTTACTGTATACATCAGCCATGGTAACAGAGTTCCTTTTGCTGCGACTGCCAGACAAAGATGAATCAAGACACTTCTGTTAGTGTGTGAAGTACATGTAAGGGTGTGAATGGGTACAAAGAAGACAAGATGACATATGTTCTCCAACTTGCAGTCCCTCTTATTGCAATGCATTACATTAACACGCTGGAGGCATACGATGGACTACGGCATTGTATACCTTCTCTGCACATACACACACACACACACACACACACACACACATTGTGCTCCAAATGTGTGTAGCGTATGTGCGACAGCTGTCTCTGTGTGTGTAATAATCCTCAGTAAGCTCCATGGCTCCCACAGTCTCTTTCACTAGATCCTCCAGAGCATCTCTGACCTCACTGAGTGCTCCTCCTGCACTCTCTCCGCCCCGCAACCTGCTAACACTCTGCTCCTGATGTGGCCGAGCACGTCCCTTCACTTCCGACCACAGTCTCAAACGTGCTAGCTACACTTCTGAGCCCTTTGACTCCCTTTCCTTTCTTATTTAATTAAAGGGATAGCACGACATTTTGGAAAATACCCTTTTTTTTCGCTTTCTGGTGGAAAGTTACCACAAACAGCCAGTCAGCTTAGCTTAAAGCAGAAACTTCTAGCCTGGCTCTGTCTAATAGGTAACTAATCCACCTTCCAGCAACCTCTAAAGCTCACTGATTAACACCTTATATCTGGTTTGTTTAATCTCTACAAAAAAAAAAAGACAATTTGCTGTTTTCTGTGCTGGACTGTTTCTTGGCCCTGAGCTGTTGCCAGGCAACCGGTGGAGACCGCAGGAAGTTACTGCTCCTAAGTAAGAAATATTCCGACATAACCCGCACATAACATCCTGGATAAACATCTACTGGGTTTACTGCCATAAGGGGCCTCTATTTGTGGTGTAAGTTTGCCCTCTGCTGTACGCATCAAGCCCTCACCAATGATAAACTCATTCATCACGCGATTTGCCCCTGAGATATCTTCCTTTCTTCTTCCACGTTCCAGTTTCCATTATTCGCTGTATCAATACGTGTAATGTTAGTGGTGCTTCCCTTCTTCCATGCACACGTGCACTGGAGCACCTTGGGGAAAAAAGGTTAGTGGTGATACACTTATTACGGTCAAGAGCTAAATGACAAGTAACATGAACTCTTTTTGAATAAAGCAGGGCTAATCTGACGGTCAGTTCGTTAACTCTATGTAAAAGTACAAATACATGTAGGATACATTATACACAACCAGTTCACGCAGCCATCCTTCTCTTGGTCTGTGGTTATTATCAAGGATCTGCGTGGGCTGGAGGTGGAGGGTCTCAACTCTTTCACAGTGATCGTCTGCCAACTTTTGGCTTCCTCCGACTGATAGGCCAAAACTCCCACAATGTCCACAATCATTAATGTCACAGTGTCCATAAAACCCTTTGGGATACTGTTTTTTAAAAGCTGTTTATACTTTTTTTTTTTATACAAAAATAGCTGTCTCCCACATTTGTTTGAAACGTGTGTCAAGGAGTGGGATGTTCAAAGTAGAGAAAAAGATTTAGGCAAATATGTGGAAACCTGTTTGCGATACTCCCATCTGAAAGAAGCACGTGTATGGGAAGCGTTTTAAGATGCTCCTCCTTCAGAACAAAGTATACACAGTTTTTTTGCAGTCACTCAGAAAAGTAGCTGATAAAGATTCTCTGAAGTGGCTTAAAATGTAAAATCCATTGTACAACTTTTTCCTTTTTTGTCACATTTGAGTCCAGGAACAAAATATTATGCTGTGTGGGGGATCTTGGTTCTTTCTCTAAGAAAAAAAACATGACCTGTGTATTAAGAGGGACGTTCTCGCCCAACACAAACTTGTCCACACGGAGAGCTCATATCTCTGTCCTTTGGTGTGTGAAGTGTCGCCTCAGAAGTTGCTGAACAGCTCGTATTTCTTCATCCAGTCCATCTGCGGCGCCTTCTTCTTTTCTTTGGCATGGACCTTCATCTTCTCTTCTGCTGCCGTAGCGCTCAGGCCCATCTCAGCGAACGGGTCCAGCAGTCGCCCGCCCTCATCATCCGCCAGCTAGACGGGAGATGTTATTGAAGACAGACAGACAGACAAACAGACAGAAGGGTTGAGGGTACTGGCATTCATGTGAACGACTAAAGAAACAAACATAGCACCATACACGAATGCTCACACCCACCTGTGTGCTGTTGCCCTGGCTGCTGAGGTCGGAGTGTGTGGACCTGAAGGATTGCGTGGTGGAGCTGCCGTTGATCTGAGGGTTGGGGGAGCCGTTGGATATGGAGGGACCATCATAGTCTACACACAGAAGCCCATAGATTGTTTTACACAACAGTAGTTTTCATAATCTTTATACATAATTCATATTCAAATGAATAGGATCACAGCCAGCAAAAAGAAGCCTTTTAAGGTTTGCTGTAATGTAGGCGTGATGTTTTATCTCCTTTTAATTCAGGAATCAGTGGAGAGTTGAGAATGATCTTTTCACACTGAGCCTTTAGGTCCGTAATTTCCCAATACATTTTAAATAATTTCCTAGTGTGCTTCCCAGAAAGAATTTATCATCATTGTCATCATCGGGAAAATTGAGGCCAATTACTTCCAATTGTTTATGTACTCTCTAATATTTTAGTCACAACGGGACAACTGAACATGCAAAAAGAGGAAATTTGTGCAGAATAAATAAATGATGAATAAATAAGTTTTATTATATCTGTTCTTCCCAGGACATTCATTAGGAAATCAAAAATTGCTTATAGGCTCAACACAAATAACTTGGAAAATAGCTAAAATAGCAGCAGTCCTACCTCTGAGATGGCTGACTGTGGGGACAATCCCCCTCCTCTTGAAATGCTCATCTGTGTCTGGGTCCACCACCAACAGCCAGGTCTCGTCTCCCCCTTTCTTTATGAAGGCCACCACCTCTGCATGCCGCATGCCCTCGATGTTGACGCCATTTACCTGGAAAACACGGACAAAAACAGAAGAGTTTTGAAGTTTCTGTGAGTTAACTGTTAGAACTTTTGTGCTCCGTACACTACACACTGTGATTAACATGGCTTTTAGGTAATTTTATATGCTTTCTATCAGCCATAGTGCATGCACACAGATCTTGGTAAACATGACTCACAACAACTGACTGAAAAGCTATCGACTTGGCCATGTGAACGGATTACTTCACTGACCTGCATTCTCAGAATACCAGCTTGTAATCATAATATCTGGCCAAATAGCAATTTCTCATTTTTAGGACACTGTTATGATTTTCATTAGAGTGTGTAAGCATGTATACAACACAAGTGGAGTTCCTTTTACAGGGATTTAGGCAATTCACTCCGATTGAAAACAAAAAAAAGAAATAAACCAAAAAGAGAAGAAATCTTCATGAGAGGAAGAATCCTGTTATAAAATGTCTTTTCCATTAAGCGTGGATAGCTGGCAGTGTCTGTGTCCATTGCAGAGGTTACAGCCATGAAGGTCTTCAAGAGGTGAATATCACATTTTCACAAAGCTATATCTCCAAAATACAAATTCAATATTCAATATTAAGACTCAGTATACTTTAACATCCCACAAAAGGATGAATACATGAACAATACCAAAACATGCAGGCATGGTTGACCACTACTATTTCTGCCTGGGAGTTACAAACAGTCCATGTCAGCGGATTGGTAAAGTTACATTCACTTTTATTTTGAACAGAGCACCTGGATGAACCTGCTTCCCATCACTCACTGTTGACATACTGCATACAATAGAGTCTGTCCCTGTGCTACCTCATGCATCCAGCAGGTGGAGCCGTGGAACAATGTTTTGATTATACACTGCTCCACATGACTCTACCAGAGCCTGCACCACTCTACACAATGTTACTAAAACTCTTGTCATAAACCACAAATTCTTCATCCTTCACAGATGTTCATGCAGCTGTAGGAGTCTTATACCTTATTATAAAAGCGACTGTAAATATGGTCTACAACAATCAGAAAACATCAGAGCCACGAACAGCTGAACAGAGGTACATAATGAATATGTGTGCATGTGACTGACCATCTGTGTGACAATGTTGCCCTTCCCTCTACACCTGCCTACTCTGTTATTGCTCTTATCTAGATGCTACGTGCATTTGGAGGCCTGCGTTTCAACAGCTTTGTCTAGACCTTGGCTTCTCTTGAGGCAGGTAGCTTCGCACCACGCCAAGTTAGTGTTGGTACACAATCAATTATTTATGGCTCTCCCAGGCTCCGGCTATAGTGCTGGTTTCAGGTGTCAGCGTCCTGAGGCGGAATCTGTTTAAAATTCACCGCTTATGACAGGATGGAACATGGTAAAGCAGAGGAAGAGAGAGCAACGTGTAAACTGTCATTTTAGGGAGAAGAGAACGGGGTGAAATAAATGTGGAAAATAGGACTTTAAGCAAGTAGATGCAATGAGACAGACTTTATGGGTCTTTTAGGAAAGAAAGGACGAGAGAGAGAGAGAGAGAGAGAGAGAGAGAGCGAGAGAGAGAGAGAAAGTGGAAAGAACACAACAGTGTGAATGAGTTGGTCGAGGTGGATTCAACAGATGGAAAATAAGAACAGCTCCTACTCTTCTCTTATATCAAAAATCACAAATGTATAGTTTCCTCCCAGGAATCATGCAGATAAGACAGACAGGCAGGCAGACATAAAAAACAGACATCAGTCAGCCAGGGACACAGACTGACAGTTTGATACAGAGAGAACAACCATCTTTGTATTCAGCCAAACAACAGGTGTTGTGTCATGTTTCACAGCCCTTCATTAACAGTCCATCCCACGCAAGACAATACACTATGCTCTCTGCCCGCTGGGCTAATTAATACATGCTGTAGGAACAGTACAGAAGCTTATTTCTCATGGGACTATTCCTTAGGGAACCTCTTGATACTGGTGTGTGTGTGTGTGTGTGTGTGTGTGTGTGTTCGTGTCTCATCAAAGTCATGGAGGGTCCACCCAGCTGAAGTTCACTGGCACATTTTTGATGATGTGTGTGTGTGTGTGTGTGTGTGTGTCACTAAACCTGGATTGATCAAACCAGTTTCAAAAGCTTCTGCACATCTGTGAATATGACACGTGTGACTTTTTACTCTTCGGTCTCTAGTTTAGCTGAGGAAAAACTTAGATGTGATTTTGATGTGGACATGAACTAAAGCCAATTTAAACTCCAGGACATCGTTAAATAAGCCGTTATATGTAATGCCTGATTCAGCAACTGCAGCCTTAATTTGTTGCCACACATTTATTCAGAAACTGATTTTGGTGGATACATTTGTGGAAATGTTATGTTCCCAGAAAAGCTGTCATGTTTTTCCAGTGGAAAGAGTGAGTGGCACATTCGGCAAATCAAGTGTAGAAAAAACTGTCATGGTGATGTCTCAGCAATTGACACCATTTCTTTGTTGAAATGATGGATATAGGTGTTGCAAAATAATTTGGATTTTGAGTTATTGTCCCTAAATTAAATGCCTGTTTATCCATGCCTGCGAATTAAAAGTCTAAAGGCATGTTAGCTGCTCTGTGAGGCTATATCTAGGCACAGCTGTGGTGACACAGTAACACGCTCACAGTAACAAAGCTAACTTGCTGATGCTAAGCAGATAAAATGTCTACCATCATCACCTTTGGTTTAGTGTGTTAGCATGCTAACATTAGCTAATTCACTATACACACAAGTACAGCTGAGGCTGATGGGAAATGTAATTTATTTTTGCAGGTATTTGGTCATCAATCAAAGTATTAGATAAACTGAAATTTTGATAATGCCTCAAGAGGAAAGTTAAGGGATCATCCAGTAACTATAATTCATTGAGTGGGTGTTTGAGATCACCAAAAACATTAGGATTGTTTGTACAAGATACCATGCCTGTCCATCAAGTAGATACTGAGATATTATACTGGATACTGGATCAGCAAAGTCAACAGGATTCCTCCTCTGGGGAACACGAATGTCTGTATAATCTGTAAACATTTCATGACACTCCATCCAATAGTTATTGAGATGTTTCAGTCTGGACTGAACTATTGGAAAAGTGTGTGTGGTGCACTTTATTTTCTTTGATGTCACCCACAGGTTTGTGAGAGGTCCAGCGTACGCACTGTTGAGCACAGGCAGAATAGAGAGACTGATGAGGCATTCACTGGTGTCTGCCAAAACATCGGCAGACAGCCGAGCTCTCACCATAGCCTTTACAACGCCAGCTGCTGATGCACCTCCAGTGTAATGGGGCGTGGTGAGAGAAAAAGACAGCGAGAGAGAGAGAGAGAGAGAGAGAGAGAGAGAGAGAGAGAGAGAGAGAGAGAGAGATAGACCTGTCATGGTTGTTCACCTCTCTAAACAAGCTGCTGACAGATAACACAGCGCTGTCTTGACGCATGGTCAGAGATGGTTCCAATTATCAGCATGTACGCACGCACACACACACACACACACACACACACACACACACACACACACACACACACACACACAGCCAACTAACTCAACAGAGGCTCAGATTTTTCTACCCGAACAAAACTAAAACACTGAGATAAAGTTATTAAGCTTGCGTGAAATCACATATTTACCAGAACATTCAGAGTCTCATAATGTTTACCTTCCAGCATCCTGGAGGAAATTTAAAATAACTGCAAAACAAAAACAGTCCAAAGCTTTGTACAAACAGTAAACAATAAAAATATTTGAGTAGAACTCATACATAAATAATACAAAGTAGTGCTCATAGTTTAAATATATTTTAAAATCTCCTACTTTTTGTTAGGAACAACTAGACAAGGCCTGCAACTAACTGTTATTTTCATTATAGATGAATCTGGACCATTACTTCTCAATAAACCAAACTAAAAAAGCAGCAAATCCTCACATTGGAGAAGCTGCGATTAGGAAATGTGTGACTTAAAACGATGAAAAAATGATCTAAATAGTTAATTTTCTGTCAATCTACTGTTTCAGCTCTAAACTAAGAAGACGTTATCAGACATCTTTTTCTATTTCCATACAATCTATATTCAGATCTTTGCTTTGGCAATGTGTGCACATGTAGAACATGCAAATAAAACTCAGTTAACTGAACTGAGTTTTGCCTTGACACTGTGTTGAGTACCTTCCAACTTCATTTGTGTGTGTGCATGTAAATGTGATCCTCAGTTCATGTCTCCATGGAGGGATGTTGGGATGTGGCGTACTGTTACTGTCATCAGTGACCCTCTGCAGGATGTTCCCACACACTCTCACCAGCCATCTAATGTTCCAGAGGAGCGTCAGTACATCAGCATCTTCTGATGCCAGGACTGTCGCTGAAGTGTAATCAACAACATTTTGCCTCTTTTAGACTTTCTGACAAACAACTGCAGCTCTCCTACTTTACACACACCCACTCAGTGGGTTGAAAATCAAATTGCAATGACATAAAATTGTTTTTGATACCGTAGGTACAGTGAACATTTCATCACAGTTGTCCCTGCAACATCTTTAAAGTAATATTTTGACATGTTGTTACTGGCTGTTGTTGAGAGCTTGTTGAGACTTAAATGAGAAGATTGATACCACTTTCATATCTGGTATGGTAAATATGTAGCAGCTGGTGAGCTTAGCTTAGTATAAAGACTGGAAATGGGGAAATAGCTAGCCTGGCTTCAGGAAACAAATATAACATGTTAATTGAGTTTTTGTTACCTTTGTACATAGCCAGGCTAACTGTTTGCTCCTGTTTCCAGTCTTTATGCTGAGCTATGCTGACTGGCCGCTAGCTCCAGCTGACAGTGAGTGCAAGAGAGTGGGTATTAATCGAGTATTGATCTTCTCATCTGACTCTTGGCAAGAAAGGAAATATGCCTGTTTTCCAAAATGTTCAACTGTTGTGTTAATTCCTTCTGTGTTTGATTTTTCGACAAAATATTATGAAGTCTGCCATATTTTAATGTCTGTTGGTCATTGTGAGTCCTTGAAAGCACCGGGAAGCCCTTACACAATTCACCTTTTGGAAAAAAAACTATATAAAGGATTACTGCATGCATTTTAGGATATTTTGTCATGAACTGCTACCAAAATATAACGAATACCTGTCTGGAAGGTAAGAAGTGAGTCAAAACCCAGATGGAAAAATAGTCTAAAACATGAGTGCGTTCCTTTATACTTGGGGGGGTCCTGATTGAACTCTGTTTAACCTTACAATCAGAATCCGGTTAGGCCTGGACCCTGATGTACAGCCAGCGAGGGCAAAGGTCATGGGAATGCAGGGTGAATGTTGTGCGTGTACACTCAAATGAAAAACTGCTTATAATGAAAATTATGACGTTACTGCCAGCATGTGTTTTTTTTTTAACAAGGGGAGAGTTGACTGAACACCCATGCTCTCTTTCACCCATTTCCTCACTACTTTTGGAGATTTCAATAAATGACCATTAACTTTTATGTGACTGTCACTCAAAAGTATGTGGTCTCTTCCTTTCTGTCCTTCCATCTTTACTCTCTGCCTCCATTTCTCTGTTTTATAAGTAGAGACACACACTCCCTCTCCCTCCCCCACCACGTCTCTCCCCCTGTCAGCCCCTGCGATCAGACTGATTTAAAACTACCTCTCTTCTCCCCTATGACTGGCCTCTTCCCTCTCTCCAGCCTGACACACAGTTAAGATTGAGTCCAGGCTTCAGGTACTGTTATTGTTAGAAATAGGGGCCTGACAATAGACAAGTGTGACTCCTGCCATTTTAATTACAGCTGTGACAGTGTGTGTAGATGGGGTCACATCTGCATTCGATTAGGTGTGGGAAAGTGCACGAAATGGAGCTTTAAACATACATTTGTAGACTCTCTTAACAGCTTTGTTCTAAAATAGCAACAAACTACAACTACTGATAAGTCTAGCTACTTTTTTGTTTTAGACCAATGTAAAAATGTCCCTTTTTTGTGTTTTAAGTGTTTCTTGCTTTTAATGTTTAGCTTAGTCCGATGTGTTTTCAGTGTTTTTACTATTTGATGCTGTTTTCGTTGCTTTTATGATTTTATGTAAAGTGTCTTTGAGTATTCAGAAATGTGCTTACAAATAAAATGCATTATTATTATTATTATTATTATTATTATTAAATAAACTGGCTTCAGCCAATAGTTACTTTCCCTGGAAAAAGGGTAAGCAGTGCTTTGTGTTGGTGTATCATGGAGTAAATGCTCCAAAGAGAAGAACATCTAAGCATATAGATTTATCTGGAGGTGATAAATTGAAAGGTTGTACAGAAATGTGGGCACATAATCAGTGAGTGTAGGCACACAAGAACACTCATGTACGAACACACCTACAAAGATACAGAAAATTCTTCTCCAAAGTGGCAAGATGAAGGCTCACAAGAGGCCTCTGGAGGGATTTCCTCACACCCAGTAAATCATATCTGACGTGTACCAGACTAACCCAGAATAATTTATCAATAATCACCTCATTAGCTTGTGCACATTGTTCATAGCCTCCTCACTCCTCTGCCGAGCTCTACTCGCTCACTTTTTGGTGCCTGATGTTTTACTACTCACACACTGTCACACACATCTGATTAGGTCACACAAATATCTGTATCAGTGTATGATTTCAGACCTACACAAGAATTCCTGGAATCATCCGGTGGTAAATTATTTTCTATTCAAGTAATATTTTAATCCATTTCACAATGTCAACAAAATCTGAACTACCTCAACCAGCCTGTCTTGTGGCCGCAGCCCAGCACGATCTGCGGGTGATCCTGGGTCTAGGGAGCGGATGTACTGTCCGGGTCGGGATCGATCACTGTGGAGATTGAAGCCGTAGCCCATGTCTGATCGTGCCAGGTGGCACAGACGTGGAACGAGCTCGGACGGGTCTACCTGGGGCCGTAACTGGGACTGGGCCTGGGTTTGGGCTTCAGCCTGGGCAAGAGCCTCCTGGAAGAGATGAGAGAAGTGTGTGATATCGCAATGTGTCAACAAACTGCTCCACATACAGTATTTTCAACACTCTTGATGGCTGGATTTGGAGAAACACAAATGTCACTTGTATGACTCAAATGAAGCAGTGTGCTCAGAAACATTGCACAACATTACCCCTTATAAAAGTCAGACCTTTTATGAACTACTGTTTCAAATATTTATTAATGTGAAACATTAGTTTTAAAGACAACAAAACAAGGTCTTGCAATGCAAGGTCAAGAGGACAAATATATATATATATATATATAAATACATTATAATAATAGTAATGATAGAAATAAAATGAGTAGAGTCACACAATGAGAATATAGGTAAAATTTAAAACTATAAATGCAGACGTTCATCCATAATGACCGACATTACAGTACTTATATGCCGACTTGGTGTCGGCATATAAGTACTTGGGTGTCACAATAGACAACAAACTGGACTGGTCCACAAACTCAGAGGCCATCTACAAGAAGGGCCTGAGCTGGCTTTACTTCCTGAGGAGGCTCAGGTCTTTCAATGTCTGCAACAGGATGTTGCAGATGTTCTATCAGTCTGTTGTGGTGAGCATCATCTTCTTTGCTGCGGTGTCCTGGGGTGCAGGCATCAAGGCAAAGGACGCCAAAAGACTGAACAAACTCATTAAAAAGGCAGAGTCTGTTGTTGGCTTGAAGCTTGTCACCCTGGAGGAGGTGGTGGAGGAGAGGATGCTGGCAGAACTGCTGGCAATCATGAACAATCCCTCCCACCCCCTCCACACAACACTGGAAAAGCTAAAGAGCAGCTTCAGCAACAGACTCATTCATCCCCGCTGCTCTAAGGAACGATATAGAAAATCGTTCCTCCCCTCTGCAATAAGACTTTCTAATAATAATTGACTCTGAATCAGCTGCTGTAACACTATAATTTCCCTTCGGGGATAAATAAAGTATTCTATCTATCTATCTATCTATCTATCTATCTATCTATCTATCTATCTATCTATCTATCTATCTATCTATCTATCTATCTATCTATAAGTTCATGATGGCAAACATATGAAGAAACCACAGGAGCTCCAAGGAAAGATGGAGACATTCTCAACCAGGAAAATTCACACAACAATATTGGTATTTACATTATTTAAAAGCCCATAAAATGGTGCAGCATACATAGAAAGATTGGAGCGGTGAGAGATTCATTCTGCTCTCTGCAGAGTTGTGTGAACACAGCAGGTGACTGAAAACACACAGCTGAGTCATTTAGAACAACCACCTTTCAAGCCTGTAGGGTGAATGTTTTATACAAAAAACTGTGGGTGGAGTGTCAATTCAAGGCACTAATAATTATTATATTGTAAAGGAATGCAATTTTACCACATTCAGTGTATTATATTGAGTGAGTGAATGCGATAAAATAATAGTTACATGGAAACAATCTCTTTGTTGGTTACAGATGTACCCTCCTTTTTAATGTTTTCATTTTGTGCTGTCATTACATTGTGAAATAGATGCCACGCTTTATTACAGAGGGTATTTCACTCTGGAGTGAAGCTGTCCATTTTCAACGCATCACTGACACTTCTAACAGCCTGGATGAAGACATTTATAGAACCTGTATAATTGTGCCTTGAGCTCTACAGTGTGATCACACTGATTTACCACCTACACAGCGGGCAAAGAATGTGCAGCGAGAGGGATGATAGCACTGTGGCCGGCTCTGTAACCTCAGCTGGTATTAGATATTAGAGGTAACAGACAGGTAGAGTTGATGTTTGGTGACCAAATATGCATCTACATACATTACCCATGTTTTGTGCATGGGACAGACCCGCAATCACATTACGCAAGCATGAGAAGTCTAATGTTTCCACTGCATATGTGAAGCTTCCATCATGGTCCAGCTTGTTCCTGCTAAAAATACATATGGAGTATGTGGGAAGGGTGAGAGAGAGCAAAAAAGAGAGACAAAGGTACTGTGGTGTGTAGAGAGGAAAAGATGGTTGCTGATTTATTCTGACAGAAAGAAAGAGGATGGCTTTTTTTAAAGATTTTTAAAAGAAAACTTATTAAAATGCATCTTAGGATTCATCACCACAACAGTGCCTCCTTTCTACCCCTCGACTGTAAAATAACACAGATGGCAATGTATAATTTTATTTCAGGCACTGAATTCTTTAGGATAGCAGGGATCTAGGCAGCTTGCCATGAGAAGGAGAGAGAGACAGAAAGAGAAGGTTAGAGAGAGTAACAACAACTCTCATGAAAACCTCCTTTTCCTGGCTGGAGAGGAAGTGCCTGGGCCGAGCAGCGAGCGCAGATCTTACAAAGGAGAGCAAAATACATCTGAAATCAAATATATTAGCATCCTGGGATCTGGGCGTAAGAAGAAAAACGGCAGAAAGAGGGAGAGGAGAAAGGGAACAAGCATTAGAGGGAGCGAGCGCGTGGGAGGGATAGAAAATGAGATGCAGGGAGAGGGTTGAGAAAGAGAGTTCAAGAAAAGAAACAAGTTGAGCAGAGATAAACAGATAAACACGGAGAGCGGGGCGGGTACAAGAAAGATCAAGATGACAGAAGTTTCCAGCGAGCGACGATGGGGAGGGAAAGAGTTTGCAGTGAAACTCCTCTAACATAAACAGTGAGAGTAGCACAGCTGGGAGTCATTATGTGGGGGAGACGCAAGTGTCTGCCAATCTAGCCTCGGACTGCCTTTCAATGCGTGTCTGCACCCCACTAATCACCCCCCGGGGGCCCGTGCCATCTCTTAACATCTTTGACATCTTTTGACATTGGTCAGGCCTTTAGTCAGTTTCGACAACGCAACCCTGCGTGCGTCCCCCGCTGTTCACCAACGGTGGATGGATGCAGATGTTTGACTTGTGTGTGAAAGTGTAAAGGACAAAGACTCCTGGTTGGAAAAATGTCAGCAACAAGAGGTCTGAAGCACACAACCCCTCCAAGCCGAGAGGCCATCAAGCGAAATGCGGTCGCCGTGTTTGTTTGAACTGTGGGTGTTGAAAACTTCATGGTTTTTGGGAAAAATATTTTGACGAGAGAGAGAGAAAAATGAGATGTAATGTTTTCCCCCTTTGTCAGCAAACTAGTTTGTAATCAGGAAAGCGGTTAGTTATCAGCATTGGACATTTTTTTGTTTCCAATGGGAGGAGAAGTGGTAGGAACTACTGGGAAAACACAGCATCCATGTTTTGTTCCACGAGCGTGAATGTAACTGCTCAAAACAAGTTGACATGGAAAGTTCAGCAATAAATCAGGGTGTTTTTCTATAAGGGGACACAATATGGAATATTTCACACCCACAGCAGAACATTATGGAGTTTGCTCCCCCAACACAACACAACACACACCCGTCCTGACCTCCGCGTCCTGACTGTGGCACACAGAGAGGATGTGCCGTTGAAGGGACAAGTGCCATCCCATGAATTCCTTCAGTTTCCTGTGACAATCAGCCCTTGTTTCTATCAGTCTGTGAGTACATGTGGGGGAGAGAACCATGTACACACAAGACTTGTGTTTGTCTCTGTGGTTGGGTTATGCAGTTATGATTACATTAGAAATTAGACTACTTTTTTTCTCCCACAAAATCTATTGGAACATGAATAGAAATTTGAGCTGAATACACTAAACACCGCCTCCCTTAGTTACTGTTGCTATGCCAACCATAGCTTTCAGTTTTCAAACAGGACATAAGCGATTAAATGATAACAGAGGCAGATTTACCATTTTAAATTTTTGGTAATGGTATTTACAAAGGTACACAGGGGCAGGGTTTTCACTTCTAGCCGGCGGCTGTCAATTTTGTCGTCTGAAGATTTTTGCAGGTATGTAAGGCTAACATATGTAGCAATACATATGTGTATAAAGACAGAAAATCTGCATGTTTCTGGGAAAATGTCAGCAGCATCTATCATTGAAGACTCATTTGGGAAATGAATAAGCATTGCTCGTAGATTTGCTTTGCTTTGGGTGTTTGACAGACTGTCTGACTTAACAGCACATAGGCCTATTAAACAACAGTTGACATGTAGTTTCACACACACAGATTTATATATAAAAAACATGCACACCAAGAATACTGCAGCGTACAGCTAGTTAGACCTAGTATGATATTATTTCAATCTAATATAACCCTGTTTACATTTACTTTTGTCAAAAGCGACATAAATGAGGCGCAAGCCAGGCCACAAGTGTGCTGCTGAGCTTACATATTTAGACAAGAAATAGTTTAGATCATTGACGGTATGGGTCAGACTTATGCACTTTTAATGTTACAAGAGAGGTACAAGTACGAGTATATAAGCACTCTGTTTAATCCATTCATTACACGTTTGCCCTCGTGTTTTTGGTAAACGGCTTAAATATATATATATATGTACTTTATATATAAAGGAAACCTTTATATACAAAGTACTAGCCTATTGTTTTTAGCCCCATGCATACCGTTTCAATAAACTGTCACAGTTGATTGGACAATCACTGCTCAGCAGAGGGGTTCAACCAACAGTTACTTACAAATGTTGTCTTTATGATGGAAAATCAACACTGTGTGTTTATTAATGGATCATAAATGGAAAATCAGGTGGCATGGTGAGATGATAGAGTTCAGGACAAGCTTGAATGTTGCTTTTTCTGAAACTGATTTGACACATTTTCTTTTCAATTATAAATGTAGCAGTAGTGTGTTTGACACTGTTTCTGTGAGTCCTAATGGGACCAGTCTGATGTGTAGGTGTATGAACGCTGAGAATGAGAACAAACCAGTTTACACATTTAATTTGCGTATTTGCACACACATAGTTCTCTCTGCATGCGGCTGCTGGCAGTTGTGCTGGCAGTTGATGAAACTAGATCGCAGCTTGTTGAATAATTGAGCAGTGGCCTACTGCGATGGATGGATCATGACCGCTGTTAACCCTTTCACAGCCAAGGATCATTGGCTCGCTTGCTGGCCCACAACACAATGAAGTGTGTTTGGGCATGTGTGTGTTTGCGTGTGTGTCTTTGAGTTGCTTGCTACAAAGAAACTTTCAATCCAGTGTGTGTGTGTATGCGTGCGTGCAAGGCATTTTGTCAACAATGCTTTCACTTGCTTGCTTCCCATCGGGGATTATCGTTAACTTAATATCCCCATTCTAATAAGTCAGTAGGTCAAGTTTCCTTTAAGCCCTCGGTCAAAAGTATGCAGTTTATCCTGCCGAGTTTGGTTGGCTTAATGCAGATGTGACTTCGAGTGCCAGCATATATTATTAGGTAGATAGATAGATACCTTTCCCGAGGGAAATTCAATTCAATTTTTAGGAACAATTTTTCCGTTTAATGTGTGTGTACTGCAAAAACTCTCCCACTGACGTTCCATAACTCGATCTTCCATGACTTAAAAACTGTATCCCAGTTTGTTAATGTTATTCCTCGGCTTGGAAAAATTCTGCTGGAGTTGACAGCCGGTTTCCAGCCGGGCTTGCAATGTAGAAATTACCATAAGCCTACAGTGTTCAAAACTGCAGAAAACATTGACATCTGCTGCAATAAAATGTCAATAAAGTTGGAGGATACATTGTAGTGTAATGATCCAAAAGTTAGAATAAATAACCTTTTTATTACATTTTTACAAATAATACTATATACTGTACTCTGTATTGCTGCTCCTAAAGGTCAACTTTTTGCCTGGACCATGAAGCTTTAGCCTCAATCTTTGATTTAATTTAATTCATTTTGCGTATATAGCCTTCAAGCACATATTCTAGACTTTTAATTGGAAACCAAATCAGCTAGAAACACTATAATAGTAAAGAGGTGATAGAGCCTTTAAGTTTCAGTGTTAGCATTAGCTCATGCTAGTCTGCGTTTATTTACTTTTGTGTGAAATCAACGACCCATTGTTTAAAAAATTACAAGAATTTTGCCCCGCCCTGCTTTGTTACTGTTGACAGTGACAGTAATGAACAGTCACTTTGCTGATTTGAGCAATGCTGTGTGTGCATCTGATTTTTACAGTGCAATTAGCTTGTTTTATTCCATGTTACATTTTTGTTGATATTATATGTGAATAATGAAGTTGTGGGGGCACATCAAACATATCGGTACTGCAATGTTAATAAAAAAAAGATTACATCTGTGCATTTAGACTAACAAGATGATTGAAATCCCCACAAAGGGACATTTCCTGGAAGCAGCAGAGAAGCCTGCTGGCCTACAGCCTGCGTTACCTCTATGACACCTACACAATCTAATTAAGCATGATGCACTGAATGGAAATGTTGCTGACGTTGCATGATGCCGGAAAAGTGCCAACAACAGTCGCACGTGGGGCTTTTGCTGATGTCATGGTTGACAACCAGTTGCCATGAGGACAGTGTAACCAGTAAAGCCAGTTTCATCTGTCAAAGAGAAGAGCTGTAGCCTTTTTTGAGTTTTCAAAAGAAACACATGGACAACATCTTATCTCTAGATTTCATGGAGATTTAAATCTTTTGATTTGATTGAGTTCTGTGTCTAGTGACATTTCTCAGTGTCTGCTTGACAGCATGAAGCACAGGCTTCATAGCTTTTCAAAAGTGTTAGCAAAGCCCATATGAGGATCATTTAAAAAGGGCTTTACCAAATTAAGAAAATTGCTGTGTGTCAGAACTTCTGGCCATGACAGCTCTGCCCTGAAACTATTAGTGTGCATGTGTGTGTGTGTGTGTGTGTGTGTGTGTGTGTGCGCGCGCGTATGGTGTTTTCTGGCCCACATGCAGCTGCTTTAAGTGTTGCTCAATCAGAGAGGAAAAAAGATCTGATCTACCCAGTTCACTGTGGGCGAGAAAGAGAGAGGAGTGGGAAGGGAACAAGAGTGAAAGGAAATGACAGGCAGCTGGAGAAGAGCAGAGAGGGATTTGGAGCTTGTAAAAATGAAAATGTAGGAAAGGGGATAGGGGATACAAAGCAACAGGAGTGAGCAACGGAAGAGAGAAGCATCAAGTGAAAAAGGGCCAACAGAGTAGGAGATGATGCACAGCATGTGGAGGACAGGAAGAAAGGCAGCGTTAGACAGAGGAGAGAGAACATGAGAACACGAGGACTGGCCAGAGATCTCGATAACCAACAGTTTTCCCCACTGGTGTTGTGATGTATTGCGTAACAGCTCTGTGATACGAATGATAGCTTTGTGTGTTTTTGTGTCCAGTGCTGCTCTACCAGGACAGGACCTGCTAAGATCTGTTTACAATGTCCCCCGCTCTGCTGCAATGTGTGTGTGTGTGTGTGTGTGTATGTGTGTGTGTGTGTGTGTTTGTGTGTGTGTGCGCGAATGTGTGCGTGTGTGTGTGTGTGTGTGTGTGTGTGTGTGTGTGTGTGTGTGTGTGTTACCTGCTGTTTAAGTGTTTCCTGAGATCACAACTCGGGGGGGAGTAAAAGTAAGAGAGGTGTGTAAAAAAAAACAACAGTGAATGCACCTTCTGGAAAAAAAAGACGATAAAGTAAGGAGCCGACTCCAAGGAGGAGCAACATGATCACATTGGAAAATTGATATACTGTATAAGTCATGGATCAAGTTGTCATACTGAACTCTACTGGGCATAATTCTGGCTTGATGGATACTAAACGTTCAAGACGCAAAGTTGAACCCCGGCTATTTATAACCTAAATTTAGTGGCTTTAAAGAATAGTTTAACATTTTTCACGATAACTAGCCCCATCTGATAAATCTCAGAAAACTAAGGGTTCTTACAGTAAATATGAAGCTGGAGCCAGCAGCCGGTTGGCCAGTTAGTTCCAGCTACATATTTATTGTACCGAAATGTGAGTGGCATCAATCTTGTCATCTAAGTCTTGACAAGAAAGTGGAAAAGTGTATTTCTCAAAATGTCAAACTATTCCTTTTCACACAACAACAAAAAAAAATATGCACTTGGGAGAGTAAAGGAATGACCTGCAGTTAAAGTCAAGAGCTGAACTTCACTCACGAGTCACGGTTTATGACTCAACATGCGGTGCTATCATAATACTTCAGAGTCACATTTTCATATTCTGTATCAGCACTAATGAATATGGTGTCTTCATGATCAATTCGACCAAAGCAAAATGCTGCTTCTGAGTGAGAGTCTGTCGCTGTGTTGTGTTGCCAACATCTGCATTGTGCTGTTTATTATGCTTATGCTAGGCCAACGTCATGTCTTTATTTCACTGCCACAACCTTCATACAGGAATGTGCTGCAGGGATATTTACCAGCTGCGATAGTGTGGATGGCACTACCACAGACGTGTTTATCAGTACTTTGGTAGTGGTTTATATGTCTTTCTTTCGGACAGATTTTGTCAATACAATAGTGCCATAACTGTGGAAAATGCAGCTACTAAACTTCACAGGTGTGTACATGTGTTGACATCAAAATGAAGGCAGACTTTGAAGATACCTATGGTCTGACCCATCAGTATTCATGTAATAATGCAGAAATGTCTACTGAATACTCAGTCAGTGTTGACAGGCATCACAGATGGTATGATCCCATCACAAGATGGTCTCTAGCTCATCTAATAAACTTACTAACACTTTAACTTTAACAAGTTTATGAATGTCAGTTTACTTTAAATTGACAGAGGCAACAGAAATCAATGATAGCACAAAATGAAATTATGCTACCGGGGATACAGAAGAAAATGTATTTACTTCCTTGGGTTCAATAAACTATGAGTACAGCTGGCAAAAGAGCAAAAAAACCCCAACAACCTATTTATTAGCCTGTAATTGCATTGTAATGCTGAGGGAACTTTTGCAATACTGATCTATATATCTGATGAAGCAGGCACTGATGTTGGTGTTTGGTGTTAATTAACACCTCTTCATGGTGCCTGCAACTCAACTGACTGAACGCTGCAGGGCTGAAGCTACAACTCGCTACAAAACCCCTGAGTGCAAACATATTGCAAACGCCAGCTCAGGGCTCAGGGCTGAACTGTCACTGAGCACAGATGAAATCATGACGGATTTGAAGGCATTCAGCTCGACTTACTGTATAAACAATGGGCACAGAACAAGAGCTTTTATGATGACACAATTACAGTCTGCCCCCCCACGAGCCTCTAAAGTATCACATCATGCCTTAAAGAAATCTATATTGTAAAGCAAACAATTACTTTTCTCCGACTTGCTCAACATGTGTGATCTAAAAACTAAGCTTTGGTGATGCCAACAATAATATAATATATTTCATTTTTGTGCTATGAGAAAATGATACAAGTGACAACAGACATTGCATAATGTAAAAGCTTATCTGTTCCTTGAGGGTTTAAAGGTTGAACCCCTTTGTTGGAACAGTGTAACATCACTGTAGGAAAACAAAAAGTACAAAACTCTTTCATTTTGACTCAAACACACGCTTGCTGTGTCATAGTTCTTACGCTAAAGCAATGAAATATGGAGGAACAAGCAACATGAACTTAATGCTCTGCATTGCAAAACAGTAATGTGAAAAATACTTGCAAAAAAAAAACTGAATCTGTCCCCTGTACTGCTAACTGCATCAAATTCAATCTAATATGTCTCGTTGTTGCTGGCACTGCTTGGCTCTGGCTGTTTCCAGGTCAGCTGTGCCTCTGAACAGGCTGTGTGTGGAATTAGTGAGAGTGTTGCTAGGGATCTACACAACATATTGTATCAAAAGCAGTCCAGTTTTGTACAGATCAAATGTTTGTGGTGAATTTTTTGTTCCTATTTGAAACGGAAATGTGTTTATCTGTACAAAAAAAACCCCAAAGAGACAATCTACAGCCTGAGCTGACTGCTTGAGTTTAAACCTGAAACAACCATACTTTAGACTAAATGGTCTTAGAATTTGTCAGCCAAACAGACACGCAGACCTGCAGCTCTTTATGGTACATTCATAGTCTTGCACAGGCGGTCCTCTCTGGAGATACTTCCATGACACAGACAGAGAGCAGAGAGACGGAGACAGCGATGTAATCTGGTCGCTATGTTTGTATAGAGTCCTGACCTCACATCATGAGCGCTGAGGTTGATGCCTAGAAAACTCCAGAACACAGCAGAATAATAAGAAAATAAGAAAATACAGGAAAAGGGCAGATTCTCTGCAGATAGAGACAACACCACACACTTCTAGTGGGTCATAAGAGATGATTGAGAGGGAGTCTATTTTTAGAGAACTTCTGCCCAGTATGCCTTTAAAGGTATTTTTTCCATAATAAGGCTTTTGTAACATTTTAGAAACTGAAGGCCTCATAGCTAACTTCTATCATACTGTTGTTTTGAGTGAGTGATGGCCTTTTGCATGAGAAATAAAGCGTTGCTCTGCAGTCTGCACAGAATGAAATTATGTGGTGATCGCTCTTATTTGCTCTCTTTTGAGAACTGCAAAAAAACCTAAAAATATGCTTAAGCCATTGAGATTTTTTTTTTTTTAAACCTGATAACTCTATCCAAGACTAAATAGGAGAAACATTCAGCTAGTTTTTCATTATAAGGCTCTTGTGACTCTTGATGCCATGAGTTTTTTGGCAACACAAGTGAACAAATCATACATGTCAACTTGGAGTACAGCTTTAGTTTCCATGAGAACCTGCTGTATGAAGTTGACAGAATTTTCCTGGACCTGTTTCATGCTACGATAGCTTGTGGAAACTGCAGAAGGAAAAGGATCTAAAGCACTGATGTGGATAAATAAACCATCAGAAATAATACTTGATGACCGTGTCTTTTCCCTTCATCGATCCCTAATGATTGTGTCTATCAGCTGTTGCAGATTTCAACCTGTGCAATAACAGTGTCTCAACCTATCCGTCTTTGTCTGTTTCATTTTCACGCTCAGAGAATATCACAAGGAGGTTAGAGAAACTATGCAAAGACAGAAAAAGCAAAAGAGAGAGAGCAAAGCAGCAAACCAGCAGGTGGTTTAAACCCCTCTCATATATTTTCTCCATCTGTCTCTCACTATCTTTCTACACTCCATTCTTTCTTAATCTCCTATTTATTTTGCGCAGCACATGTCCACCCTCCATGTCATGGTATTTCATGTCTTCTTTCTGCCCGAATTCTTTAACCCTTTCACCCTCTTTCATTTTCTGTCCCTCTCTTATCTTTGAGTACCTCATGTTACAACACATGTAGTGGAGTGGCTGCAGTATATGCCATTTCTGCCTATTTGCATTTAAATGTCAGTCTAAATTGTGTGGGCTGCTGGCATGCTGATAAATTCAGCAGTTATGTTGCTATGTGTGTGTGTGTGTGTGTGTGTGTGTGTGTGTGTGCGTCCGAGATGAGGGGGTGAGATTTTAAAGGTGAAGTCCAGTGCAGTTATTTTATTCTCTTCTTGTTGGTTCAATCTATAAATTATAAATATGTTTCTATTAAACTCTCGTCAGTTTTTGTGTGATAGGACAGCAGTTGACGTTGATAATGTAATGTGTGTGTGTGTGTGTGTGTGTGTGTGTCCACACCCCTGTTATCAGTGTGCGGCAGATATCCCTCGTCTCTTGGTTAGGACGTAAATGTAAGAGAGAAGAGAGGAGTGCGATAGAGGCAGAGAATCTGAAGTAGTACAATAAGGAGGTGATGGGTTTGTTTGTGAGTTTATTTAGGGTGTAATAAACATGTGTATGAAGTGGGTACGTGTGTAAAGTTGAAACTGTTAATAGAAAAGTCCTTGAATTCATTTCGTAATTAAAAATGACCTGACTTCAGCATCTCAAATGGAAATATTTACAGATTTGCTTAGTCTACTGTGATAAGTGGAATATATTTGGGTTTTCAACAGTTCGATTGAACAAAACAAGCTTTTTGAGGTAGAGCTAGACGATATTATTGCAGATATATCAGTATTGGCATGTATGTCGACCGATAAATAAGTAATTTAAATTTTTTGCACTCACTCCGTCCATTTTGTCAAAAGAAACCAAAAACAACAACAACAAAGGGACCAGTAAGATGATTGATTGTTTATGTTATATTATGTGTAAAAACATAGCGTACAAATGGCTAATATAACCTTCTTAGATATTAATATCTGCTTCAAAAATCCAGTATTGTTAAGATGTCACCTTTGATTCTTGGAGTTGCTGTGAATTTAAATTTCTAAGCCTAAGAGCAGTGAGCACATACTGGATATGTAACCTCATAGAGACACAAACATGCTCTGTGGGGGAGGCCTCACGACACCTGGCTGAAGATTTACTCTGTGTGTGTGTGTCTGCAAAAGCAAGTGGATATAAATGTATCTTTTCTGCTTTCTTAAGCGTAATGAATCAATTAGAGGGGGTTTCTGTCTGCTGCTATGCCACACACAACCTCTCTAATACTTTAATGTACACTAACCTCACCTTAAACACACATAAACTCTAGCTGTGTCAAGTTACTCAAGCATCTATAGTATTCCCATCACTTCTACTTGACTCCCACAGAAAAAAGGATTGGCTGCAATTAAACTGATTCAAGATGCGGGTGTGTGAGCTGAACAAAACGCATCAGGACCAGTGGGACATTCGTTTTTTTGTGTGTGAATGCTGCATGCGTGGATCGATGTGTGGGAATGTATGCTGGCTCACAGCTGTGAGTGCACATGAACATGTGAAGGGACTGAGCACGGGTGAAGTGGTAAGGAGAAGTGAGAATAACAGCCCAGTACAGCTATGGATAAACCCTGTGAAACAGCACAGGGGTGACAATGAGGCTGAAGTTGAGTGTACGTGTGCATTGTTATGTGCAACGTGACCGACAATGGCAACACCCGAGTGCAAAGCAAGGCCTTCTTGATCAGCTATAATGGGATATAGTAATGAGGACTTTCTTTCTGCCTGCCTTTTGAGCTCTCTGTCCTTACAATCTGTCCTCTTTTCTCTCTCTCTCTCTGTCGTATCTGTTGTGTGGGCAGCACATCGATCAATCCTCGGCCTGGCTACAGGCGACCTACGCTCTACTGATATTCCCACATCGGACAACTCATAGTTAAAAAATGAGATTAAAAAATGTAGACAGAGAAGCAGAGTGAGAGTATGTATTCCAAACAGACATTATTCGCTGGGATAGATAGATAGACCCCAAAGTACAACATTTCTAGGAACTGAAAAATTACCAGAATTAATGGTTTCAAAAAGGGATTTTAGATGTTAGTCCCAGATGATTAAAAGTTGGCAGGAGTTGGCAGTCCTGTTTCCCATATTCTGACCCAGTAAGGGGCATACAAAAGTAGTGCAATCTATAAATAATGCTGAAAAATTGGGTTAAGATTCTCAGTTGCTACAGTTACAATTTGTGGATAGGAGGAGTTCAGTACAGAAATGTTGCAGTTTATAATCCAGATAATTATCTGTATAGTCCTTGTACAAGGGTGATTATACACTAAACAATACATTACAATAAAAACATAGCCTACCTATAAATATTATATTACATTTCTGCCAATAGATCCTCCTAAACTGGACCTTTCATGGTTGTTCCAGATTTTACAGATACATTAAGTGTCATGTCATCGGCAGTGCAATAAAAACAAATGTTAGTTGTTTTTTAATGATTTGCCCAAGTGGAAGCATGTAGATACAAAACAGAAGGGGACCTAGGACAGAGCCTTGAGGTATTCCATAGTTCAGAGGGGCAGTGAACTGAGAGGTAGGAGTTAAACCACTCAATAGAAGTGTCTGCAACTCCTACAATGTCTCTTAATGACGACAAATTAAGATATCATCATCTTTCTATGCACTGTATGTATGTAAAAGTTTAATTAAAATAAAACTAGGCCCAAACCTTCAACAGCAACACTAGCCAGGAGAAGATAATAGTCACCTTAAGTAGAGCATTTGTAGTGCTTTAGGTCATAGATAAGGAGGATTTCTTTACTATTTCACATCTAATTATGTAAGCACTGTAATTTAATCCATGACACAGTGACAAAGACATTTTCTGTGGAAGTCAAAGAATCATTTTTACCGCTAAAGTCAAACTACATCTGCAGTGAGACAGTCAGGTCAACGTCTTCTGGGTTAACAAGGGCAACATTTGAATATCAGTTCTGCATGGGGAGATAACCAGTGGAGACACCCAACTGTATTCACTCTCTCACACACCCACA
The DNA here is from genome assembly GCF_905237075.1 of Dicentrarchus labrax. Lineage (NCBI taxonomy): Eukaryota > Metazoa > Chordata > Actinopteri > Moronidae > Dicentrarchus > Dicentrarchus labrax. The sequence continues at coordinate 6,505,613 of NW_026136722.1, read as the reverse complement.
CACATACACTTAATACAACACTCTCAGTTGTTCACATCTCTCCTACATTAGCCACCTTACTGATTCAATCGTTTCTGTTTCTTAATTCCCCCCGACACACACGCCCTCGTTCCCCACTTGTGATCCTTCGACATCCTATGGCTGTGTTTTTACTTCAGGAATTTGGTTTAATCTCTCTCTCAACACACACACACACACACACACACACACACACACACACACACACACACACACACACACACAGACCCCTGCATCTTGATGTAACACAGTTGGTATTTAAAGGAGGGGGGGAGGAGGTCTTGAACACTAACTCCAGATGTTAGTAAAAAGAATTACACATTCACTCTGACCAATGTACAGTCACTTAAAACCAAAATGTACGTAAAATCACATTTCGAATATCTTCCATGGATACTTATGTTCTATGAAAAAGCCTAAATGTTTTTTTATGTTGAAATGCCAGGTTAAACAAATAAAATGTCTCCTCTTTGCCAAAAAGAAACACTTGAAGGGTTTTTTGACGTTGTTTTCCAGCTCACACATCAAAGTTAACTGTACTGCTACTGTTCGGCCCTCAAAGTATCACACACAACCTCAAACACCTCGTATTGCCAAAGCAACAAGGAACAACCTCAGATTCGTCCGCCCCTTACATTATGTCTGTGTGGCAGGCAGACGTGGAGCACAGATGATCGCACAGGCTGAAGTGCTGACTACCTCCAGACAACTCCTGTGCTGTGTGCAGTTACATTAGAGACGACAGAGGCTACATCTTTTTCCTATTATCCTGGGCAAAATGAGAAACTGAGTCAGGGAACAGGACAAGGGGAGGAAGTCAGTGGAGTGAGACCTGAGCCATCATCTCATTTTATATTGTTATTAGCTAATGGCCAGAGATGATCATGTTTTGATAGCAGGGCCCCAAAGACCACAAATCAAAGGGTCATTTAAAGAATAATATGCCAAACAAGAAAGGAGGGCAGTTTGCTTTGTCTTGACAGTCAACATCTGGAGAGAGATGGAGTAAAAACGGAGACAGAGGTCAGAAAAAGATTTTTAATGGAGTCGTGAGTAACTGTAGAAGTAGAGAGCAGTGTTTCTATTATATGTATATGTGTCTGATGCAGCACATTCTCAGGGACAATTACTGCTATACCTCAAATTTGTCTTGTCTGTTTATTGTCAGCAAAGAGATGTCTTCTGGTGCTCTCTCTCTCTCTCTCTCTCTCTCTCTTTCTCTGCTCAGAGATCCATGAGTGTTACTATTTGTGTTTATTCAATCCTGACCCCATGACCTCAAGCCCTGACCCTAGAAGGCCGTGCTCTCTGTCCATGGTTTTCTCACGCAGATCTCTTTCACTGGATTACGACAGTCATAACTCCTACAGATGCACATGTTTAAGTATTTACAGAAGTACTCTGTAGGAGGATTTGTGAAAACTGTTGCGACTCTCTTAAGTACTTTGTCTCCATGTTTGACTTGTTTAGTCTCTGCTGGTGTTTAGATGGAAATCAGAGTTTGTTAAGGTTTCACCACCTGTGACACACGTGTGTCGACCCATAGCTGTGTACAAATCTGCACATAAATGTGTACCCTCGTGTGAGCACACACGCAAACTGAATCAAAGATACAGTATGTTATGAATCCACATACGTCAAACAGCGCTGAATTACATTCCTGACCATGCAAAGGTACACATGGACACACATCCACAAACACTCACCCATCCTCTCTCTCTAACTGTTTTAACAGATGTGTGTGTGTGTGTGTGTGTGTGTGTGTGTGTGTGTGTGTGTGCTCTATATAGGGAGCAGATGATCTCTAGCAGGCCTCTGCAAATCCTACACATGATGTAGTGAAGTTTATTACAACACAAAGTGCTGTTCACATGTGTGTATGCTAGCAGCTGGGTCGATCATCTGGACTACTGCGACTGTTTCATGCTGATTTGTGTCTGACTCAGCCAAAACATCATATAAGCACCACAACTCTTGGAAATAACCTTATTAAAGGTCAAACTCATAATGGACATATCAAAGAGAAACAAAGTCTTGTGCCCCAAGATCTGTATGCACATTTCTTCCTTTTCTCTTTGTCTCTCTTTCCCTTTCTCATGCACAGAAATCCTTTATTTTACTAAATTTTGAGTATTTTTCCAGCACACTTATCCTGTTACCACAGCAACGGCTTTCTGTGTACTTCCTGACAAGCCTCTGTTATATTAACCAGGAGTGCAGCGGGACTGGAAAGAGCAACAACAAAAGACCACAATATGTTTGTGCTTGTGGTGGAGGCCTCACCACCAACAGAGAGGGAAAATTCAAGCCAGGAAAAGGTGGGAGAGGAGAGCACCGAATACAGAATCTCCCACAAAATGCGGCAACAGGCGGAAGAATAAATATAATGATGACTTTGCATACTGTATATCTCTGTCTGTCCATCTGTCTGCCCGGCATTGTGTTAATTTATGTGCAGTTTTCTGCTGTATTAGATTCCTCACATGTTGGGAAATCAGCACCAAAACGTCCTGCACAGACATGAATGATTACAAGCACACACACAATGTGTTCCGCTGGAAACTTGGGTACAATTGTTTGCTTGGCTGAAATATATAGTCATGTTGTAGCTGTGTTTTTATAGTGCCTGACTCTAAGTGTAGGTTTATGTATGCATGTAGGGTTACAACTAACAATTATACTTGGGTTTAATCCTTTGGTCTATAAAAACTCTAAAATAGACGTATCTAAAGGTGATGTAATCATATGTCTTGTAGACCAATAGTCTAAAACCCAAAGATACTTAATATAATAAAATGTATGACCACGAAAAACAGCAAATTCTCACATGCAAAGACTTGGAACTAAAAAAAACTATTCATTGATTATCAAAATTTGCAGATTAATTTTCTGTGCATGTGTATGAGCCTGTCTGTTAGCGAGTTAAAAAAAGGTTCTGGTGAGAAAGTGACATCTGACACTTTATCTTGAGCTTCAGTGTTAATGACACACCCACATGACACACTTGAGTGCATATGTATGTGTGTGTATGTGCAAAGGGGAGAAAGACAAGCACGGTGATGGAGCACTGACACCTCAGGTGTGTGTTGAGGTAAGACGATACATCTCATACCGGACTCATAATGTTCTTGTCCTTGAAACGTCTCTTCCTTTCTCCCTGGAACAGGCCCAGCCACATCCGAGCATCAGTTGTTTTTGTTAAATATGTTCCATGCAGTCTGCTGGCTACCATCGCGCCTTCAAGCTAATTAAATAGCTTGAGAGACAATATTTTTCTCTGAGGTTTAGTCCAGGTCTCTTTTATAGAACCCACTTCTTGGCTTTGAATTTCAATATACCACAGACACACAACTATGATAAACTATAAAATTATTTATTTACAAATACAAAATAAATATTGAAAAATATAAAACATAAAAAGACAACTGATGGATACTAATTTTGGTACCATGACAGCCAGGGCAATATTTGATGTAACATTAAACTCAGGGTTTAGTGAGCAGACTTAGGAGTACCAAAGGCTGACTAAGCGTGAGTTTAAAGTAGCAAGAAAATAAGTGATGTGCTCACTGACAACAACATTTCTCTCCAATGTCTACAACAACAAAATAGCTTTTGGGTATACACACGTCCTTACGCTTACGAGCCTTTTATAAGGTTGTGTAATTCACTGTCGGTCATGGTCAACAGTAATGGCCTATTATGGCCTGAACATTGGATTTCCCAACATGACTCAACGTTAATCCTGTTGTGCTGGTGAGCTTTGGTGAAGAAATAAAGAAAATTGGTTTTGGTTCATGGTTTATAGTTTTTGATATATTGAGTTAGAAATGCAGTAATGGAGAATGGAGAGGGTAAAAGCACGAACTATATATCTACACACACTGCACATTGTTTGTAGACCTAAAGATGTACGTAGATACAGAGGGAAACAAAAAAGAAACCTGGGGGATGCGTGGCCATAAAACAGAGGAAAAATACAGGCAGTGTCATGTAACCTGGGGAACATAAACACACACAAAACCCACAGTAGGGAAATTTATTGGTCAAATGTGGAAGTGATTATGGCTGCAGAAAAGGTTCATGTCTACCCATGTTTCTACTGTGACCATGTACATGCCTGTAAATGTGTGTGTGTGTAGAGTCTATGTTATGTGTCCTCAAGGGCTTCAGCCATCTGTTGCTGCCAAAAAAATGTCCTTTTGCTTTGACAGAGAGGAGAGGATAAAGAAAACTTTGTCAATCTTTGCTGACATTCATTTGCTTTGTTTATTCGGAGGATAATCATGCTCTAGGTTTTGGAGCTATAATTCTATTAATTTGGGGGCTTTGAGGAATGAAACAGGAAGTATAACTTTGTCATGGACCTTGCTGTGGGCTGGGCTTTGTTTACATTTTGGAAAGTTGGCACCATTAAAAATATGCCGAATTAGCGATTAGCACTACCGATGTACAGATCCAACTATTATTGGATCACTTTGATACTGAAGAAAACTGTGTCAGTCCACTCCACTTTAGCTTTCCCCACTCTCCTGCCCCACTGATGGGGGGCCCACTTCCTGAAACTCCTTCCAACAAATCTTCAAGGTTGTTATTGGCTGCTCTCAGTCTTGGGTTCCCTCGGTCCAAGTGCTGTCTACTCTCTGTCTCTCCATCCCTCCCTCATTCTTTTTCTCCTGCCTTTTCTTGAAAATAAAAATATGAGAAGAAATGTGCTGCTCTCAGCAGTCTCGCTCTCCTACGGACCGGATTGAGCAAAATGAAACATCTCACTGCAAACTGAGTCAACTCTTCCAGCTGTGAAAGGCAAACACCCAGACAAAGAATTAGGAGGGGCAATGAATCTTTATCATTATTCTTCCAAGTCAAGATTGTTCACTGGGTGATTAATGGTTTAATCGCTGATCAATCTGTTTTCCCCTCTGCTTTTGTCGTGGTAATTGCACTGCACTGATTGCCAAAGCTCCGTGCCAGCCACATGGATGAATGACTACTACACACCAGACATAATATGCTGTATCAGCATGCACTGTCAGTACTGAGTCTGCATATATCTGGTGGAACAGCTTCCTTTGAGATGGGACAGGAAACAGAGACATCCAACTCTTTGCAGACTATCAAGGTATTAACTAAGTGACAGAGGAAGGTTTCAGTGCTCCAGCTCAAAAGGGAGGTAGTTTATGGTCAAATCATTGTTCCCACAACAGCTCATATTGTCCTCCAATTTTCCTGCTTTTGCACTGCTAATGCCTTTTGGCTCATCCTGCTAAACCTTCTTTCCATTCTTTCATTAGAGTCATTAAAGTCTGAGAGAAAGAGAGAAACGAGAGACCTCTAAGCATTTCCTGAGCCTTAGCTGGGCCAATCCGGCCCCACCAAGCACTGGGATTTCTCCCCACAGGTCGCAAAAGCCAGAGCCAAACAAACACGCACAAAAGTAAGATTTTAACTGATTGGCCATGTCACTGCTCTTGTAGAAATAGTGCCTGAGTGCCGCTCACATATTGGCAGGGCAAACCTAAGTGAAAACACATGTTGTGTAAATGCAGAGAGCAGAAGTTGAGCAGCCTTGTCTCGCTGTCAGGGACCATGTGAAACCAAAGCTGATCAGATCTTTGCGTTCCAGGAGAGACACAGCGGACGGAAACGCATCCTGTTTTCCATGTCAACATGGAATAATCAAACAGTGAATGAAAAAAATAAAATAAAATAAAATGTATCAAGTGAGTATTTGAGCATTATGCAACCAGCTGTGACAAAGAGCATATGTAAATAAACACAGGAAGATTAGATGTCACTGGCCTGTAAAAAAAAACATTCTTATTATCATTTCACAATAAATGCAATATCTATTAGAAAGGCATGCAGAAAATCTTCGTGCCAGTCATCTTTATTCATATATTTTTTTAGAATTTCTGTGGATTTCCTGTTCTGCAGAGTCATTGCGTTGTCAATTGCCAGATTCCTAACTTCTGAGGGGTCACACCCTCTGACCTCTCTTGCTCTCTTTGAACTCTAACACAACATCTGGAACACTTTCAGCTAGCCATGTTCTTCCCTCCGGACGCACACAAAAACGTATTCATAAACACACACACATGCATGATGGAAGTCAGCAGTACAGGATGGAAACTTGCATGACATCCACTAATCTAATCTGAAACTGGCAAAGCAGCCAGAAAACAAGTCTGGGGTGAAAGCATCTGAGAGCTGAGCCGAGTCTGTTCAAAGAGTTGACTCACTACCTGCAATCTGTTTGCTAATGCGTTTAGTATTTTTAACTCTTGGGTTTTGGGAGATGACAAATCTCTAAGAATGCTTTGTTTGAGTGTCTGAGAAAACTTGTGTTTTCAGGCTAAAGCTGGTCATTTGTTGGTCTGCTAAGGAGGAGGAGGAGGATGAGGAGGAGGAGGAGGAGGAGGAGTGTTGGTGAGGTCTTAAACATCTTGTTTACATTGATAAAAAAGGGACTGACTGATTGTTGTGTTCGATTTCAGTTCACCTCATATCTTAAGAGGATAGTTCGACATTTCAGGAAATACACAGACTTTTTTTCTTGCTAAGACTTCGATGAGAATACTAATTTTACAGGGGGGACTACAGGAAGCGACTCCACCTCTGGCCAAGAAATATTACTACACATAACCCTCTACAAACCCCAACATGTCTTTTTCACTGTTCGTTTTTTGCACTGATTAAACAACAAGATATAACATGTTAGTTATTTTAGAGATGCAACGTTCTTTTTAACCTTTGGACAGAGCTGTTCCTGTTTCCAGTCTTTATGCTATGCTAAGCTAATTTGCTATGGACATGAGAGTGGTGCTGATGTTGTCATCTAACTCTTGGCAAGAAAATGTATAGCATTTTTTCCAAAATGTTTAAGTATTCCTATACATAGATACATTTCGGAGGAATCTCACAATACGCCCTATAGACCCACCTTAGAAATCACACACCATTAAGTCCAAATTCTGAACGAACAAAGGGATTACACAGAACCATTTTTGAGACCTTACAATGTTCACTCATTTTTTTGTAAGAATGTGAGAGTTAAGAGTCCTCACAGTCAAATAAAACAAACAAAGTCATGTTTGGTGCGTTGGTGGAGGGCCAGCTTACCTTCTTCGCAGCCTTTGACGGTGACCTCCTGGTGGGCTTCTGTACCTGGCTGCTCAGCGTAACTGGCTGCTTCGACACCGAGCCATTCTCCCGCTTCTTGCTGGGGGAGGATGGGACCGAGGACGGGGGAGGAGAAGGGGAGGCTGGTGGAGAGGAGGAGGAAGGAGGACCGGCACTGAAGACGGCCATCTCCTCTGTGGCTGTGAGGCGCAGGCTGCGCAGACTTTCATGTGTCTCATGGTCCACCACCAGCAACCTGGTCTCATTCTCCATGGATTTGATCCGCTGTACTACCTGAGGGATGGGATATGACGGCATAACACGTGGTTGATATTTACTGGACATTTCCTTTGAAAAGGCAATGGAAGAACATAACAACACAACCAATTAATGCCACAACTTAGCTGCAGAGAACCATAACAGATACAGATATAACTACAGATTTCAGATATAAAACGTATATCTATAAAAGAATAGTCCGATCACATTAAAAAGAACATTATCTGGTTAACCAGTCTCTTTAGGAGCATACAGTCAGTGCTAAAACATTTTTCCAAAGTATTTAACACATTCACACTTTTCTCCAACATGTGGATGTGCGGTGCCAACAATGACCAAAATATCAGACTGTATGTGACTGCAAGATGGCAATTAATCATTTCAGTCAGTTTTTAAGCAAATATGCAAAACACTTGACGGTTCCAGCCTCTAAAATGTGGAAGTTAGTTGCTTCTCCTTGTCTTAAAATGTCTAAAAAAAACTGCATATCTTTGGTTCTTACTGTCGGACAAAACAAGACGTGATGAAACGATGGGTGCAAGATCTGGGGTAGCGTTTTTAATCAATTAATCGGTAAAATAATCAGAAGTCCACAGCATGCTCTCACATCATTCATTTACACACAAATAATTCTGTAGAAACATCTCCACACATAATGGGCAGGGAAGAGCGTTTTCCATAGGGGGTCACTAACAATTAAGATGTAGGCAAACATCTTTATGATAACACAAGCTGAGAGCTGAGCAGGAAAATGATGCCCCACCATTATTTGTGTAAACCAGAATTAAAAGCACTAGAAGGGCGACAGAATTGTTCTCAGAGCTTCAAACACAACAATCAACAGGTTTGTTTTTATCTCCTCTGCAACAAGGTTACAGAGGAATCTCACACGCATACAGAGGTTGTTTGTGCTGATGTTCCTTTGAGCTTGGGAAAATGATTATCTGAGCCTGCTGTCTCTATCTGACCGCCAGCCAACACAGAGAGTGAAACAAGACCACATGCAAACAGAGGTAGAGAAAGTTAGTCAATGGTGTAATTTCAGTCCCTGCTTTATATCTTAGACAGTTTTAGGCATTTATAGGCTATAACATGTGACATCACCAGTGTCACCTAACCTCTTCTCAGCCTTAAGCCCTTTGTCAGTGCATACCGTCTTCCCACACAAAGGGACTGTGCAGGTAAGTCACATGAAATGGAAGATGTGATTGAAACGTGCAACTATGGCAAAGAGAGGCTTTAAATAAAAAGAAGTGACAACTGGACTCATGTGGGCAAACATGTTAGGGGTAAAAAAAAGTACGGGAACAAAAAGTTTCCAGAGTCCCACAGCAATACCTCGCACAGCAGGAGGAGGCTGGTGTGGATGCCCGGATGGCCTAATTGTTACTGAAACCGTCCCACTGTGTCAGGATGCAGGCACCAACCAGAGTGACCTGTTGATATTACCACTGCACAGGCAACCAGTGCTCCATAATAAACAAACCAAAAACATGTATATGCACATTTACTTGCCTGGTGGTGTGTCTCTTTCTCCACGTTAACCCCATTGACTGCAACCACACGGTCCCCGGCGCGCAACCCTGCGGCTTCTGCAGGGGAGCCGGGCTCCACTTTGCGGATGAATTGTCCGCTCTTCCCTTTCTCGCCATGCAAGTGAAATCCATACCCGTTCTCCGCTTTTGCCATGAGACAAAGCCGTGGTTTCCGCTCGCTGGTCATTTCCTACTGTCGTTTTAAACGTCCTGCAGTGTTCAGTTCAAGTATAGTAATTAAAATACAGAGATGAGAGTTTGGGAGAAGTGGGGGCGCGGGGTTAAACTTCCACCGAGCGAAAACACATCTGCCCGATACGAATGCTCTCCTCCATATTAGAGAAAACCCCAAACACAATGTAAATAGCTCCAAATGCACAAGAAAAAGAAGAAGTCCCACTGTAAAAAAAAAAAAAAAAAAAAGCCAGCAAACTTTAAGAAAACGGTGCGACCAGTCCTCCAGATCGTGTATCTTGTGTCAAGCTGAAGCGCACTGCTGGCGACTCCAAAAATTGATCCGTCGCAGCGCGCACAGACTTCAGCAGAGCATCATTAAAGATACTGCAGACGTGTTAAAGTCGAAAAGATCCCCGGCGCTCACCTCTCCCTCCACATTTATGCATAACAACTGGCAGAGAAGAATATGCATGCAGTTATATTGTAGTTTGCGTAAGGGTTAGCGCCTTGTGCGCAATAGCACCACCTCTCTCTAGTCCGGCTACCTGTTTGTGTCTGTAGGGAAACTGAAATATTCAGGACAGAGCCAGAGGGTTTAAAATGGTACAATACTGCCCCTGGGTGGCATTAAGTGGTTTGTGGGCAAACTAGCGAGACTAGAGTATTTCAAAGTAAAAACAAATATAGTACTCTAATATTGGCCTAAAAGAAATGCCATAATGTAAATTGTCCATACATCTTCTCTACCAAACCAAAATGTATTTTTCAAAATTAAAGTATTATTTGAATCTTAAATCGGGTTACAAGGTTAATTAGTCCTGGTCCAGAGAGCTTTTTATTTTGGATGCATCACTTGTATGAACATCTTCAAAAAACCTGTTCAACTGAAACAACTTAAATTCAATTAAAATGATTACTGGTGTTGTTGTTCGTCATAATCAATAATGAGTTGTATGTATTGATATTGCCAACGATGACATCAACAGCTATATAAATACAGTGTAGTTTCTCACTCTGACCACTGGAGGGCGGCGAACACTCGCCGCCCGTGTACTCTCAGGTCAACTGTCCACTCTGCTAAATCCAAGGCAGTCTTATTTTGAAAAGGTTTGGCCTCCGATCAAACCTTTCAAAATAATATTGTAATTCATATTTAAGTATAAGTAAATGAGGGTGGACAAAGGCACACGTGTAGTATTTTATTGTAATGTTTGACATGGTGTGCTATTGGTTGTTAGAGTATATATAATTAATACAGATATTACTGACATTAACACAAATATCCTACCTTAATGAATACAGAGCGCTTCAGTTTGTCACTTATTTGTATTTTAACTTACAACTCAATGTTTACAGAATTATTTCAGCTTTATCATAATGTAATAAATGTAATTTGTTGTTGAGCATCATATGTTGTGAGGTAAATTTGTAACATGTAAACCTCTGTTCACATCTGATAAAAGATCACAGCGTTAATGCAATGAAAACCAAACAGCCAATTTCACTTTACTACCAGTGTACTATCCTACAGATCTCCCTGTCCACAGTGGTGACTCCATTGGCTCAGAGCAACATTTCCTCTATCAGCTTCTCTGGGGACACACACTCAAGCAAATCAGTGTCTGTGTGCTCTGGAGAATTGGCTTGCTCACTATTTATTCCCCCTATCCTCCCACCGTACGCCCACTTGCTGCAATGGGCTAATCTTGATGACTGTTCCATTTAATGCATCAACTTCCAGTCAATCAGGAGAGGAAGGATCATCCATTTCATTGGTGACTTCAGTAAATTCAATTTCAACAGTGAGACAATGAAGGCAACAGGGTGTTATGTTGTTATTGTTCCTGCTTGGTGGTTTACTTTATTTTGAGATTGGTGTCAATACATCCCGAAAATGTGACATGCCCAGTGGATGGTTATTTGTCCCGAAATGAACCACCAGCAGAAGAGCTGGCAACAATTTTGATAACTGACTGTAAACTAATTGTTTTGAGTTTCAATGTTCAATGTTGTTTATTACACACACATTGTAAGGCTTGTGTAACAGCACCAGCTAGGTATTTGGCTCAGTTGCCCTTTGTTGATATGGAATAAGACAGTGGCTGCAATCAGGGGTTAATCCCTGGGGAAAAGTCCAAGTTTAGTCTTTGTCACCGCTTCTCCTTAATGGCACCATGAGTCAACCAACACACAGGACACGCACACTACAGCCTATATTATGTGTAAGCTCCAGAGTTTTTATATCTCACTATCTCTCAATTTAGCTGTTCCCCAATGAAGTTTATTCATTCAGCCAGAAAAATGTTCTACAATACAACTTATAAAAGATTCAAGTTAAACGGTCCAATGGATTATCCACAAACTGCTTTTAATCTATGTTATATGTGCATCATTTAGTAAAAGCAAAAACACGCTTTCTGCCACATGCTTCTGACCGGGTTTAATTGCTACTGACACACTGATGCCCCCCCCCCCCCACTGTGCCTCTCTCCCCAGTCCAGTGTATTTACAGAGAGTCACCAAAATATCAAATGGGCGTAGCTTAGACAGAAACCTGTGCAAAGAAAAAGGCCACTGTGTCTCCAGCATGCATCATGCTATGTGAACAAATATGGAGAATGACAGTTAATGGTCCTAAAACCATCATCATCACTGGTTTACTCTAGCAGTCCCAGTTTAGCTTGTAGAACCATGCAGTGTTTTTGAGATGGCATCTTAAAATGACCTTCAAAAATAGCTATGGGAACAGAGCGAGTGGTCAGGTGATGTTGAATGACAAAGAATCACCGGGCATCTTATATGTTATGACATACTGAGTGGCAGCATGTATATATCTTGGCTTTGGTTTACTGAAGTAACTATCGCTTATACATTATTGAAACAGACAGAGGCAGAGGGAGGAGAAGGCGCTGTGGGGTGGAGAAGGGCACAGCATTCAGTTGTAATTAGCCACACAGGGCACACTCCTTTGCCTCTTCCTTCTGATCCCCTCAATGCTCTTTGCTCCTCTCCGTGAGACTGAAACACATTGGAAAGTGTTCTTGACTTTCATTTGAACTCAGAAAATTAAATATTAAATTAAATTAAAATTCTGTGCCTATACTGCACTATATTCTAGTATCCTCTATACCTTTCCTGTAATCACTTTGTCAATACTGCATCTAAGTGAATTTGTTTGTTGGGATGCACTTGAGGATTTCAAGGCAGAAGTGTGTGATTAAGATTTGTTTTTATTAAACTTTTTCATTCTTTAGCAACTTAAAACAAAAAACAAACAAAAAACAAACAAAAAAAACAAAACAATAATCCCCCAAAACCCCAAAACAAAAGCATACAGTCATGCAGTTATACAGTGGTGCTTTAAGCTAAATGTTAACATTGGCATGCTAAACAGGTTCAATGTTTACCATGTTCACCAGCTTAACTTAGCATGTTAGCATGCTTACATTTGCTAATTAGCTCTAAACATAAAGTATGTAGAGGCTGATATTTTGCAGGAATGTGGTCATAGTTCAAAGTCCTGGACAAACTGATGGTAGCACAAGAAGAAAAGTCAGACTGTCACCATAATTTGTAATTCATCCTGAGGGGGACATTTTTGTTTATTTTATCTTTTATTTAGTCAGGAAGGTCCCATTGAGATACAAGATCTTATCATTCAGTTAGTCCTGGTCAAGATGGCAGCGCAACCAGTTTCACATATAAAACAATTTCAATGTTAAAACACATAAAACATAAAAGCAACACAAGGGAAATAGTAAAATAAAAGAGGCATACAGGCCATACCAGCAAACACCTGACAACTAGTCAAGGATTATATAAAACAGCAACATGTTTCCTTCAGGGAAAGTTAGTAAAAGACCTTTAAAGGTATTCAAAGACAGGATTGCTTCTGAGGTAATGGTATTTTGCAGCTCATTCCACGCCGAGGGTGCATAAAAGGAGAAAGCAGTTTCGCAAGCTTTGAGTGCACCCTGAGTTTATTCAAAAGAATCTGATTAGTAGATGTAACCCTATAGTTGCTGGTATTATGAGATATAAGTAGACACTTTACCTAACAAACTCTCCTCTGCTATAGAGAGGACCGTCCTAAAGATTTATATAAAATGCAATAAAAGCACTTATTACTTGAATGTCTGCACCAAATCTCTTGGCAATCCATTTGCCAGATGTTACGACATTTCATCCTCTGATGGTCCTCAGAGGATGACTCCTAATGATTGTCTGTACAAAATGTTCCCTGTATCAACGTGCAAACATACACACACGCAAGCACGCATGCAGGCAGGCAGGCAGGCAGGCATGCACGCACACATTTTGTTCTATTATTTGTCCTTGATCTGTTTTTAACATTCAATAAAAAAACATTCCTGGAAGAATCTGAAGCTTCTGCACCAACTTTCACAATAATTAACTTTGCTTCAGCTTTTGTCCACTTATTATACACATTTCTCAGAGCGTCAGGGTGTTTGAGGAAGTAGGGTGAGGATCGCCACAGCCTGTGGGAGGGGAAATAACATTAACTGTTTATCACAGAAATTAGCAACGTTTTACCAAACATTAGTAAATGTTTAATGAAAAGTGAAAGTGTTGCACCTTCATTGATGCAGCTGTATATTACTTGGGACAACTGCAAATAATTAACAGCTTTTTATTTTAAAATAAAATGATCAAGTGATAATAACAGCATCATCTCATTTTCCACTTTTGAATTCAGACTTAAGAGTCGGATGTTTTTAGGGGACAAAAAATGAACTTTTGAATCACTGTAAACCTGGAACATACTGTACATTACATGTCATCAAAACAGTGTCATAGAACACCTGACACTCACAAGACAGCACCGGATTTGAGAAGAACATCGTTGCAACTTTGTGTACCTTGTACTTTAGAGCGGAAGAAAACAAGCCTGTGGGGAACAAGGGAGTAAAAAATTGGGCATTTCAGATGAAAGAAGGAAAAAAAAATACTATTTTTGTACCTGTAAATGGTACATATGGTCAACACATTCCTGTCAACACTGATATTCTGCAGAACCTGTCCAGTAATTATTATATTACATATTACACAGTTAGGATATGCCACCAAATATGCAGGGTACAGTAAGGTATTGGCAGGGGGTGAGGAAACATTTCAAATATGTGGGTTATGCTCCTAAAGTGACAACAGTACAACCCTGACCTGCTCTATTTCTGGTCCAAAAATACAATTTGTGCCTAAACCTAATGAAAACTTAGCGTTGTTGGATTAGAAAACAGTGAGTGTTTGAAACACTGATTTGTACATGTAATTTATCAGAAGCTGAATATCAGAGTTGTTAACACTATTTACCCCAAACTACCCAGGTCTCATGCTCCACCCTGACAAGTGCTGCTTCATGAGGAAAGAGCTGGAGTTTCTGGGACACAGAGTTGGGGGAGAGGGCATCAGCACGTTGGAGGAAAAAGAACTGGCTGGCCCCCACCAGCCTGCGAGAGCTGAAGAGCTTCATTGGACAGGCGTCCTACTACAGGCGGTTGGTGCCCGGCTTCTCTTGTATAGCTGCACCTCTGTTCCGCCTGCAGCAGAAAGACTGTGATTTTACCTGGACTCCTGAGTGCAAGCAGGCCTTCAGCTCTTTGAAGAAGGCCTTGACAGAGTCTCCCATCCTCACCCCCCCAGACCACAACCTGCCATTCGTCCTGGACACAGACGCCAGCGATGTGGGGATGGGGGCGGTGTTGAGCCAGGTGGGGCCTGAGGGGGAGAAGGTGGTGGCATACTTCAGTAAAACTTTCAACAAAGCTGAACGGCGCTATGGGAGCAGGACACTTCGGGGTCTCAAAAACCCTTCGTCGACCCCGGCAAAGTTTCTACTGGGGTTTGCCAGGTTTGGGGAGGCCAAGGTCACACACAGAGACAAGGGAAGAAACGTTGAGTCAGGTGTGTTCTCTGCTATGTGTGACCGTCTGGCCATGCAAAAGACTCGAACTACACCTTTACATCCTCAGAGTGATGGACTGGTCGAACGGTTCAGCAGAACCCTGGCGAAACAACTTGCCATCCTTACTGCAGAACATCTCGTCCTATTGGCCTACAGGTCGGCTGTGCAGGATTCCACCTCATGCACACCTGCCCTGTTCATGTTGGGGCGAGAGCTGCGGATGCCATCAGCAATGGCTTTTGGCAGACCCCCAGACACACCGGCGGTTCCACCTGGACCGGAATACGCCAGGAGGCTCCAGGACCAAATGGAGTCAGCTCACGCCTTTGCCCGCAACCAGCTGCAGAAAGCTGGCATGAGGCAGAAAAGAAACTATGACTTGAGGGCCAGAGGGGGGGGGACTTGGTGTGGGTGCATAGTCCAAGGAGAAAGAAGGGCCGGTGCCCTAAATTGGACTGTCACTGGGTGGGCCCCTGTGAGGTATTGGAGAAGCTGGGTGAGGTGGTGTATAGGGTCCAGCTGCCACCTAAGGGGAGACGGGTGGCCCTCCACAGGGACAGGTTGGCCCCATACAGAGGCGATGCACGGCTACATCAGCGCCCTGGACCCTCTGCACATTCCCAGAGAAACCAGACAACCAAACCCCCAGATTCACTGACTGTTTCCCCTACTGACTCCACACATCCTCCCCCACCCCTAAACTCAACAGGTTGTTTCGAGACTGCAGGCGCAGCCGCTTGTGTTCACTCCAAAGCGGCCTCAGAGACAGAGAAGGCCCTCGGGCCACCTCAGAGACTTTTCATGTGATCCCTCGGGGTGAGGGACAGTGTAGCGACCCTGCAGTAATGTTCTGTTATAATGTCAAATGTTATGTGAGTTAATGACATGTTTGGGATTAAATGAGTAGGTAGGGGGGCGGGGTGCGAGTGTGACGGGGATGAGGCCTGTGCGAGTGCGCGTGCGTGTGTGTGTGAGGGAACCTGAGATGAGCGCGAAGGACACAGTTAGAGAGTTACGGCTAACTTTATGTTTTGGTTGTTTTGGTGTGGTTACGGCCGACAGTAACTTGTACTGTTCCAGCAATAAATGTTGGTTTGCTGAATAACACTTCGTCATCTTTTCAACACGTCCTGACGGACGCTACAGTATACTCTTACGAATATAGTAAAACAACTTTTAAAATTCACGACTTAACTTTTCTTTCACCTCTGCCAAAAAAAATGCTTCAATTCCCTCTTTATTGTCACTTCACAGACTGACATATAGTTTAATGATGCAGAATACTCACCCTCCTCCTCCTCTCGATGACTTCCCAGAGTCAACAGACACATCTTGTGTGTCCATAAAGCCGGGTGTGGTCAGTTTGCTGGTGTCCGATTTATTTGTCTTCCCAGAAGCACTAGAACATTGATGATAAGACGTATCCCACGCTCAACATGATTTTCCACTTCAAATGATTCAGATTGATTTCCTGGAAGTCAGATAGAGCCCAAAGCACTAGCATGGCACTGTGTTTACATTAACAACTTATAAAAGCTGCCAATAACAATTAAATCAACACTCATGATTGTGAGATATCTGGTGAAGTAAAGCAATTTAATGAGGAATTGAGAATATTTTGCAAACATAATCCTTGTCCTGCCTGAGTGTTAGGTTTGTTTATTCACTGTGTGCACTCTTTGAAGATAATTTATGTGCTAGTTTCACAGTAGAGATAAAAAAGATGTAATAAAAAGTCCATTACCTATTTACACAATAGATAGCTTAGCTACCTTAACTACCAGAACTTTCAACACTCTTGTTTTCACGAGAATAAACCTCGTCAGCGCTGCATCATACATCATATTTTTAATGATTTCTTTGGAATCTTGTGGTGTTTAATGATAAATACAGCAAATGAGTGTGTGTGTGTGTGTGTGTGTGTGTGTGTGTGTGTGTGCGTGTGTGTGTGTGTGTGTGTGTGTGTGTGCAACCTGTCTGGTCAGATATTCAATAAGACAAGTAAAAAGGCTGCTGATAAGGCAGAGTATTGTGGAAAGCAGATGTGGTTTGTGCAGTAATTACCTCACCAGCTTCAGTTACAAAGTTAATTATAGGTACATAATGGGTTAATATTAACTGCATTACAAAAAAATGGGGAAGAAATGTGAGGTCACACAAGAGATTGGAGATTGAAGACACTGATTTTCTGATTATGCGTTGAGTGGGGGGCTGCGTGGACAGTGCAGTATGTCGGGTTGTACTGGCTACAATACAGTCAATGCTTTTGCAGGTTGCACTGAAAAATGCACAAACAAAACATTACAGTGTATCTGGAGGCTTCAGTTGTTCTTGGACAGGACTAGTAATAAAATGAAAAAGGGTTTTTCATGAGAACTGCATTCACCCTCGGTCCCAGGTCTTTAGTTGTCATTCAAAGATGTTCAATCCATTTAAATCCATCAAGCTATAAACTGTATTGCCATAGCAGTTTGTCTAGGAGCCCCATTAAGGAAATAACTGGAGTCACTCACTCTTCTGGGATTATGTGAGACAAAATATGTCCACTGTGTTGTCTCCAAACAGTTTCTACAGGCATGTACAGTATAGAATTTATTGCAGATTTGTGCTGTGGTGGAATTATTTATTATATTACAAACTAATGGGGGGACAAATTAATGCTTTTGCTGCCTGGATATAAAAACTCCTCTGGGGGTTGTTGGTTAATTAGGCCAATTTCTTACTAAGTCACAAAGGCAGCCAACTTGGAAACATGTAGAACGTGTATGTGTGTGCATGTACTACATTTCATTCAGTAACAAAACATTAAAGTGTTATTTCCTTTCCTTAGAAAAATGTTATCCTTTCATGGCTAATCCTTTTCTCAGAATAACTCGAGAGTCCAAAAACAGTTCTAGTTTAATGTGCTCTTTTCTCTGTTTGATAATAATACTGGTTCTTTTGCTTGACATTGAGGTTGATGGAACAAAAGCAGCATGACCGTAAACACCCAGGGTAACCCCAAGCTGCAGAAGGCACAGAGGCACAGTGTTTCTACCCCCACACACAGCCACAAAAACAGGTTGTCAGTAAACAGATATGCAATAAGGGCTAAGAAAGAAAGTACAGTATATAGAAAAATTAAGGAAAACAAAGTTTAACTAACAGAAGAAAAGAGAGAAAACAGCAGTAAAAAAAATCTTCAGGGGGAGAAGATGATGGAAGTTGTTAAAGACACATATGGTACCTCTGGTTTTGTACTCCTTTGTCTAATTACTCATTCAGCTGTAAGATTTTCATACCTTGTATACTGTCTACTGAATCTGAAGGCCCAGACAGTATAAAGTTTGGCAGTATGGAGATATATGATGTAAATATTAAAGTGACCAATAATTCTTTCAACGTGCATATAACATTGTCTAACCTTAAAACAATTTGCACTCCACACTGTGTTTTGACATAGTTGCATTTATTAAAGTAACAGTAAAAGGGTTGCTAGATCATTAATCTGGGGAAAAAAAAACCCAAAACAAAAAAACCCCACCACCATTAACAACAAATAAAAAGTCAGCCCACAAAGACACTTTGAATCGTCCCCTTCATTTTGCTGACAACAGTTTTCCAGATTTATATGTAAATATTTTATTCTGTGGCAAGCCATTGTTCTGAAGTCGTACATCAAAATACATCCAAATCTGTTTTCTGCCTTGAGAAAAAGAAAGACACTTCTTCTTGTTCACTCTGCTTTTGCAATAAAACTACTTTAACTTCATTTACAAAAATCAAAAAATGAAGCTAAATTGGTTCATGTGGAGAGACATTAACATTTAAGTGTAAAGCTGCCACTTTTCTGTGTTCAACTGGAAATAACAATAAAGTGCTTCAGTCTGAAACATGAACCTGCCATAATATCGATCACAGCGACAATAAACATCTCTTAATAGGATAAATGCACACCATATGCACGCTTTGTTTCATGCAGCCGCCCTACATTGTACTGTGTAGTGTTAATGCAGGGAGACCATGCAAAGCAGACTCGGTTGTTTATTAATATTCACGATGGCTTCTTAAACAGAATCACTAAGTTAGTATTTGTGTTGTATATATAAATATATGGGGTTGGAATGTCACAGAACTCAAGACTCCATATTTAAAATGACCAATTATCTTAAAATTCACAGTGTTTCTAACACAAAGTAATCCCTTCTCTCCTGTAAGGTCTCCATGGTTCCACAGGTCCGTCTTACTGGGCAGTTTTTCAAAGACCTCACCATAAACACTGTCAACAGCTCAAGTTTCAACTATGGAGAGATGCTACAGTTGTCCAGCAACTTCCAAATAATGTCGGCATCAAATGTCAGAGCTCTTAATCCGGCAACTAAATGCTGATTAAAGATATGATATGGTTTCGGATAAATGATATGCTCCTTTAAGTCACCATGCGTGGCATCCACTCCAGTAGATGTTGTTTCAGAAATGTGAGAGAGAAGACATAAATCCACTAGAGGACAATGCCTGGCTGTGCTATTTCAAGGCATTTTTCACAGCTTCGTAACATCAAAGTCAAAATGTCACAAGAAGCCTATAAAGACTAACAAGCAGAAAGAAAAATAATTGTCATGAAAGTCAAACAGAACTGCGCTCACTGTAGCTATAGAAGTACAAATTAAATACTGTAAATTAAGGAAAGAACAATGGCTGAGTTTTTGAATATAAACCTGATACCCAATAAAGGCATGGTGAAAAACATCACTGAGGGTGAAATTACCTGTACTATAATGGCTCACATGGTAAATGTACATTTCCACAGAACTAATTCCATTGCTCTATTGCTCTGAGTTTCTCTTCTTAAAGGATCAGTTCCACTTTTTGGGAAATAAACGTATTTGCTTTCTAGTGGGTTAGATGAGAACACTGCTACCACTCACATGTCTGCTAATTAAAAAGCTTATTAAGTAAAATGGAAGAAGAAGCATCTTTAATGTGAGGTATGTGATTGGATATAATTTATGTTACCAGTCCCAAGTTCGAGATAAGTAATCAAACATATTTTTATGTTTTTTTTAGGAAAAGGAGGGATTTTGATGTAAAATACTAAAAAATGACTTGAATAATGAATAATGAATAATAAATAATCAACACATCTGATTAGAACTTGCATTGTGTCTAATTATAAGGCTATTACCAGTCTGTCATTTAGAAATTAGTGAGCTTTTGTTACCTTTGAACAGAACCAGGCTATGTGTTTTCCCCTGTTTCCAGTCTTTATGCTAAGCTAAGCTATGGCTGCAGCCTTACAGCCTTTTTAACGGACAGATACAAGAGTGGTATCAATCTTCTCATGTACTTCTGTGCCAGATTTGCTAAGTGGATTTCCAAAAATGTCAAACTATTGCTTTAACAGATCTTACATTATTACATAAACAAATGCTTTGAAACCTACAATGCAGCCAACCTGGTTACAGTAGAAACGCATGAAGAACAAACGATGCCGTATGTAGTCTTCTTTCACTATTTTGCTCCTCCAGCCCTTCTCCACAAATGTCCCAGTCAGAGAGGGAGGATCAGCAACAAAGACGGGTTATATGAATTATTACAAGGTCCAGGAGTAAATAAAGGAAGACATTAGGGAGACAACACACTGAGGACCCTGAAAGTGGGGGCTGCTGGGGCATACGTACACAGCAGATTCGGTTTGTGTATAAATATAATTATGAACTATGTTACTAAGAATAAGTTCAAATTATACGATTACAATTATATATTTGAGTTACTATTCAAACCAGAATAATCATGTTTCCCTTTGTTTTAACATAATTAAAATATTGAAGGGTGAGAAGCAGAGGGACATAAGTGATATTTAACCAACTTTACAGAAGAGCCTTAACATACTTACATACTTTGTCCTGACTTTGTTTATTAAAATCAAAGGTTTAATATTAAAACTTCATAAACATGTGGGTTACAATATACTTAATGAACTTAATGTTTTGACCTTTATTGAAAAAAATATTTGCCTACCTTTTAAGTACACTTAAGCCTTTTTAGCCCAAATAGTTCAGGGTGTTCAGTGTTAGGCCTTTTGGTTTTTAATTAATATATATAACTAATTTTCACTCGAAATGTTACATACGCCCCTCTAGTTCTCACCTCTTGATATTGCCCTTTGGCTTTTGGACTGGCTTGGACCAGAAATTGGGCCTATGTAACTTAAAATTCAATGCATCAGAAGCTGAAATTTGAAACAGGCTGAGTATACCTGCTGCAAATGTGGAAATAAAGATTTTTATTTCAGAAATCACATGGATCACAGGAATTCAGTTGCGATACCTGAATGCTCACCACATTGCCATTCTGTCTGTGATTTCTGGGTGTTAAAATAGGATTGTGGTTTCCCTTCTGTTGACCTCGCTTCTGGTTTGTAGTGGAAACACCATTTGGTTTGTGGAAGCAGAGCACCTTCTGGAAGCTCTGATTGAACTTGTCAGAGAGGAAGCCGTAGAGGACTGGGTTGGCACAGGAGTTGACATAGGTGAGGATGACCAAGAAGAAGTAGACGTTGGTTTTGTTCTCAGGGATGATGTGAATCAGGTTGACAATGTTGGTGGTGAAGAAGGGCAGCCAACAGATCACAAACACCAACACCACGATAATCACCATGCGCGTCACCTTGCGCTCCGACTTACGCCGCCTAGTCCGGCCTGCGCGCACACCTGCTGACCTTACCTGAAAGAGAGATGGTTGATTTTAAAGGTTTTATGTGCTTCTGAGGGCATAACCTCACATGAAAATGCTTTTTTTTGTTAGAGAACAGTAAAAGCCAGAGGACATTACCTTGATGACGATGAGCAGGTAGCAGAGGCAAATGACCACCAGAGGAGCAAAGAAGCCCAGGATGGATGTGTAAAGGATGAAGGCAATGGACCACAATTCCCGGGTCTCAGGCCAGGTTATGTTGCAGGTGTTGAACTCCTCTTGTACATTTGAGTAGATCGTGACAGGCAGCACAACCAGAAAGGACACAATCCACACCATGGCATTGGAAACCTTGGCCACCCGTGGTTTCCGCCATTTGGCACTGCGAATAGGATGAACCACTGCCAGGTAGCGGTCGATGCTCATCACCGTCAGGCAAAAGGTGGAGGCGAACTGGCTCATGGCGTCAGCAGTCATGCACACCTTGCAGAAGAAATTCCCAAATGGCCAGTAGGAAAGCACACTGTTAGTGCCCAGGAAGGGAATTCCCAGGATGTAGAGTTCATCCGCCAAGGCTAAATTGAGGATGTACATGTTGGTTACTGTCTTCATCTTGGAGTAGCGAACCACCACGTAGATGACCAGCATGTTACCCAGAAGACCCACAACGAAGACAGTGGTGTATACGACTGCGGTGATCACATTGAAGGGAAGCGCAGCCACATCTGAGATATTGGATTTGTGGGGGTACGGCGAGGAAGACATGCTGACATTCTGGGATATCGACCAACTGCAGTCATCCATGTTGAAGGAGGGAGTGCTGGTGTCCATTTGGATTACAGTAGGAAATAGCTCATAAGAGAAAAGACAGACACAAATTTTATTTTATGGCATACCTAACAACAACCCATAACCTTTCCCAAAAAATCCTGTTATGTCTACCTTTTGCACCATACAGGCTCACTGGGCAAGATGCCCATATTTACCAGGCGAGCAGAGAAACTTTCCACCGAATTTTCTGGGCATGTGGCCAACATGCCATTTCTTTTAATGGAAGGTCGCACTTTAGAAGAAGATTAGTTAAGTAGGTCTCAATACTGTCACTGTCGTTAGATTAGATGTCTGTAATGGGGGGACAGACAGAAACTAAATCCTGCAGCCAAGTGGCAAAGAGCCCATATGGATAATATCAGCAGTGTCATTGCTCAAGAGGGACAAACATATAAAGCAAAAGATATAGATTTTGTAAAATAGTTTTTTGAGATCCCTCCAGTGAACAAATACATATCAATTTTGAAGTTTAACGATAATGCATACTTAGTTTCCCCATAGATATGCATGTTGAGCTGGAAACTGAACCACAATTGTTTCACTGAGGTCCAACAGGAGGCAGGATGACATTATTGACAGTATGGACATCTGCTGTGTGACTTTCCTCTTCTGTATTTAGGCAGTAATTCACCTTATGATGACAGCAAATTTTAGCTAAAGATGAAAAAATGTTTAACTCCAGTTTTCGTTGTTGTGTTTGGAGAATGTGAGCAAATTTTAAGACGTTTTGTCTTAATAAGGACATTTTTTATTTTATGTAAAATTGTTTGATTGAAGCATTATTAATAGGTCACTATTTGCATGCTGCACTGTGAACCCATACAGCACGTAATAATAATAATAATAATAATAATAATAATAATAATACACATAAATATATAATACAATATATTTATTTATTGCCTGAAACGAGATGATGGCCACCTCTCATCCTTATGAATACTGCCACCCTGAGAGTGGCCGGTAGTTACCTATATGTCCTCAACTTGTGCCTTGTGGGTGACCTAACATAATAATAATCTAATAACCGTCAGTTGTCAGACGTTGCAACCCGAGGCTGTGAAAATGTGTTGCACAAATAATGGTCTGACGTGAAGATTCACTGAACCGCGCTCCTAAACACGGGAGTGACGCGCAGCCCGCAGCATGTTGTTGAGAACATAAACACTTGAAGCCC
Organism: Dicentrarchus labrax; assembly: GCF_905237075.1. NCBI lineage: Eukaryota > Metazoa > Chordata > Actinopteri > Moronidae > Dicentrarchus > Dicentrarchus labrax. The sequence goes on along the minus strand of NW_026136722.1, from coordinate 6,481,876 downwards.
CTGTCCCCTTCAGGCTGCATGGGGCTTGACATTTTTGTCCACCAAACAAACTATAATAGCTATAGCCCACAGTCACGAGAGACATTTGAGGCGTTCACACGCATGGCTCATTGACTCTCATTGAGTTTAATATATAAAACTTTAAGGCTAATAACATTCTTCCATTTTTTTTTGTTGAGAAATAAATGACATTTAAAAGTATATTTCACGGCAATAGCTTTCTTAAAAAACAACAAGAATTGTAATTTAATTTCATAAACACACTTGTAAATGTGATGAGCAGATGGGAGTCGACCTACCTGTGCGCTCCCGTGCGCTTTATCCTCTCCACTGTCCAGTGGCGTGACGCGCTGCCGTATTCATGCGATTTTGGAAACGTGCACTTTCTCTCAGGTCAACTCTCTCGCTCTTCTCCCTCGCTACTTGAAAGAGGAACCACCTCACACTTGACTTTTCATCTTGTGGCATTTTCTTCATGCCAGCACGCTCAGCTTGCCAAAGTCAGAGCCGCAAAAACCAACATCATCCTTGGCTTCCCAGGATTTTCTGTTCTGAAGGAAATCCGTTCCTAAGCTGATGAGGAGTCGCTCACAGGGTCATGTTCTGCCTCGATGCACAAGTATTTATGTGGAAAACGTCACCCCGCCTTCGGGTGTTTAAGTCCCACCCATTGGTGGTTATAAACACCTCACAGCCAAAACAAGTTGTTGGTGTGAAAGCTTATATGTATCCCTCTTTTTCTTTTCTTTTCTTTTCTTTTCTTTTCTTTTCTTTTCTTTTCCTGTGCAGTGCAGGGCTTTTATAACTAGAACATCCAGTCACTGATAAAGTGATACTAACTTTCTTATTACTATGTGTGTGAGACAAAGAGAGAGACACAGAGAGGGATGGAGCAATGCCCAGATCCAGCCTGCATGGGGAATAAATCACCTTGATGGTGGCCAGAGGCACCTGAGACGGAGAAAGAGAAATTAGGCTGCGATGGAAAACGGTGGAGGGAAGGATGAGATTGGACACTGGAGGAGAGATTTGATGGTAATTGTTTGGGAAAGCTGCCTACTTTTAGGCCATTAACTTCATGTTCTTGTCATCCAGGTCAGTTAACAACAGGCTGCCAGGCTGTGTGTGTGTGCATGTTTACAGTATGTACTCCATCCCTGCATTTTCCACTAGTCTACAGCATCAAAGGAGGTTAACATAGGACAATGGGAAGTTGATGACGTCTTATTCTTTACGGTCCTTGTTTGACTGGTCCCAAGCAGACCAGACAGCAAGATTTATGAGACTGGTGAGTATATAAGTAAACACTGTCACCACAGCTGTGTGTAAAGGTTTACCCTGAGGGGACAGTGGTGTGCAGTGGCAGTCAGGATGCCATGATATGGCTCATTTACACTGTGTTTTTTCCAGTCTCCACGTCTGTTCTCATTTTCAAGGTTACAACGGCTATGTCAACAAAAAGTCTTGGAATACTATTTTACGTCGACTTGGCTAAAACTGATGCAACAGTCCTGCAATAAATCCTGCTGTTAGTCTTATCTTATTGAGTGGGGCAGACAAAATATTAGAAATGTCAGTATTATGTTCAGTATCCGCAGTGTAGACAGTACGGTTACATTTACTCCATGTTCCCTTTTTAAAAAGCCAGATACAGCTGATACAGCAGCTCATGCTATTCTTCTTTCATATTCTGTTAGTGTGCTTACATTCTTATAACATTTGCCGCAGTGATCGAATTTCCTCGCATAAATTAGTTTCATCCAAACTAACCCAAAGAATAAACTGGTCCACTATGTTCACCTCAGGCCGGGTATGCACAAGTCATCAGTGATGTGAAACAGCAAATATTGCTGTGGTTGGGTAATCATCTGCTGTAGGAGCACAAACATCCTTAACCGAAAGGATTGTGGGAGATGTGTGGTTTTAAAAGATCTGCAGTTTTTAGCTGTAAGCTGGGAAATAGTGTGTACTCGGAAATGTGTGTATTCCTGTATATCCTATTTACAGTTGAATCTGAGGGGAATTCTGATAAACGGAGCAGTAAATTGCCCCCTTATAAGCTAATGTGTCCTGCTCTACTCTGTGAGACTTGTATTGCTCAAGTGAGCACCAATACACATGTACCGTTGTTCTACATGAAGAATGCTGTAGTACATGCCCAGTGCTTTGTATCTTGGTTCGTTCCTTTTATTGTAAAATTTGGAAAATAAATTGTCTTCTTTGCATTAATTTCACATTGTCAGCGTTTTTTTTTAAACTTTCAGTTCACTTCAGGCCTGTGTCAGAGAATCCGGCAGCTTTTTGTCCTTTTCTTTCTCCGAGCTTGGTGTCTTTCTCTTGCTCAGATGAGTCACTCTGTCTCTGAGCAGTTTGCATGCACCTCCTGCCTTACTATCAAGCTTCCTGCGGGCATGTGCACTGCGATAATATCGGAGTGGTGTCAGTCGCTGACTTCGTCTGGCTGATGACAAAAAGCATGCAGGAATCGATCGGAGAACTCTCTAAAGGTAACAGTGTGACTTATGTGTGTGGTATTTTTGGCCAACAGGAGCTCTCAAGCAAGCCGAATCAATACTCCAGCTCTGATCTCCAAGAGGAGACAGAAAGGTGTGTGTCTGTGAGATGACTACCATTTGGCCCACTGTGTTATGTCATATCTAATTGGTTACATGAGGTTTACAGCTATCATGAAAAACACTGCTTAGCTTGAATGGATGTTTTCTAAAACAACCAGACCATGTAATGTTAAAAAAAAAAACCCCAAACAAAACAGTACAGAACCAGATTCTTGTGTCTGTGTTTCTGCACACAAGAATTGGCAGTAACAAATCTTAACATTGCTCACATGCATACTCCAGCTCTGATCTCCAAGAGGAGACAGAAAGGTGTGTGTCTGTGTGTGCAGGGGAGGGTTGATTGGAGGAGAAAGAAAGAGAGAAAGAAGAAAAAATGACATAAAGAAATGAGTTGATGTCCAAACTGGCGACTCTGCGGCTGGCGCTGTGTGTTAAGGTCAGAAGATGAAATACTTCTTCTACTACAATCTACAGTATTTGAAGTGAGATGGCTGACAACCTTGTTGACATACAGCGCCCATGAGTGAGTCAGCTTTGAAAGCCTTGACGAGTTTGTATCATGGTACATCCATATAATATCCTTTAAGGCATTTTTATTTATTTCTAATGGGCAGGGAAATAGCTGTCTCAATGGAGCCAACTAACAACTTATTTACTTAATGATGTTTACTTTCTGCTCCAATTGTTAATTAAAATGTGTCAAAATAAGAGTGTTATTAATGACTTGAACACTAATAATGATACAGTTTGAATTTAAAGAGAAGCTGTAAGTATTCCCAGTTAAATAGCTTTTGAAATTAGAATCTGAATGGAATAATAGAAAGGGTTAATACATTGGAGACGCAATTTGATTTCAAATCTTTCTCTATGTGTCTGAAGGCTATAATATACCGTATACACAGTTATTCCTGTCGCTACTGGCTACCTGTTATTATTTGTGGTCACTGATACATCGCTGGTGGTGATAAAGTGGTAACTTAATCATGGATACTCCTTTTGTGGTATCGTCACGTAGGCTAGCTTGTGCTATGACTGAGCCCCGTTAATCATGTGTGGAAGACTGAGGAACTTTTGTGTGATGATGATTTGACAGGATTTTTCAGCTCTTTAAAATGAATTCAAAAATACATGTGGGGCTGTTGAAAGAGAAAGTCCATCAGCTCAAATGTGGAAAAATAAAGCAATAGAGCAACGTTTTGTTACCCAAGTTCTTTTAGTGTTTTTTACAGTTTGATTTTCACAAAATCCACATACACATATGCTAAAATATATTGCAAAAAGTTTAGTCCAAGCTAAGATTAAGCAAAGCAGATAAATTACAATCTCTTTAGTTGCACCCATTAAACTATCTGGGATTTATTAGAGGCTTTGGTGAGGTTTTAATTTATAGTTGTGAAGCTTTGGAGAAAATACATTCCTCAGTTTTATAGGAATGTTTCTGTAATAACAGGAGCGGTCTCTGTCAGCTTATGGCCTGTTTCTTGCATTGACTGCAGACTGAAGGTAAATACTTTAATATATGAACACTGACGGTGTATTTAGTTCCAGCCAATGGTAGTTTACTAATTAGGCCCTAATTTCCAGGTCAATAATTGTGAACGCAAAGCAGTACTGATGTTGTTTTCCTTCTGATTTCACTTATTAAATCCAACATGATAAATTAAATTGATAGAGCAGTTTGAAGAAAAACTTAAAGACAGTATGGATTAAATATTCTCCTAGAAACATGTCCCCTAATGTGGAGACTATTAAAATAAATCCAAACTGAGCATCACACAAACATCAAAGCCATTCTTTTAATGGCTATACAAATATTTGCTGAATTCCACAACTTGAAGGCATTTAAGTTCACATAGTTTTTTCATTATGCTAATAAACTGTATTACTTAATATTCCTGCTAACAAAGCCCAATTGTACTCTGCCCTGAGGTAAAAAATAGAGGAGTTAATTATGAAAGACCAAAAGGCTATATTTTATTATCAAAGTAAAACGATTTGACAATCATAATTATAACTTGTCAGGACAATATTCTTTAAAATAGGTCCTGCGTGGATAAGGGAAGGGGTTTCTAAAAAAAGACATGCTATAAGCATTTAGGCAACGTTTGGCTTTTACAGAAGTGACAGTGTCAGCCTGTATTTAACACCCTGTCTGTCTGTTCTGTCCCAGATCAAGGGAGCTCAAATAACCCCTCCAGAAGTCAGGTGAGTGTACGAGAGAGTATAATAGCACTATTATATTAAAAGACAAACAATTGTCCCCAGAGCTGGAGAAAAAAACAAAAACATACTGACTGTCCTTTTTTTTCTCCAAGAAAATAGAAATGATTATTGTAATGGGATTATGGAGGGATAGATGACTTTGTGAAAAGTCTTCTTTGCAGTAAAACGACAGAGAAAATGAAACAACTCAACTGACAGTGAATAATTGGAGCTCTGACACTGGTCAGGTTCAGGTGGAAACTAAAATACAGTGTGAATATCACACATATACGTATACTCAAACCTAGGTTATATTTAGTTATATACAAATGGTTTTGACTCATTATCAGTATCAATCAGCCAAGTATTGCCATTGGAAATGTGTTTTTTAGTACAAGACATTCCAACACTTTAATAGGATACGTTGATGACGTCCCCAAGCATTAACACTTCATAAAGCAAAAGTGAGTTGAGGTTTAAGATGATTTACTTGGAATGATTTGTTCTTAAATGAGATGACTACCATTTGGCCCACTGTGTTATGTCATATCTAATTGGTTACATGAGGTTTACAGCTATCATGAAAAACACTGCTTAGCTTGAATGGATGTTTTCTAAAACAACCAGACCATGTAATGTTAAAAAAAAAAACCCCAAACAAAACAGTACAGAACCAGATTCTTGTGTCTGTGTTTCTGCACACAAGAATTGGCAGTAACAAATCTTAACATTGCTCACCCCCCCCCACACACACACACACACACCCCCCACCCCTCCACCCCACCCCACACACAGACATTATTAGCATTATTAGATCCACCAGCTTGGTCATGTTCTTTGTACATGGATAATTGGGTTAGCTTGATTTGATTGTTGGTGGTTTGACATGATAAGGGCCTAGACTATTCAGTTGCATGAAGCTGGTTTGACATTTATGTGGGTCTGCTGTCAGAGCAGGAAACCCTTAACTCAAATCTGAAATTGTACAAACGTATTCACACAGAGCTGGGACATAGCCACACTTTTAATGGTTAACCCCATCCGTGATCTAAAGTTTTCACATATATGACTACTTGAAAGAATTGTTATTTTAAAAGAGAACTTGTAGGTGATTACGTTTTTTCTTGAATAATTATGGAAATTACACATTCACTAGAGGAGAGAGAATAGTCAAATAAAATAACTACAAGTGTGTTCACTAGGGAGGGGCATTTTAAGTAATTTCCACATTTGAGTACCCGCATTCAATTATTGAGTACTGCCCCCCCCCAAAAAAAACAACAACAAAAAAACATAAAAAAACACAACATAAGAATAGGGTCTGAAATGGACACTCAAAATACTTCCAAACACTTTTATGTCTGGCCACCATTCTGCCTGTAAAATGTTAGATGAGTTATTGTGTGACTGAAAGCCTGACAATCTTGGAGTAATGCCTAAATTGTGGTGATTCATTTTCAGGTCCTCCTCCTATTGCTGCACAGTTGAATCAAATGCCACTTATCAGAGGAGAAGTTTAATAGGAGATAATGACTCCAAAAAAGGAAACCAAGAGTAGGTGTGTGTCCGAATGACTCATACACTGTTGCGCTTACTTATCTGTTGTCCACCTCAGTGGATCACAGCATGCGGCGAGTCAAGGATGTTGAAAGACTGCTCAGATTTCAGGGCCATGTATGTCATTAAACTGGGGTGTTTCTGTTAGAGATTTCCCACATACACATACATATATAATTACATGTAGTATTATATATGGTATAATATAGCATAATTGAAGTTGCACACTTGTAAATAATAATTTAGACAACTTTTAATATAAATCTTTAAAAAAAGGAAAAACATCTTACTGCCTCACTCTGCATCTTGCAGCTACTTTTACAATATTAATTAACACAATTAACTTAATATAAAATAAAATTAGGTTTGCATTCAGACCCACACTTATAAGCCTAGTGGGTTGTTATAACTGAAGGTCAGATTTAAGACCATAATTAAGACAACACCAGCCCAATTTTGCAAGAACTTGAGGGGTGATGCATCTAGTCAGTGATTGTCCCAAAGGGCATCCGCATTATTTTTAGAGGATGAGGATGAAATGCTTTTTTTTTTTTTTTTTTTTTTTTAAATACCAGAACCTGAGGTGACTTTTGAAATGAGTCAAAGGCTGTTTGGTAATAGGGAGCATTTAGGTTAAGAAAATCGACCTGATGTTAAACAATGTGTTATGTTTGTTGCTGATAACTTAAGTTGAGTAATTTATTCAGGTTTCTTCTAACGGCTTATTCTAAGGTAACATAAACACAATGGTTTTTATTTTCATGTGATTATACACTACCTAGGAATATTTTATTCAATTTCTGCTAATAGATGCTCCTAAATGTTACACACTGGACCTTTAAGTTTTTTGTATATAGTATAGTTTAGTTTCTTATATGCAAAGTTTTATGTGTGTTTGTATGGTATAGTCTTCTTCAACATGCATAGAATACTGTAATAGTATTGTAATAGAAGTTGTGACTGTTCAGAAGGTTAATGTTTTGGCATAGACCTTATTTGATGCGCCCTCAGTAACTGCATTTAATTCTGACTAGTAACCAGTATCATGTTCAATTTCTAATGTTTATAACAAAACAAATTTCGTGAAAATTGGTTCAAAATTAAACAAGTATTAAAATAAAGCTCTGGTTCAAGATGAGACCAAATATTTAGTTCAGTCAGTTTGTGAGCCGAAGCCAAAATGTGGCCTGCAACAGACTAGCCTTTTAGCCCAGCAGCTGATCACTTGCGGCCTCTACTGGCCAAATAAGAGGAGTAAGGAGTCAGCAGTTGGTATAAAACATAGCAGTCAATACAAAAGATAGTTATTTCCAAGGTTTTTCAAACATGTTAATCACTGCAATCACAAGAGGTCCTTCAGAAAACACTCATTAATATGCACAAGATATAGGAGGCTGATTGGTTCAGTAGTTTGCAAGATTAGCTGCAGACACACACACACTACTACACTCATAATTTAGTCTTACGTCTGGCAAAGAAAATTAAAGAGCAAGACTTTACTTTAGCATTAATAAGCAGTATTTAGATATTTAATAAATGGTTTATAACATATTATAATATTAAGCAGCTGTAAGTCGTCATGGCCACCAAAAAGTGGAGGCTGCTGTAGAAGCAGATGAATGACAATATAGTAAAACTGTTATGTAATAATGTAGGTTTTAATTAATTTATAATTGTTGACAAATACTGTATAATCATAGATAGTTAAAATGTCCTTATAGCTGTACAACTACATTATAGTGTGTTATAAACCATTTACTGCTTATAAAGGCTAAATAAGAGGACAATGTTACCAATAAAAGTTCTGGAATGATTGCTTTACATTAATAACCACTATGTATTCAGTTTAAACTACACTTAATTTCATTTCACTTAGTTTCATTTCTCTACTGATACTAGTTACTGATTGTCACTGTCAACCTGTGTTCCCACTGCGTGCATTAGTCTTCATTCAGATAACAGAGAGACAGGAGGTTGGAGGAATGTCATTGATCTGATTAACCATAAAGTACCTCTTTCCACAGACACAACTTCCTATTGTTAGTCTCAGAGATCCTTTCTAAACTTTATGCGTTCAGAAGATGAGCCAATGGTTACACTAGTTTTTAATAGTTAATATTAATGAATTAAGGAACTATGCATGCATGCATGCATGCAAAAAAAAAATGTGTTTGTAAAGTGTGCATATATAGTGTACTGTATGCAAAAGGAAAAAAACAAAACAATAAAAACAATTTCGCTTTTCAAATTGTTGCTGTAAGTTTAACATAAAACTAAATGGTTTAGTTTTTGTAGAATTTCTCACCTGAAGTTCAATGTGTCTACTGTTTAATGCATTTTTGTCCCCTGTGTAATCCAAATCAAAGCAGACCCTTCTGCCATTTGCGGCTGTGCCTGACATATAGACTATTGACCTAAATGTGCCCCGTCTTTCTGACAGACTGACATGAGAAGAAAAGCAAAAACTCTATGCTTCACTTGCTCCATTTGACCCAAGTTCACTCACACAGATTGGTGTGCTAGGTAGCACAATAGCTGTAGGATTACAAGAGAGATTTCGGTGACGTTTCCAATTGGTTAAAAAAAGAAAAGACTTAATTGACGTCAAACTTTCTATCTTTCAACCCCTGCCCACCACATTGCTGAGGAAGAAAAGAAGCTAAATTAGAAAAAAGAAAGATAACACCTTTCAACAAATCCAGCTCCATATGTTGCAGCTGCCTGCTGATTAAAGGATTTTCTTTTCCACTTTTCCCACACAACCTTCCAAAGTCTGCAAATATCTCGCTGTCTCTCTCCCCCATCTTTGTCTCATCAATCTTCCTGTTGTCTTGTTCCTTTTCTTCCACCCAATCTCATCTTTCATTGGCTGTTCTGTTTGCCTGTCAGTGTGCATGTCCTACACTCAGTTTACATTTATCTGTGGTCAATGCCCTACAGTACACTAGGAAATTAATTTATCACAATAAGCATTAGACAGTGTTTTTCATGCCTTAAGGAAAGCAACATGTTGTGGTTTTACAGGGCAGGGCTGTTATTGACCAGGAAGATAATTTCCTGACATTTTCAATCAGTATCATATTCGGCATCAGTTGTCTAACTCTCAAGAGTTATGACTAATCAAGAAGTTGAACAAGAACATTTCCAAAAGTGTCAACGTGTTCTTTTTCTCAGCAAACCCACAAATATAGAGATAACGAACATGAATGTGAAAACACATGTAAATTTACAGGCGGCATAATTTGACTGTAACCCAGTGTAATAAACTAATGTAAGAGCTCAGTATTATTACCTGCACTGTTTAATTAACCTTTGTGTCTCAGGATCCAAAGTTCTCCCACGCTATTTTTTATGACAGTGAAACTACAGTTTGAATCATTAACTAAGTCTGTTTATTTTCCATATATTGGGCAGCCAACATTTCATTATTGTTATCACTCATCTTTGAGAGCAACAGCAGAATAAGCAGAATATATATATATAAAGCAACAACAATAATACATCTTTCTAACTCTGGCACAGTATAAAACCCTGTCCCAAGTTTTTTGTTATCATTAATTCAAACCCCAGGCACATTTTCACTGGTTACTGACACAGAACACAAGACGTATAGAGTAGACAGTGTCCAGGGTGTAAACAATACAGTTTAAGATCGTCATGAATGTGACCACCACCAGTTTATCCCAGGGACATAGGGAACCGCAGTTACTGGGTCTCTTGGTGCGGAAACTATACAGTGGCCAGATCACCATAGCTGTCATATACACCACTGCTGCCAAAATGTTATAGACAATCACTAGCTTCTCAAAAGAAAATGGAAAATAAGAAGTCAGCTTTCCAAGGGTGAGAAGGATTATCACGATGGAAAAGATGAAGCACAAGGAGTACACGGCCACGCACCACTGCAGTTCTGGGGAGCCGAACTGGCTTTTCTCCAGGGACGTGAAAATCAGACAGGCGAGGAACGTCTCCAGCATCTTCATTATGCCGGGCAATGTGGAGAGGAACCCAATGTTCTCCCCACTCGGAAGAAGGCGAGTTAAGACCACTTCTCCTACATACACCCCGAGACACACCCAGGACACCACAGAGGCACCTATTTGACGGTGGCAGGTCGCGCAGGTGAAAAAGGTGGGGTAGATGATGGAGGCGGCAAAGCACATGAGGGTCGCCAGCATAGCGAAGGCAGTGGTGAAATCTTCCCAGGCGAAAGGTAATTTTGTATTGACAGTGGTGAACTCCAGGACGACAATGAGGAAGGTGAAGAAGAAGCAGAAGCACCAGGTGAACATGCACCATGCCCAATAGGGAGATGACACATATCCCACTGATGCCACCAGGCTAAAACACATACAAGTGAGGATGGCCGCCATTATTCGCATGATGCCCACAGGCTGGGTGACCGACCGCAACTCCACATGGACCATGGTTGGACAGGATGAGTATGTTTTTGTTTCAAAAGTCAGTCCTGCAGTGCAGCAAAGATCCAGTTGAAGAAATCCATGTAGGCCAGAGCCCGTGCAGGTGTGGTATTTGAAATGAGTGTGGTGGTGTATATATTCAAACCGAGCATCCAGGGCTTATCTGCGCACTTTATGGCCCCTCTTTCACTCCACGGATTGGATACTGGCTGGGTGTTATCATGATCACCTCACAACACACACACTGGACTCTGGTCCTCAGCACAAGCCTTGTTCAGAAGCTAATCTCCAACACAATGATGGGGTGTAGGTCACATTCTAAGGAAAATTACTCTTATCCTGTCGTTATTTATTTGGTATAACAAGAGCTTGAAGCTGGGTTAGCTGTTTTTATGGATTTTGTGGAATCAAAATGATATATCAGGTGCTAAAAAGGTTGAATGTTGAGGATTTATATTTTTAATAGAGCTTCTTTTTAAAATCTGCCTTCACACAAAACAAAACAGAAACTGCAGTATGACGCTTTAGTGTATTTACTTTAGTGTTGTGATCATATTTCCTTACATCAGTGTTAACATTGCCTGCAACCAAAAGCACAATTTATGTTGCCTATATGAAACAGCCTTTTTGCACCAAAGAGCAACTAATCATCAATGACAAGCACTAAAATAGATGTGATTTTATTCCTGTCTCTCCTCTTTTCTCTTTCTTTCCTTCTTTTTCTCTCTCACTTTCTCTTTATGAGTGTTTACAAGATCATCACCAAGTCCTGAGTCTCCATTTTGACCAGAGAGCAGTAATTCCTGGACTGGCCAAAGGTTATCTAACTCTCAAGATTTCTCATGGCTGTCGCTGATAGAGAAAGAAGAAGAAAAAACAGGCTTTAAACCTGACCAATTACTCACTTGCTTTAGTTATACTGTAAGATAAAGGCTAAACATACAAACATGTGAAGCACCTCTCCTCTATATTGTTTCGTCTCATCATTAAGTGTGGCAACACAGAGGAGTGAATGCATTTTGTGACAGTGTTTAACTGAAGCTATAGTGAATGTTCAGTCAGGAACACTATACTTTTGCATATAGGCCTGTAGTTAATTTCTTTTTCTATCCTGCGTTCACTCCTCTCACGCATGCTCACCCATAATTTCCTTGCTTTCTATATCAGCTGTTTTCTTCAGCTTCTATCCAATAAGCGCAGTGACACACCTGCATTTTAAGCTTGGCATCTTGCTGCTGTCTTTTTAAATATAAATCTCTTCCTGCCTTCAGCTCATTCATGCTGCTGTTATATGCACCCTGTCACTTCCCCACCATCGCCCAGTCTTTGCAGATTCATCAGCTTCATTTTTTTATCAGCCAGTCAGCCTCAGCAGAGTCATAAGCCACCATAGCCAGTGTCTGGACTCCATGTGGGGAATGTATCTTTTTGTTGCCCAGGGCAGAAATCTGAGAGTCTAAGTGGCAAAGACTTTCTGTCTAGATTTAATCATCAAATATCGTGTGTTATAATTAACATTCATTCACTTGTCTGTCCTGATTTAAATAATAATTATAATTGGGGCCAATGTTACTTGCCATGTCCAACTAACAGTTGTTTTCATTATAGATGAATCTGCTGATATTTTTTGATTAATCGTTTAGTTTTGTACTCTTTGAAATGTCAAATCAGTAATTCCAAGAGCCCAAGATGATGTCTTCAAATGTCAAATTTATTGGACCAAAAGTCCCAAAAACAAAGATATTTAATTGACAGTGATAAATGATGAATAAAAGCCTTTTTTTTAACTCGAAAATTACTGAAATTATTAATTATTAAAACAGTTGCTGATTATTTTCAGTCAAAGCATCTAGTCAATGAATAGCTTCAACGTGCACAAGTTCCCCCCCCACCGTCTCTCATTGCTCATTATAGAAATATGGGAGTGGAGTTTTGGAATCTATAGCTATACCTATGCACACTTCGACACACCTTTGCAAACATCCTTTGTGAAGGACAGGGTGGGCCCCACTGTACCTATTTAACCATTAAACAGGGTATTCATTTATGATTTATTCATTAATTCATGAGTGTTATTTGTTACTTAAAACAACCAAATAATAGTGACACCCATGGGGATGAAAGAAGAACCACAGACCTTTTAACACAGTTTATTTATATTTCACATGCTGAAAAGAATATGCACTAAATGAGTTTGCAACTGAGACTAACACAATCACATCAATGCTGTAACAATATGAGATAATTAATAAAGATCAGATTAAAATCATGGAGGAAGAAAAAAGGAAAGAGGAGAAATTATTTTAGAGATTACATTTCCCTGAAGTTAAAACCAATTTGTGCGTCATCATGACAAATAAAAGTTACCCTTATTCGGACAAACAGTGTTTGGAAAGAGTGTTGGGTCACCACCAACATTGAAATAAAACATATTTAACAAGTTGTACTGGGGATGCTTTAGTACATACAATTATCCTGCTCATGTCCAGCCTTTGAGTTACAGCGGACTTCAAAGATTGGCAACGGCTGAAATATGAGGCATATCTGCAACCTATGTTCTGCTGACGAAGAACACCAGTCTAAAAGAATAAAACGTATCTACAATGTAAGCAACAAGGTTAAAACATGTCATGAAAGAGATAACCACTAATTTATTCCATGGACAAACAGCCCCGAGCCGACCCCCGGCCGCACACCAGCTCGGCCTTGGGTTGTTCTTGAAGCTGTACAACGGCCAGATGACCACAGCTGTGATGTACATCAACACTGCTAACACGTTGCAGGCTATCAGGATTTTATCAAATGGTGCAGGGAAGAGAGACAGAAGGCGGCAGATGGTAAAAATTATGACAACGAGGGCAAAAATAAAGCAAATGGAGTAGACAGCGACACACCACTGGAGCCCTGCAAACCTAGTGTACTGAGTGGGCTCCAAGCAGATGAAGATGATGCAGGCCACAAAGGCCTCCAGAACCTTGAGGAGGCCTGAGACTGTGGACAGAAATCCACTAAGCTCACCGGGTTTAGCCCGGGTTAGCCCAACCTCAACAGCGTACAGGATGAAGGCCAGACAGGAAGTAACAGTAGCACCAATTTGTTTGCCGCAGTTAGAGCAAGCGAAGAAGATGGGATAGATGATGGACGCTGCCAGTATCTGTATGAGAGATAGGTCAAAATTAAGTGTGAAATTATGCTTTCTTTGAGATATTCTTGTTTGTTTTTTCTTGTGCAGTACTCACAGTTGAACCAAGCGTGGCTTATGAGAACATTTCAGAACCATATTGTACTAATCTTTTAGCACCAAATAGTATTTACAGAAGTCTAATTTCAAAGTCAGTCAAACAAGTGAAATCAGTAACTGTTTTGGGGAGTTACAGCTGTGGCTTTATGAAAGTCCCCCATAATTAAAGCCCCAATATGGGACTGTTTAAGTTTATTCATCAAATTGTAGAGGTAATGTGGATTTGGATACCTTTGGTACCCCTCTGTTTAGGTTTGTAAATTCAATTGGGACTAAAATGACATTGTGTAATGTATTCTCTCAAAAATCCTTATTTTTTATCAAAGCTCAAATACTCATAAATGCATTTATAATATAGAATTTAATATTCCCAACGATAGTAATAATCAGAAACAGTAGCTAATCACAAATGTACCTGTGACAAGTTGATTCTGGAAATATCTGTGGGCAAAGACAAATAACAAAATAAAAAAAGTACCCACCATTAGGGTAGCCAACATGGCAAAAGCGGTAGTGAAGTCATCCCAGGAGATGGGCAACTTAGAGCTGAGGCTGGTGAATTCCAGGAGGAGTATGAGGAAGGTGACGCAGAAGCAGAAGCACCATGTGAACATGCACCACGTCCAGAAGGAGTCAATACCGCGGCCGACTGATGCCACCAGGCTGAAGGTAATGCAGGTTAAGATCATCTCCAGTATCCGCACAATACCCACCGGCACCGTCAGTGTCCTGAAGTCCAGTGTTACCATGATGATTGTAATCCTGCAGTCGGTTCACTGTGGGTCTAGACAGATATTGATAGATATTTAATTTGACAATCTCTCACCGCTTCGCCAGCTTGTCTCCTCTATCCTTTTTGATTTAATGTTTTTTTTTGTATTTTCTTTCAATAGCTCTTTGGCTTTTGGCAGTCCTAGTCCCTCATGCCGTAAGTACTGCCTGAATGTCTATGACAGACACAGAGAGTCAGGTGAATGTGGACCTTCTGGCCGCTCCCTTGCTTCTGCCCTATCAGACCTTCTCCCTCGATTGGCCAATGGCCAAATATTCAATGCGCAAGGGTGTGATGAGTTCGTTATCACAAACTGCACCTTATGACACAGGAGTCAGGCCTCTCACTTCACTCTATTGCTCATCCATTATGTTTGCTAACTTATTGGCATTCCTGCCCATCAATAGTTCAGATCTGTAAATGTGTTACCAGAGGCGTATAAGGAATTGAGCTTCATAGTACGGTAGCAAATATTTGTCTTTCACTGGAGAATGTAGGTGTGAGACGCAAGAAAAGAGACAGAAACAAGAGCTAAGATTTAGGTTTTGTTTTAACATTAAAACCTTTAAGACATGGACTAATCTACTGATGGCTATAAATTACTGTTCCAAATTAAAACCAGTCTATTGCCAACTGTTCTGAAGTCAACAAAAAATGTCCACTTGTCTAACTTTGAATGAGCTATTGAACTTCTAAATGTGAAATTAATGCGTGAAGGGAATTCTGAATTAGGTTCTAATCTCAGAGTGTGGGTATATAATGTTAACATGTAGATTAAATGTCCTACAATATAATTGCTGACAAAGATATTGAAAGACTCAAGTATTCTACGCTTTTGTGCCAAACGTGACTGGACTATGGCTGTTTAATTTTTTCTCCATTATGTACTCACTGTACACTACAATACTCACTGTATCTGTATATCAACTTGTTTAGTCTAAATACAGGACGCTTTTGTGACTAAATGACTGTGAACAAACACAGCACAAACACAGCTTGCCTTGTTAATAGGCCTTTTTGTTAAATTTAAAATAATAGCAAACACAATATTTAAGATAATTTCTTATCATACTGATAAAAGAGGCTTTATAGACATTGCACAGTAACCACACTGAGAAAGATAAGTTACTTACATTGTTGTTATTAAGTGATTGCTGCATTCCTTCAATAATACACACACACACACACACACACACACACACACACACACACACACACACACACACAGTAGCAATGAATATCACATATAATATCAGAGCCATGAAACTGAGACCTGATCCTGACCCATACAGGTTTTGGTCTCAAGAAACCTCACTGCAAGTCGATAAGACTTGATCAAAAGCCAAGGTTTTTCAGTAATAAACTTGACTAAAGCCCTATTTGCACCCCTGGGGGTGGGGTGGCCACAAAATACGTGAAAAATTCAAATGGCCCTATCTAGAGCCAGTGTTAGGTTTGTCCTTCTGGGCTACTGAAGAAACATGGTGGTTCAACATGATGGCCTCCATGAAAGGCGACCTGCGGCGTCTATAGATAAAAACAGATAGCGAAAACACAACTTTTATTATTTTCAGGTGATTATGAAAACCATATCAATGAATATAATATTCTTTTTCTGCTAATAGATCTTCCTAAATGTTACACACTGGACCTTTAAACTCAGATTTAACTTTTTAAGATGGTGGGCAGATTTCTGTCTAAAACTTATTTTCCTCTGATCGGATGATGATTTAGAAATCATAATCAAGGACAGATGTATGTACAAGAGCTATCACTGGTCATGTAAGGTCACAATATTCCCACAATTAAGTAGCTGTCACCAAATCATTGAGGGTCACAAAGTTCCCACAGCTGTAACAGCGCTACAGAGGCACAATCATATGGGTCAAACAACAAGGTCAAAATGTTCCCACAATGAAAAAAGCCTCCCCAAATCAATTGGGATTTTAAGAAACTCTCAATCTGTAACTGAAAGGTCACCAGAGGGCAGCAAAGCAGTCATGGGCAATTCTTAAAGTGTGTTTGTGCTTAATGTTATGATCCACAGGAGTTTTCTTGGAGGCTGTGTTTGGTTAAACCAGTTGTTGTTGTTGGTTGTACAGCTATGCAACAATCCAAAGACACTCCCAATAAAGATTCAAGACAGAACCTGGCCTTTGGAGTTTTTACTGAAACTGAAACTATGAAAAAAGTATTGCACAACAAATTCTGATCGTGATTTCAAACCAGAAAACAGTGAGATTCCATTGCAAGACATAGAACAAAGTATTGCAAAAATTAATTAGTACAAGTTATTTATTTGTCATATGCAGAGAGATTACAGTTAAGCCTGTTGTCGCTGGCAATGGAGTTCTTGTTCTCAGACCTCAGACTTACTCCAACAATGTAGTACCTCATGCTGTGTGCAGCATAAAATCAGTTGATGATGCTTTATCACATGTTCCTTTGTTTCAAGGACACTGGTTCCATAGAAGTATAGATTAGCTGTCAAATTAATTCAATTTATTCCATCAGTGAAGAGATGGCACATTGTGAGTTCCCAACTGAAACATGACTCACTCAAAAGATCACAGCTATTTTACGTTTATATTGTTTTTACACATACCAGCAGTAATGCACACAGGCTCTGTACCTGTTGTATATTGAGTTGTTGTGGTTGCACAACTGGATGAGGAGCTGTTCAGAAAAAATCTTGAAGTGATCTCTCTCTCTTATACACATACATACACACACACACACACACACACATACACACACACTGAAACACCCACATGCATATTATATTGCCTCTCGCCCATGTTTCAGTGTGTTCTTGTTGGATCCTATACTACTCTTTTAACAGTGTTTGCAAAATGTTTGGCTACTCACATAATTAACAGAACTTTTTATGTTTAAAATGAGAGTGGTGTAATACAGCAGTACTGTTAATATGCAGTGGACTTTCCCCCCACACACTTTGATGGATCTATAAAAATAAAACTGGAGCAAGTCAAATATCCAATCAGGACTTAAGGGTAAAAGTTGGGAAGTTAAAAGGCTCAAGGAGCACTTTAGACTTGGCAACTTCTGGCGATCGGTATGACACTATTTTCCCTGCTGTCTTGCTCCCCATGAAGAGGCTGACGTTAAAACCTCAGTTGTTGCTCTGTCGACAGATGTGAATCTTATAAGCAAATGACTGTGAAATCATAGTCAGCATCATTCAAACTGGCTGTTGTTTAAAACATTTTGCAACCTTTTACCTTGAGCCTGCAGATTTTTCATTTAGAAAAAAAAAATACTGCTACTGTGCATAGGATGTTCGAGGGGCAGGGGGCCCAGATTTATAAAAGATATATACATTTTTGCAAAACATTAAATAAATATATGCCTGGAATAACTACCTCTGCGACATTGTTAAAGGGATAATAAACATGCATTTAAAGCAAACCCATGACTGAAGTTGGTTCAAACACTGCTACATGAGTTAATTAATAATACATGCAAAGAAATGAAGAGCATTTTAGTAAATCTGTACTCACCACCTATGTCTCTGGCTGCAGCAGCTCAGCGTAACACTTTTGGAAGTAAAAAAAACCACTTCCTCTCGCTGCAGCTTCCCCTCCAACCTTCATATAGGCCTACCCTAAAAAGAGTATGCCAGCTGTAGGTGAGATTATTTTACATTAATCATTAACCTGACAGTTTATTTTAGCAGAACTAAGGCTAACATGACATATATTTTTTCGGCCCTCCTCCCTGCCTCTGTACCTTCTTTGTCCCTTCTTTGTAGTCATTACCAACCTTTCTATCACACTCACAACACCAGTTATTTAACCAACACACATATGGAAGGTACACTGTGAAAAGAAACACATTATTTAACTTGTTATTAAAAGATTAGGGGTTTTAGCTCACTGAAGAGAAAGAGAGAGGGTAGCTAAGGAAATCTCTCTTTTTGGGTGTGTCCGTTCTTGAATACATATCCCACATAAAACAACAGTTACAGATGAAGTTTTGAGACGAGGGCGGAATACATTTGATAATAACAATACATGTGATAACAACAATACATGTGATAGTATGTCAGTAAAGTCTGGGATTCGACTGAAGCAGGGCTTCCTGTATCAGTGGGCGTCCCAGTTGTGAAAGTAGCAGCAGGTCTAGGCGTGCTGCAATTCTCACATTTTCTTGTTGTCTGTCTAAGTGAGAATAACAAAGATGTCCAGGTAGAAAGAGTAGTGTGTATGTGAACCAGGTCCTTACTGCAGCGACCCATGTTTTGATTCCAATTTAAGCTGCCACATTGTGTAAAAATGTAGTGTCTTCCATGTTTTAAGATGTTTTTATGTTGACTTTTTATGTTTTTTAGATGTGTTTCTGTTGTTGAGGTATGCTTGTTTCTGTGAAGCAACAAACTGCAGCACTCTGCCCAAGACAAATTTCCCCTCAGGGACAATAAAGTTTATTCTATTATATTTTATTCTCCCAGTTTCCTGTGTCTCTTCAGCTGTGTCTGTCCATTAATGGCAAAAAAGACAAAAAAATAATAATTCAGTGTGCCTGAATGTGCAAAAAACACTGCTTGTTCATCTCCATACTTATTTCATCTTTTTCTTCTTCTGTATGTTTTTTTTAAGCGTGTATCTACTCCCGTAGCTTTGCACATACACAAAAAATACATCAAAACGTGTGGCTTGATTGTGAGAGGTTCAACTTGCTCTCGTTCCCACACATTTTCCTCTAAAGACATTATTTGTACATTAAAACAAATAGGAAGATTTGTGCTGGTGTACACATGTAACTCATGTGAATCAAACAAACTTAAACTTTTGGTCCTGGATGACAAGAGGTCCAACCAACTAACAACCAACACACACACACACACACACACACACACACACACACACACACACACACACACACACACACACACACAGAGGCAAGGCTATGCACCAACTTTTTCAAAATAAAATACACAGAAAGTAACTGGAAACTAAGGATGAGGCTGTTCCTTCAGAATAAAATAATATACTATATCAGTGACAAGTGGTAAGATGGCAGTAACAAGGAAATGTAGTCAGACAGGTGCTGTTGATACACATACAACCTACAACATCTGGGAAGCTGACCTTTTATCATGAATCATCAGAAAAGTCATCATACCTGTGCAACATTGCACAAATACAGTATAAGAACAGTAATTCATACGTTTTATTCCAAAATTCATACTACTACTACATTGTGAACTGTGAATCTGCAGACCTTTACATATACACACGCATTTGTAATCTTGTCCTGCACCTCTTTCTCTCTGTCTGTCTCTCATGCAACAAAAGTCTAAACCAAAGAATTAGATATTTTATCCTGAGATAAGGTTGAGAATATACCAGGATGCAAGTCTAAACTTGAAATAAGAGGTTTTTGTCCTGAAACTTCAGAGCATGAAATAAGTGTCAAAGCAATTGATCCATGAAGACTGGCAACATGGGGATGGAGCTGTGGATCACTGGAGACAATGACACACCAGCACTGACCTCTGATCCTGAAATGTTAGTTTATCCCACTGTGTTCTGCAACACTGATTCTTTCTTTCTTACTTTTGACTTCCTGATTACCACCACTAAGATAATAGTAAAATTGGAGTAAATCTTATATGACCACTGCAAAAGTCATATATTGCACATTGATTAAATTGATTAAATTGTATTTTACATTTCCAAAGCATTATCAAAACTTGCATTTCAATATGACTGTGGTCATTAGCGCACTAATATGGATACATTTGAAGACATTGTTTCAAACTAAGCAGAACCAGTTTAAAAGTAATTACCTGTACTTTTAAACTGGTTCTGCTTAGTGCAAACACACCCTAGTGTAGAGCAGTGTACTATTGATTGGTATAAGAGAGTGTTGCACACTGAAACTTAAAGTCCCCCTCCACTCCTAAATATGTTTTTTTTCTTGTTCCTACAGTTGGATTTTTGATTTTCACTGTGCAGAATGATGTATGGGCAGAGTTTAACACTAGATGGATGTCTTCACATTCATCTGATGAAAGTGAGCACACTGAAAACATGATTTTAAGGGGCGGGGCCTACAAGCGTAACAGTTTGAAAGTCTAGTGGTGAACATAGAAACTTAAAGCCACCAGTTCACATAAACTGAAACTGAATAGCCTTTCCAGTGAAGTAGGAAACATCTTGCTTGAGGCCTGATGACTCTTCAGGTGGCGGAGGATACACAGAGGTCACAGGATTATCACAAGAAAATATTCAAAGATTTTTAATGAGGTTGAAGGAGTAGATGCTTCTTTTAGGGACTTCAATGTGGAAATTATACTTTTTTATGGAAAGAACATATCAGACACACATTATTGTTTGAAGCAGACTATTTGTATATATGTCTTAATTCATGTCTGGAAAGGGATCTTTAAGCTTTTTAAGGAGATCTTTTAGTATAAAAACTGCATCAAATACATCAATAATCAGGCATTCACAAAAAATGTGTCATTGAAAGATTCAGAAGAAAATATGGTTTCTTCATGTCAGGCAATTCTTGGCTGGCATAGTGAGAGTCGCTCTGTGTGTGTTCTGGTATTTTTCCTGCTGAAGGGTCCTTAACATGTAAACTGACCCCACATCCTGCTCTCCCTGCCTAGGAAGGAAGGAAATGCTGCAACTATACTGACCTCTAGTGGCAAACAAAATAGACAATCTTTGGATTTGAAGGCCAAGCAGTAACTTCCAGTGTCCACCTTATCAGTGTAGCTGTAATGCAGTGAATTCCAGATGCAATGGGTAATGTTCTTGTGATTATCCTGTGGCCTCTGTGTATCCTCCGCCGCATCCTGAAGAGTCATCAGGCCTTCATGTGTCAAAGTCATGTGTTCAGCTCATTCACATTCACTTAGTGTGGGGGAGAGAATGTCTGGATAAGCAAGATTGCACAGACACACATTGTGAAACAGTGTGTATCCTTAAAACACACCAGAGAGCAAGACATAGTGAGAAATAATGAGCTCCAGAGAATCTTGCTTGGGCAGAGCAGTACCATTCATAATTATTTTTACAGAATTGTTATTTGTCTGAATGTTTTCCTCATTCCAATACTATTTGCTTGAAGCCATTTATCTTCACGTGAATTTGACTGTTTTGCAAGATCATGAATGTGCTAAGGGAAGCAATTAAAAAAGATTTACTGGAAAGTTATGTACTTTTGTAATTTCCGAATTATGTAATTTGCATAACAAATACTACAGTGTGTGCAGTGAAACACTACAACTTCCTAAAATGTTTGAAAGGTCACATTTATAGGTTCTGCTGTTCACTCACACAGGTGATTTAACTTATTTTGGCTGATCGGGAATGTTCTCATGTTTGTGAAATGTGTACAGACATTTATAAATAATCTTTCCTGTCTAGATTTGCAAATCACACCACAAAACAAGTGAAGACAAGTAGAGGAGGACAATAAAAGGTCAATTATAAAGAAGTAAGACAAACAACAAACACAGACAGGAATACACTTGTATTTTTTTGATATATCTTTTTATATTAATAGTGGCCTGAATGATTTGTGAAAAAACTCACAAATTAATACAGCTGTAACACATCATGGGTGAATGATTCTTTAATGAGTTACAAAGACAGGTGGACTTAACCTTTAATTGGACCTATTGCAATGTCATTTTATCATAAATGTTTCTCTTGTATGTATAGAAGTAGAACATGGTGACAGCTAATGTACTAATGTAATAATCAGGAAACATCATAACAGAGTGGGTTATGACGTGGACACAACACAGCTTGATATATATACAGATCTCACTCTTCTCCTTTTAAAAGAAGCTAAAATATGACGTTATCTAAAGTTGTTGTGGAAAGCATTGAGGTTTTCTTTTTTTTCAAACACAAACCTCACATGTTTCCCATTAAGTGAGTCACACTGAGAGAATGCACAGGAAACCAGAGGGGGAGTCGACAAACAGAGAGAATGGAAAGCGAAAACCCCACTTATACACAAAGTTTGGTCTGAGTAACAGTAATTACTTACTTTAAACATGTATGCATTCTTAAATGTCAAAAAAAAAAGAGAAAAGAATTTGTCCGGACTGCGGACTGAAAGGATGTAATGATAGGCATTATGTTAAGTCGACAAAGAGCACTTTGTTCTTAGAAAACCCACGTCACTCTCCCTCTCTTTTTGTTGAGCTCTGTATTTGTGACTCTATCATACTGGTTATCATTTGAACAAACTCTGTAATAGTAGGCCTATCCTGTTTATTTTCTGTATAAAAAAAGCTTCAGACCCAGGCCAGAAAAATGGGAGGAGAAAGGGGAGGGGCACTCCCCCAACTTGTACAACTGCACAGCATTTCCACTATGTCGATATAAAGGAAGAAGGCTACAGAATAATACTACCTTTATGGCTTTGCATTTTTTTAGTTGTTTTTAATCCTGCCCTGTTCCGACCTCACAATCTTTCTTCCGTTTGAACTTGGTTTTTACTGTGTTTCTTCCAGCCTCGCTCAGGACCAATCAGCTCAGAAAGAGGGTGCCTAACTGTCTCTCTTTTTTGGATGGACAGTCACAAGTAAGTAAATCTTCTTTTACACATCTGTAGTTATATAATGATCAGCTGCTGTTGTTATTGTGGTAAAGTTATCAGTTTTCAGTGTTAAATTTCAGTGTTAATGTTGATAAACCTAATTTAGCTGGTATTATTATTCCATTACTGTATAGACCAGATGCAAAAAAAATGAAGAATGTGAACATAGAACTGCGTATTCTAATGTCCATTCCTTAGCCAGTCACTATGTTCACACAAAACAGGGCGAGGCACAAGTGCAATACTGAATACTGAGTGCAATACTGTGGTGGATTTAAGTGCCTCATCGGTGTATGTGGCTCATGTCTCTCTAATCGATTTAGGATGGATTTATGATAGGTCCCAAAAAACGTTCATGAGCAACAGACTGGCCAGCATACATTGTGGCACTACATTCTTCTGTTTTAGCAAAATACAGCACGAGTCCGCTGATGCTGATGTATTGCATGACCAACTAAGTGTGACACAGCTGCAGTAACGTATTGATTGCATCAGTAAAGGAGGCTGTAAGGAATCAGGAAGGGTGTGGGGCAACATTATCAAAGCAAAGTGCTACTAAACCGCCGCTGAGTTGCTCAGTGCCTTTCCCTTTAAACTAACGACCCTTACGGTAACTGCCCTTCACTACTTCCGGCAGCTACTGTGGTAATACTACAGTTTGACCCTTCTTTTGGTTTTAAGGTACTTGCAATTTACTTGCTACTTTATACTTATCTACATTTCAGTGGCAAATGTTGTATGTTTTGCTCCACTGACAACTTTTTTGACAATTCAATCAAAAAAAAATATCATCATAGCATATTTAATTTAGGAATGTATTAGTATTTTTACAGTGTTACTTTTACTTAAAGTGCCTTTAAAATAAAGGTTTTTATAATAACAATGTATCAAATGTGAATCCAGTTGAAAGCTGTTGCTCGTAGTGATGAACACACCTTGATCTGAAACCTGAATCGCCTCGAGCTTCATAGTGAGTTTCAGCTCATTGTTTGCTGTGGGAAACTTTACTGTGCTGGTTCCCTCTCACTGTTCTCATTGCATTGTTTTTGGTTATATTTTTGCTCCCTGTACTCTAGCTGCCGAGCACCAAACAGCAAACAGACAAAATTAGTGCAGTATTTCTCCCACGTGCTTGGAAGGCAGAACTGTATTCAGTTGGTTGCAATCTGCAGTTTCGATGCCACTGAATCCTCCACGTTGGAGCTTTATTGTTTTATGGTCAGACTGAGCCACTGCTATCAGCATTGTTTTTAAGTGATATTAATGTGGCAATAGCTAATGAATGCTCACACATGTGTGGACTGCAAAGAGGATGTGAAACGTGTGGTTAGAGTGTAAAAACTAAATGTGTGAAAGTTGTTGGCATCAACAGTGAAACTTTACAATTCTTCACTTCTGCCTGTTACTGTTTATAAATGAAATCAATAAAGCTCAGTAAACCAGTCTAATCTGATACTTAATTTCTTAAAACACTTTTAGGTAATATTCATTGAAGAATAGTAGAAAAAAGTGTTCACTCTTTGTTGTGGCAGCAATACCATTGGGAACATTACACTGGGGAAATGAAAATAATATACGGGAAACAAAACCAGTCAATCATTTATATATAATACATCAAACACTGTAAAGCTAACGGATGGATGAATGGCCATCATGCTTTCAAGGGGGATGTTGGAGGGCCTTTGAAGCTCATCCCTATTCACAACATATTAGATTGTGTCACTCCAGTAAAGGTCAAATCTATTTTTATAAGTGTAAACCCATATGTGATAACTTGAAAACTAGTTGATTGAAATTAAAAGATAAATAATAGCCTACACATTTCTCAGTTAAGATTTCTGAAAATGGAAAAAGGATACCCACCACAGGAATCAGCTCCACCATATCCTGGGCCACCTATGAACTACGGGGGTCCAGGGCCTCAGCCAGGGATGTACCCTCAGCCAGGCATGTACCCCCAGCCAGGGATGTACCCTCAGCCGGGCTTCCCTGCAGGACCTCCACCTGCTGGATACCAGGGAGGTCTGTATCTGCCCGGGTTAAAAGATGATACTGTTACTTTGGAGACGTCATTAGTCATTGTGACCTTGACCAGGGTTTTGAGGCCTAACAACAGTATTTCACACCTTTTCAGTGAAAGAAATAACACATAGGCC
Source organism: Dicentrarchus labrax (assembly GCF_905237075.1). Taxonomy (NCBI): domain Eukaryota; kingdom Metazoa; phylum Chordata; class Actinopteri; family Moronidae; genus Dicentrarchus; species Dicentrarchus labrax. The sequence continues at coordinate 6,456,362 of NW_026136722.1, read as the reverse complement.
TTTGTTCTTAAATTATGCTTTGGGTAGGCATGTAAGAAACATAACCATATACAAACACATAACATAAATTATCCACAAAAAAGGGAACCTATTATGTTCATGTACAGCTCTGTATTCAAAGACTTAGGCTACACTAGTGTAGCTTGCAAATTCCCTTTTCAAAAACATCCGTATTTATCTTATACTGGCATGCAAATGAATGGACCACTGTAATGACCAGTGCCTCATGCTAGTGGTTTAGCTAACAGCAACAAGTTAGGCTAGTATATCCACCAGTAAACTCTGGACATAACCGTAAACCACAACATATGTAAATCACTTTTGCATACAAAAACTTGAACCTTACGGCGTCAGCTCATCCCATAAAGAAGAAGAAGAGGTTGGAAACACTGCAGGGCAGTCTGAATTCTGTGCTTATTGCTCCCAGGGATTACTTTTAAATACTTTTACCTCTTTATTTGACACTTTGGTTTCGTTTTATATCCACATCTGACATTGTGACATTACATTTATGTCAGAGGAAAAGCATTATAGGTCCCTTTCAAAAATAAAGTAGTATTATAATGCTCTTGCATTTATTTTTTGCAAATACGTTTATGTTATGACAGATGAATTAAGGAAATATCAGTTTTGTCCTTTCCTTCTTTGGTAAACTGTGTGTTTCATCTGCCAGGTGCTCCTTTTGCTCAGGCCCCTGCTGCACCTGTCACACAAGGTAAGGCAATGCACGTGTCCCAGAATAATGCTTTCCTGCGTAAAACACAACAGAGATACGCGCATTGTTGTACCATTTGTATACACGTTTAGACCCCACACATAGAGTACATAAAACTGTAAACACATATGTGAAATGGATGGTACTGTGTTCCAGTTTGTGAATGTGTCACAAAGTCAGTGGTTGAAGTCTTCAGTCTCCCACCAAAGTGATCTGAAGAATAGCCCATTTGTGGCCTCTGTGCATAACAAAAAGCTATTGTTCTCTGTTTGTTCTTCTGGAATACAGTCACACTTTGAGTTTACAGGGTTTCTATCACAGGTATATTACTTCTTCACATGGACTACACATATAAAAAATATATGTCACACTAATACAGCTCAAATGCACTGCAGGCAAATTCACATTGATTTACATTTTTAGGTATTGTTTGCATTACTGTCTGTCTGACTTTCACACTACTCAATAAAAACAACAACACACTTTAAGTTTAGATGCCTCAGTGGCTTAAATTTCCTGACAGGCACTATAAACAGACAGAAATTGACTCTCCATATCAGATTATAGTTGATGTACTGTTGGCAGCCTCTGCTGGTCTTGTTGAGTCAGTGCAGTTGATATGTTTTGTCCTCAAATCTGGTAATGACAGCCAAGTGGAAAGTATATAACTTCACTCACTTTAAGTTGTCACACATGCCCATATCAATGAAATCCTTTAATAAAAAGTGCTAAATCAAAAGTGATAATCATAAAAAGGAAAATCCTAATCCCTTGAAGGTACAAATATTTGCATCTTACCAATGAAAGACCAGTTCTGAAGGAATCTGAATCTTTGGCTGTACCTATCTAATAATAAAGGCATGAAAAGGCCAAAAAAATAACTTTAAAAATAAATATGTTTCTGTCTGAAATAGAACATGGGGCCAAACAAAAATTGGTGAAAAGAGAAAAATAGGTACCTGCAGTTGGTGCACTGAACCTTCTCAGAACTGTTTTTTTTTTTTTTAGCCTTTTACTTAGTTTAATTTGCTATTTATACCTTTGTTACAACTAGTCTATTACTATGTGTTTTGCCTGCACTGACCCAAATGAGGTGTTATGTGTGTGCATGGTAACTCAAATCTAGTACTGCACAGACACTATGTGGCCGTGTTGGTAAGCAGGAGGCACAAGTTGGCAAAAATACTTTCACTTCCATTAAAGGCATATTAAAAGAGTATTTAGTTCAGTTGCACTGATCATATCCACAGAACCCCCCTATTTTTGGAGGCTTTTATTGCCTATAGTGACAGCTGTAGAGATGACATGCAGCAAAGGGCCACAGGTCAGAGTCAAACCCATGCAGCAAGGACTTAGCCTTGGTACATGGGGCACTAGCTCTACAGGTGAGCTACCAGGGTGCCCCAAACCCTCTCTTCTTTTATTTGTCATTTCTGACAATCACATCACTAGGTTGATCACATCAATAGGCTATGAAAGCATATATTCTTTATGATATATGAATATATATAAACAAGATGGATGACTTCCAACATCTCTGGACACCTTTAATTTATGTGTGTGTGTGTTTTTTCTTCCACAGTGGCTCACCTAGTAGTATCACCTGCACTACATGACGTCCCAGGACAAACTGTGTGTCCCCACTGCCAGCAGACAGTGATCACCCAGACACAGCACACAGCCGGCCTGATGACATGGGCCATCTGCGGTGGACTCGCCCTCTTTGGGTAAAACAACCTTTTAGCTAGAAACGTGCTGCACATCTAGTTTCTATCATTTTAAACTAAAAATCTGAAACAAAAAAATGTTGTTTTACAAACTATTATTACTTCAGGAACAAAACTAGAAAGTTACCATCCACTTTGTTTTATCCTACAGGTGTTTTCTTTGCTGCTGTATCCCGTTCTGCATTGATTCCTGTCAAGATGTAGAGCATCGCTGTTCGTCCTGCAAGAGAGTCATCTACATATACAAACGAATGTAAAACTATCTTGACTGGGACTGGGGGAGAATAACTCATATTATCTAGCTAATAACCTTACCTGCTCTAAATATTTGAATATTAAAAATAATAATAATACAAAATTGACTTATTCTAGTCCTATACTGACTGTCCATTTTGTGACTTTTTCCTGCTATAATTTTAATCTTATTGATATATATCATGAGGCATCACACTGTGAGGAGTTATTATATTCAGTAATTAGTTAAATATTTAATTAAACAAGGGATGTAAACCAATAAACATGCTTCTAGTTCTAGTAGTTATGAGTTGTTTGTCCAGTGTTGAATCCAGTTGGTTTCTGTGTGTTTTATATTTTCTGCAGTATTTTTAATGTGTTTTCTCTCTGTGCTTCCAGCAAGTCTCACATGTTCTTCTTGTCTTATTGTGCTTCACTGTTTGTCATTTTTCATTGTTTGACTGATTGAGTTTATGCTATTTTTGGTGAGACCACTGTTGGTCTTTCTCCCCCCTAACCCTATTTTCTGCACATATAATGAGAAAGGAAATACATCTTTAATAAGAGCGGGATAAAAATAACACTATGGTCGCATTCAGACTGCAGGCCAAAGTGACCCAAATTTGATTTTCTTAATATGTGACAGATTTTTTTATGACTGTGTGAACAGCACTGATCTTTTCATTTCTGATTTGGGCCACTTTCATATGTGGTCCAAATCAGATTCAGGTCTGTTTTTTTGCAACATGTCATATCAGAATCAATGTGACTTTTATGTCACGTTAGATCAATATTCGCCATCTAGGTCACTTCAGAAGAAGAAATTATAGATAAGTAGCCAACTAATGTAACATAAAATGACGCTGTAGGTTGGTTTTCCTCCTGACCTGACTTTTTGCCACAGCCACCAACCACTAGTGCACTAGTTTTTTTCTTTGACCACACACTCAGAGACCCATTCAGAACAAGTCAGGTTGTAATACACCAGTTGAAAAAGCATTGTCAGTGGACATACATTTACAATCTTCCACAAATAAATGTTAACACTTCTATTTTTACCTCTCCAATTTCAAAATCTGTTTTTCTACTCTTGCAAAACTGATCATATCGGGCTGAGTTTTGGCTGCGGTGTGGACTTCATGGCATATTCCTTAGAGGGTTGGGTTAGGATTTGACTCAGGGGTCTGAGAGATGGCCCTAGGCATGGAGAGTGTGCTAGAGGAAACTTGTTTATTAAGAAAAACGTGAATGCAATACTTTTTCATCATGTGTCATAGAAAAAACAGAAAACAATAGAAACAAGAAAGAGAAAGAGGAGTTAATAGATAATTAAAATAGTTGGAATCAGTTATCTTTCAAACATATTCAAAAATAGGTGGAAAGTGTTTTGTTGCTTTTAACTTTAACGTAGCTTAACAAATATTACTTGGACCACAGAAAATTGTAAATTAACATTTAAAATCCAGGAATTGACATTATAGACACTACCACTGACCATACACGGTCCAGCCAATATACTAGGTTTAGACCTAGTCTTGGTTACATACATACATTAAATGCAAATTTTGCTTTTACTATCCATACAGCCATGAGGTTTTGTCCGCTGCAGCTAAAATAATAAGAAATATAGACACAAAACAAATGTTTTAACACATTTTTATTTCACATAAACAAGCATCCTTTTTGCACATCCAGGTCTTGAACATCTTACTAATACAGTACTTTATTCATCAAAGTAAAATAACAAGCAATAAGATACATTTTGAGAAAAAATTCCGATTTGACTAGGAAGGTTGTGATAAAGAATCACATGATAAAGTGAATATTATACGAATTAAATAACAATGATATGATGATATAATGATGAATTATGATAATAAAAAATCATCATAAAACCATGTAAATTACAGTTTAAAATTCTTTCAATCATGCAAGATTTGCTTCAGCAGTATGTAGGTCTACAGGTTGTCGAGGAAGTCTTCTCCAAAATTGACCATCTGTCTCAGTGCAACCAGTATCAGCACATTAATGTCATCATTCGTCTCGATTTCTGAGTTGTAGTTCTTCACAAGAAAGATGCAGTTCTCTGGAATGCCCAGTGTCTCGCTGAATTTCTCAACCTAAGTTTTAAAGTAACAGCATCTCCATTGATCAATAATTGCAAAGTGATGACCAAACGAGATTCTTGTTTCCTCTTAACCACAATCCCCAAGCCACCAACAGAAACATACCTGTTTCTTCAGGTAGTCGCTCTTGTAGACGTTGTTTATATTTTTTTTGGCCTCAGGACAGGCCAGATCAACTTTAGTGAGGACAGCCAGATGGGGAATCTCTGCCGATACAGAAACCTAGTCAGTATTTCAATCATTTATTTTGCTGGTATTTAAATTTTTTTTTCTAAAATTATTTTTAACAGTCTGAGCACAGTAATAACAACTGATGCCTGCTCTTACTCATTTTACTGGCTGCTAGTCTGATGTCTCTCATCTTCTTTATAACTTCATCAGTTAATAAAGACACCTTGTCAGCAGGACAGACAGAAACCAGAACATGAACTCTATCATCCAACGTGGGAGATGATTTGTAGTGCTGATCACTCTTCGTCAACTGGTTTTTGGGGTTGAACTAGAAAACAATAAATTAAAATAATGCAATTTTATGAATTTTTAAGTAGTTTTTAATGCATTTTTAAGTAAAAAAATGTGTTTAATGCAAAATAATAAAAACATTTTGGAGCAGTTTTTCTCTAAGTTATGCTTTTCTTGTGGACATGCAGAAGGATGTACATGCACATGGGATACACATTCCTGCCAATGATTTGAGCTTATTCCACAGGTCTATTAGGTGGTGGTAATGCACCCGAAATACAGCAATGCAAAGTCAGGAAAGATGGGGACTGCTACCTGCAGTACTAAACATGGATGCTTAGTAGTTTCAAGAAAACCCCACAGAGCCACATTAAATAATCTCAGCTTTCAAAGGATCATACCTGGTAACCCTCTTTCACATGTCCCTTCAGGACAAGTTGGATGTCTTCCACATGAATTCCATGTGTGTTGTATTTCTCAAGGCCCATGGTGTCATTGAAAATAAAGGAATAATAGCTCTCTGGATCTTTTTGGATTTTGTAGGTTGTGTACTGTAAAGAAGAAGGTACAGTTATTTCCATCATGTTAGCTAATTCCACTAACACAAATATCTACTATTTTGCTATTCATGCTCAGCTTTGAGATGTTAGTATGCGGAGGTAAACCTGGAGGCTATGAAACTTGAACATACTCAGAAAGCAATTTTCACATAATTGAATGGGTGCCACGTTTTATTCCAGTATCCAGCTCTTATAATACATCCGTGATGGTACTTACTTACTTCCTGTTTACACATTAGCCTACAATTTAACTGGATGTAAAGCTGGAAAATAAGTAAGAAACAAGGATTTGTTATTTCTGCACACATTTTATATATTGTGTAAAGTTTTTGTTAAATTTTCTGGTCTCCCCTCTCTGGTCACATTCATCAAAGAGGATCTTTTAAACACCAGACTATCCACTGGTCAACTTTTTCACTGGTTTTCATTCAAACAGAAAGTTTTACGGAGTTATTAGTTGGATGAGCAGCAGAGCTCCATGGGATTTGCCAGGGCCGCCATAGAAGCTGAGACAGTGTCACAAACTGTCAGTACATCTGGCAAATGTCCACTCCCTGGTCATCAAGATGATTGAACTGCTGCTTCTAAACAGGACATTAGAAATTCCACAAATATCTGTACGGTAGAAACACTCCTCATGGATCATAAGCCACTCCTGGCCAATCAGCAATTCCAACCCTTGCAGCATTAAGGATTCAATGCTGGGCTCTCATTCCCATATCATACAACTGCTGAAAATCAAATACAAGAAATGAGCTGATCATGAAAACGCTGATGCTTTCTCACGCCTACCCCGAGCCTTGACAGACAACATAGCAAAAGAGGGAAGCATTGTCCAATTCTCACATGTGGAGAAGCTACCAGTGTGTACCAAAAATATTAAGAGAGCTACTTTGAAAGATCCTGTACTGAGCAAGGTGTGGAGCTACACCATGAATGGATGGCCTAGTTATGTACAGGATGAAGCACTGAGGTCTTACTTCATACTAGGGCTGCCCCCTAATAGTTGACTTGATTGTTAGTGGATGTGAACAGTCTTAATCGATGCAATTGTCATTAGTCAGATACTTGCAGAAAAACAAAAACAACGATAAACTGGGACCAAAGTATCAGGGGATTGTTGCAGCAAGGATGTTTTCTTGTGTAACACAGCGGGTCAGTGGATTACAAATTTCCTGACCGACAGGAGGCAGCTGGTGAGGCTGGGGAACATCACATTCAGCATCTAGACAATTAACACTGGCACCCCCCTGGGGTGTGTGCTATCCCCACTGCTCTTCTCCCTCTACACTAATGTCAAATTCCTGAAGTTCGCAGTAGACACAACAGTCATCGGCCTCATCCAAGACGGTGGTGAGTCTGCATTCAGGCGAGAGGTTGAACAGCTGGTCCTCTGGTGGTCAGAACAACTTGGAACTTAACACGCTCAAAACTGGAGATGACATTGGACTTTAGAAGGAGTGGAGGGACTTTGTGGCTGTTGGCTCGTGGTCTTTGTTAATAATTTTTTGTGATCACCATTCACTTAATGAGCCTGCTCTTCACCGTTTTGGTTTTGTCTTTGTCTTGCTGAATGTGGTCAGACGCTTAATGCAATTTTACGTTTAAATTTATGTTCAGTTTTTGATATGTTTTAACCCCTATAAAATTCTCAAAGAATTATTAAACATTCAACAGTTATTCCTACTTCTTCTGTAAAGCTCCTCCCAGAGGTGGCATCTGTGAAAGCTCGGCCAGTAATTCTGCCTTTTAAAACACTTTCAACAGAGTTGATGAAACTGGACTTTCCGGCACCAGTTTGTCCATGAATCAGAATTCTGAGATGTTTGACATCCTTGTTTCGAGGTTGGTAAGATTTCATAAAGTCAAGATTGTCCTCGTTGTTCCTGTGAAGAAAAAAACACCCATTAATAAAACACTGCATTATTTTGATGTGTAAATGCATAATAGGCATATTGTTATTGTTGCTCTGTTCTCACACACACCAACCAGCCAAAGCAACAACAAACCATTTGAATAATGAGTTCACTCTGCATGATTTAAGCCCTGATTTTCCACTTGCCAACAATTTCTGTAGATTGACAAATCCAATGAGATCAGACGGAAATTGCTCGCTCCTGTGGGGATCATTGCTATGTGTGACCTGCTCAAAGACAAGATCAGAGGGCTTGCCGATGCCTCACAGATGCACAAAATATCTAGCAGCCTAAATATCCAGTCGTGTCGGGGAACCTTGCAATGAGCTTCAGCCAGTGAAAGCGGACACAGGTAGCCTCGAGTTTCTAGAGTTACGTGTTTTTATGGACATGTTGAGTTTGGTACAGGAGCTTTTAGTTCAGTTCAGACTCACAATATTTATGATTTTTAATGTTTTGTCACCATTATGGAAACACTGTGACTGTATGATAAAGTAGTCTGATGTTGACTTTTATTTATTAGTTTGATTAATGGTTTAATAATGTGTACTGTTTACTGACGCTGGCTAATGGCTGTATGCTGTAAAAGGTTGCTCTTCATGTGCATGTCTAGTTAATTAGAAATAATGTGCTTGTTATTAATGCATTCATTAATAACTCCTAAATCATAGTTTGGAGACCAGGCAAACTCGAGGTTATCTTGTAGTGTGTGACACCCTGTTGCTGAGCCGTCATGTAGTGTGAAAACTACAAAGACTTCTGATTACAAGACAGAAAGTGGTGTAGTGTGAACAGTACAGCAAGCTGACGACTTTAAAGGTTATGCACTGTGACCAGGCCATAATGTATTAAGGATCAGAAACACACACCAAAAGCACAATGGCACCACACTGACTTCATGTTTACTCATACTCACTCTGGCAACGTCCTCCATGGCTCACTAAATAACCCTGAGAGGCAAATGACATATGTTGACATACAGAAAGACAAATTTGGGTTTTAACTTCACCAACATCATGCATTATTTTCAAATTTTGCAATATTTAGAACATCTGCATGGTGAAAATGAGACAGGTCAAGACTTACCTCCCATAGCTGTAAAGGACAGGTTCTCAAACTATGGTCCTCTGGTGGTGCGCAAGCTCCCTCTAGTGGTATGTGGAGGAATCTCTGAAATATTAAAAAAACTATTGTTAACTATGAGATAATGATATGAGATTACTGAAATGGAATTAAAAATCAGTTTTCATTCATCCATGATTAGTTAGGAGTTAAATGTGATTTCAAGATAGTGAGTGGAGGTAAAATGAATAGTTAAAAACACAGCAATTGTAACTCCAAATGGGGACTTTTCTACAAGCTCTGGTTCTGTTCAAGATCCATTATTAACGTGTAAATGTGCATGAATTTACCCTAATTGGTGGAAAAAGTATAAAGATTGTTTACTTGATTTAAAAATACTCCATTACAATTAAAAGTTCTGCTATCGATATTCAACTTAAAGATATAATACGTTACATTTCCACATTAAAATATAAACAGTAGACCAATGTTATGTAATGAGCTGTGTACTAACATGTTCACATCCTGAGAAATCTGTAATTGTATTCAGGTAACGTTTCACTGGTCGCGTCCAGTTCCCTCATGTGTCAGCATTGCGGTTGTCTGCCACAAATTGACTTTTAATCCAGTTTTAACTATATATTTTATGTATTAAGTTGTTAGTCATTGGATGTTTGTATCTTAAGTTGTCAGAGAAACAAGTTGCATGAGCAGGACACTCACACCTTTTACTATGTTATATGAGGTTTCTGTTTTTTGTGTCTAGTGTATCTGAGTATTAAATCCCAGACTTAATTAAAACACAAAAAATATTGTTCAGGTATCTCAAAGTTATATCGAAGCATACTACATTTAAAGGTCCAGTGTGTAACATTTAGGAGAAAATGCTAAATAAAATTCATAGGTATGTTTAGTGTAAAATCACCTGAATACCTGAAATAATTATAATAAGCCATTTTTATCTATAGACACTGTGGGATGTTGAACTGTGTTTCTACTGTAGCCCAGAAGGGACAAACCAAATACTGGAGCGTTTGCATTTTTTGCATGTTTCACAGCTATTGTAGGTTCTCCTTCAGGCTTTCAACTACACTGCTGGATGCCACTAAACCTTACTCACTAGACCTTTAAATAAAATTCAAGTCAGTATCCAAGTTAAATAAATAATCAAAATAATCAAAAAAGTTCATTTCTTCAGTACATTAAACACGCCTTTCTTAAAAGTATGTTTTTGTATAAAATAAACATCAAAAGAGGCAGGCATTACATCAAATGAAATAAATAAATAAAAAGATAAAAAGTACCCAAACTAAACAAATGACATTTTGGCCCCACAATAACAATAGTGAATTTCACTTTCAATTTTGTTTTTATTTCACTGTTGCTTCTTTTAGTTAGCCAACAGTGTGACTTAAAATAAATCTACACATTTAGAGGCCCATTTTAGTGTGTGAAAGTACTAATAGTTACAGTAACAAGCCACAAACAATATTTCACTTTGAAGTGTAGTAAAAGTATAAAGCAGCATACAATTTAAATACTCAAAGTACAATTCTACCTAAATTCCGAGTAAAATTACTTTAATACTCCACCACTGATTGAACTTTGAGACCATTATTGTATTGTCAGTTTAGAACATTTATGTTTGACTAGTATTGTGAAAAATAATAAGATTATCTCCGAAGACCAAATCCAGGAAGTATATTGCAAATCTACTGTGGAACGTTACAGTGACAGCAGAGTATGACACTTACATCTTTTTTTGTATTGTGGTGATCAGTGGTGATGATACAACAATTAAATAGTTTGTTCTATATTTCTTCAATACCAAAACCATTGTAGCAAAATTGTTATCTGAGGAGAGACTGTCTGTCTGTCTGTCTGTCTGTCTGTCTGTCTGTCTGTCTGTCTGTCTCTCTCTCTCTCTCTCTCTCTCTCTCTCTCTCTCTCTCTCCTCTCACCCCAACTGGTCGAGGCAGACGACCACCCACCTAGAGCCGAAGGGTCTGTCCTAGGTTTCTCCTAGGTTTTTCCTTGCCACCGTTGCCAAGTGCTTGCTCATGGTGGTACTGTTGGGTCTCTGTAAATAATGTTGTAAGGAGTTCGGTCTAGACCTGCTCTATTTGAAAAGTGTCCTGAGATAACTTCTGTTATGAATTGGCGCTATACAAATAAAATTGAATTGAATTGAATTAATAGAAAGTCTTTACCTTTACTTGTCTCTGGACAGACTGCAATGCAACACTCCTCCTCTTTTTTTATTTGTAGCCAACCATGTGACTTAAAGGAAGTCCACACATTGTGTTAATCATTACTGACTGAATTTAACTCATTGTGCAGCATACAGGGTTATTAAAATTTGCTGAAAATACAGGATTGCTCCCCTAATAATAACTGCCAATCTATCTATAGATAAATCTTCAATTTATCAATAGATTCCTGAACTCTTCCTGTCTCTTTGGTCTATCTGCATTTGGCTCATGCCTTGACAGTAAAGTCTGTCCAAAAATGAACATAGAACTTAATGAGGTTAATCATGTCAACCTGCAATGTGCTGGTTCAGCTATAGGTGCCTCCAGCCAATGTGCTTGACAATCAAATAGCTCTGCGTCATATCAATAAAAAAATGCATGCATTGAAGCTGTTCCTTCAACTAATTATGGGGCTCCTGGATAGCTTACCTGGCAGAGCTGGCACCCCATGTATCAAAGCTGCGCCCTTGTTGCAGCAGCCCAGGGTTCAAATCCAACCATTGGTCTTTTTTCTCTTATATAATAAAAACTAAAACTGCAAAAAAATATTATTTAAGACTGCTGTTGGTTTAATTTTTTGTTTTTGTGGTTGATTTGGATTTAATACCTGATTCAAAATGTTCTTTGAATAGTTGCAAAAAAAAGAATCTGCCATTTGTGAAGGATTATCAGCCTCATAATACAGAGCTCCGACAGCTCAGAATGGTTCTGGAAAGTCCAGTTTAATTAACTCTGTCGACAGTCTTCTACAAGGCAAAATCACTGGTCGAGCTTTGGCTGGTGCAACTTTTGACCACAGCTTCACCACTGAAGTATGAATCACTTGTACCATTTTAAGGTAAATGTATTAATGTTCTGTAAATCTTCATGACATGTAACAAATCTTTCACTGTGTATTTGAATTTATTAAATATTTTATGTGCAACTGCAATGTTCATTCACATGCTGCAGGGGCAAACGTAGCTTTGTTGGCGGATGGATGGATGTAGTATTTGCATTGTGGGATACTGTCACTTGAATACAATGTATTTTCTTTATATTATACACAGTCAATCTATTGCTGTGTGCGTCATTTTGGGTAGATGTTTCATATCAACTGAGTAGTAATAAATAATTAACCTCAGAGAAGAAGATCCCTTTCAAAGAAATCATGTGACCAAAAAGAAAGTGAAAGGAAGTCAATAGGTTTTCAACATGTTTAAAAAGCTGCAGGATCACACTAGACATCAACTCAAAAGACAAAGAGTCACACCCCAGTGACTTGGTAATTCACCAGTTCAGTACCTATTTCGTTCCAGAACAAAACATTTTACTCTTTTGTGTTCAATGACATCATGGACTTTGAGGCTGAAAAAGGAGTTGGTGTGGAGGACATCAAACTGGCCACGAGGGGGAAAAAAAGCACAAAGTACAATTACTGAATTACTTCAGTTATTTATTAACTTCGTTAATCTTTGTTGTCATTATTTTAGTAACACAATCCAGCTTTGTGATCCGTTTTGAATAAACAATTGTTCACATAAAATATATTCTTATATAAAAGAAACTATTTACTTGCCCAAGGCATTCTTTAATTAAATTTCATATTGTTTTCCAGTTCAATCCTCTCTTTACAATATCTGTAGATGATCACAGCTACAACAAAATCCCCACTCTAAATGACAAAGTTCATGTTCTGGTTTGTGTCGTCTCTGCCAACACAATACATTTGCTGAGTGATGAAACTGTGAAAAAGATGAGGGATGTCAGACTTGCAGTCAGGGACATGGGTAAGGGTTAAGGTTAGTTATTGGGTTTTTAATAAGTTGAATCAAATAACCTGACAAACATGATCATCATTGACTCACATTCTGCTCTGCATCTACAGATATTCCCCAACTCGCTATTCTCACCAAAATTGATGAAGCATGTCCAGAGGTTGAAAGAGATGTAAGAACGTGTATAAGAGTGAGTCCCTGAAGAAAAAGGTAAGTTTCGGTTTGAGATATTATTCAAGTTGGAAGTTCTCCTCCTCCTCCTGGCTTTAATATAACATTGTAAGTGGACAAAGACAGTTTCTTGTCCTGATAAAATGACTTTTTTCATGCTCTAGAATGAAACATAGATGTGTTTTCTGATATGAACATCCCGGTTTGGGTTAGTGGGTACTTAGATAATTAAGAAATAATGACCTCAGAGAAGAAAGCCTTTCAAAGTAATCATGTTACCAAAAAGAAAGTGAAAGGAAGTCAAGCTATAAAGCTGCAGCATCAACTCGAAAGACAAAGAGTCACACCCGAGGAACTCTACAATTCACCAGTTCAGTACCTACTTCGTTCCAGAACAACTTTTTGAGGTAAGATTTTTTTTTTATGATATCTATCCTCAAATGCAGTAGTAAATTGCATTGTAAGAATTTTGTAATTTAAATATAGTAGCTTGAAGCTTCTTTGTTGATATGATTTTGCTTTAGTTTAATGAGCTATACATTTATTTTAAATCTTGTTTTTTTTTAAATGGGTGCTGTGCATGAGTCACTTTCTATTTTTATTTTATGTTAAGTATTTTCATTAAAAATGAATATATGCAATTTATAATATGATATATATTATCTACAACATTGTTGCACACTGAGTCTGGTTTATCAGTGATAAGTTGCAGGTCAGTCCAGTTATCTTAAATTATTGTTTGAATTATTCTCTGTTATAAATAAGTTATAAATTAAAATATCTTATTTTGTAGCAATGGGAGGAAAATCATCTCAACCTGTCAGCCCCCCTCCTGTGAGTAAGACATTTAAAACATTTGATGAATTAATTTTTCATGTTAGTTTGCTTTGTTAATGTTTTGTGCTGTTTGCTGTCAGCTTTTAGAGGACAATTGGAGGACAATACAATGGGGGTAAGTATGTGTTATTTTATCTCTTATATAATAAAAACTAAAACTTTAAAAAAATATTTGTTAAGACTACTGATTCAAAATATTCTTTGAATAGTTGCAAAGAGAACTATCTGCCATTTGTGAAGGATTATCAGCCTCATAACACAGAGCTCCTAGAGCTGAGAATTCTGCTTCATGGACCGGCTGGTTCTGGAAAGTCCAGTTTCATCAACTCTGTCGACAGTCTTTTATGAGGCAAAATCACTGGTCGAGCTTTGGTTGATGCAGTCTCTCACGACAGCTTCACCACTGAAGTATGAATCACTTGTGTGTGTGTTTTACCATTTTAGGGTCGATGTATTAATGCTCTGTAAATATTCATGATATGTAACAACTCTTTCACTGTGTATTTTGATTTATTAAATCTTTTATGTGCAACTGCAGTGTTCATTGCAGTACAGATCAGGCTAACAGCAGTGTGAAAGTAGTTAGAAAGAGACAAATTGTTATGGTCATTGATCATTATGTTGTATTTTTGTCATTATACCTGCACCTTTCTGTTTTACAGTACAAAACTAACAAAATCCAAAAAGGAGAACCAGGAACATTTTACCCTTTTGTGTTCACTGACATCATGGGCCTTGAGAAGGACACTAATAAAGGAGTTGGTGTGGAGGACATCAAACTGGCCATGAAGGGAAACATAAAAGATGGTTATAAAGTACAATTATTGAATTACTTCCATTATTTATTCACTTCATTAAACTTTGTTGGCTTTATTTCAGTAACACAATCCAGCTTTGTGATCCGTTTTGAATAAACAATTGTATTCACATAAAAATATATTCTTACATGTAATAAACTATTTACTTGCAAAAGTCATTCTTTAATTAAATTTTGTATTGTTTTCTAGTTCAAGCCTGCCTCTACAATATCTAAGGATGATCACAGCTACAACAACAACCCCACTCTAAATGACAAAGTTCATGTTCTGGTTTGTGTCGTCCCTGCCAACACAATACATTTGCTGAGTAATGAAACTGTGACAAAGATGAGGGATGTCAGACTTGCAGCCAGGGACATGGGTAAGGATTAGGGTTAGTTATTGGGTTTTTAATAAGTTGAATCAAATAACCTGACAAACATGATCATCATTGACTCACAATCTGCTCTCTATCGGCAGGGATTCCCCAACTGGCTATTCTCACCAAAATTGATGAAGCCTGTCCAGAAGTCAAAAGAGATCTAAGGAATGTGTATAAGAGCAAGTCCCTGAAGAAAAAGGTAAGTCTCGGTTTGAGTTATTATTCAAGTTGGAATATATTTTTTAACACAAAAATTCTTTGTTAAGCACTTTGTTGTAATTTCTCATTTGTCAAATTGTTCAAATTTAGATGGAGGAATTCAGTGTGTCACTGGGTATTCCACTGAACTGCATGTTTCCTGTGAAGAACTACCACTCAGAGATCACCACAGATGATAACATTGATACACTGATACTGAGTGCACTGAGACAGATGACTGATTTTGGAGAAGACTTTGTCAACAACTTATATAGACCTACATGCTGCAGGGGCAAATGTTGCTTTTTATGAGCATGAACAAAGCAAGTTTGCAAACAGGAATATGATAAAGCTGAAATTATGGCTATAAGAAGGATCTTATAACCTGTGTTCTAGTTTGCAGGATAAAGTATGGATAGACTTAAAACCTACATGTGCATATTAAACTGGCACTTTAACTATGCTTTCAGAGTTTCATTGCAGTGTTAGCTATGCTTTTTTTGATCCTGTGGTAATATCTGGCGTTGTAGTCTTACAGTCATTATGAATCTCATGATTAGCATGTCAACAGGTCAAAATGTTCGGGCTTAAACTGGGCTAAATGTGGTTGAAAAGTTAAACTTATTTAAACATCTGGTTATATATGTACACATGGCAGATATCTGTTGCTACAACAGCATCTTCTTTGAACCTGCTACATATTTAATCATTGTGCTAAAGTAGGGCTGTTAAAATAAAACCACAGTAAATAATACAATTTGTCATTTGTTTCCCTTTATTTCATTCAAGGGTTTTGGGAGGGATGCTTGTAAACGTAATCTACTGGGAACCATCACACTTAGAAAAAGAAGGCTCTGAAAGGGCTATTCACAGAGAGATTGAGTTCTACGTATAAACATTTGACTCTAGAGAACACTTTTCTCTTGGCACTTTTCTCCCCTATATCCAGAGGTGGTAGTAACGAGTTACATTTACTCAGTTACATTTACTTGAGTAACTTTTTAGATAAATTCTAATTTCAATGCAAATACTTTTTACTTTTACTTGAGTAATATTGTCCTAAAGTAACAATACTTTTACTTGAGTACAAATTTTGGCTACTCTATCCTCCTCTGCCTATATCAGAACCTTTCTATTTAAAAACACTGAACGAACCTTTTGGAAGGAAAAATACTCATTTTATACTTGTGACATGAGTCATTATTTCCACCTTGTGATCAAAATCTGCAACAACATGTTACTATGCAGCTCATTTAAAATCTGCTTCACATTATACTTATTTCACAACAATGTTATACTCAATAGAAAACAAAAAACACATTAGACAACTTTGAGAACTATCTCACACCAGTAGAACATTATATTTAAATAAATGAACTACACGGCTACATATATTTGAGTAATGAGTGCTTTGAGTTTCTGTTTATTTCTGTGAGTGAGAATGTAATGTATGTATGTACATTATTATTATGTAATTATGAGTGTTTAACATGGTATATTTTTGTAGAAAACCCACACTCATCACCGTAAGCTCCAACTGTTATGCCTGTGTGTTGCTGATAAGGAAAGGAAAGAAAACTGAAAGCATATCAACCTCTCTAAGCCTTTTATTACCCCACATACTCTGAATTGTGGCCTCAAGTGGTGCCCAGTCTGATCATTACTAGTAGTAGTAGTTTCTCCACTACAACCAAAATGACATTAGCTGGTTTAAGCTGGACACCAACTGAGCCACCAATTCAACCAGCTTGATACCAACTACATTACATATCATGAAACCTCTTATGATAAATTAAGATACATTTCTGTAACCCTTTGGTTTCAGACAAATAAAGTTTCTATTCTATTCTATTCTTACACTGGTCATAGCTGTTTTTGTTTATTTGTTTTTACGGCAAGGTTGTGTGTCCAACCTTTGCTGCAATTTAGTAGTTACCAGTATTAACTTAGGTCATATAAATCATTTTATGTCCATCTTGTGCAGGTAAATACAGGTATTATGCCATTATCAATGTCCAGATGTACATATTTATGATTCTACAGACTTACAACAACCAAATTGGACCAAAATACTTCTTCATTTGTCACTTTAGCATTGGCAGGCAATGCCTTTAACTATTGACTTAGATTATGTAGCTACTTCACCTTGTGCTCTGCCGTTCTTGCCAGGTTCTCCTCAGGAACACTCCTTTCTCTCAAGGAAACTGGTCCATGGTGATCTGTAGGATTCAACAGTAAATGCAGTCATTGTTAGCAGCTGCAACAAAGTTGTCCAATTCTTGGCCCTTACACAAAAGGGTTGTCATAGTTCTTCTGATTATTTAATAGCCACATTTTGAGTGGACCATTGTAATGCTGTGCAACAAACCATAATAATAAACACGACACATATCAAAGCACTATTAAATGAATTAATAAACTTTTAATTACGTTTCACATTACATTGCTAAGTTAGCGTTAGCCTACATTTACGTTACCTTAGCTGAAGCAGCCGGATATATAGGAGTTTGTCAGCCTCTCATCTTCTAACTGGTAGCCCCTAAACAAACCCAGTCAAGTAAACAAACCAACTTAACCGGTAGGCTACAGCTACAGCCAGTGGCTATGGAAGCCGTTCGTGGCAGCGCATTAGTTTCAAGTCAAGACTAACACATTATTAATTAATTTGTTATCACGAGAAAATGATCTTTGTTATGTCGAGATAACGAAATAATAAGTCGTTATTATTATTAATATGATATATTTCCTTTACACACAGTCAATCTATTGCTGTGTGCATCATTTTGGGTGGGTGTTTCATATCTACTGAGTAGTCTTTTAAGTTATTTACGACCAATCTCCTCATTGAACTTAGGTTAGAGACTAACCCCTGATAAAATGACTTTTTTCATGCTCTAGAATGAAACATAGAAATGTTTTCTGATATGGACATTGGCCAGACAACATAATTTGTCTGTTACAAAATCACTTTTGAAAAAAATAAGTTATGATGTGATGATGAAGGTTTGATTTATGTTAACATTATGTATCATGTTAAAAATACCGGTATGGGTTAAAGTGGGTAATTAGATTAATTAATAAATAATGACCTCAGAAGAGAAAGTCCATTTCAAAGAAATCATGTGACCAAAAAGAAAGTGAAAGCAAGTCAATAGGTTTTCAACATGTTTAAAAAGCTGCAGCATCACACTAGCCATCGACTCAAAAGAGAAAGAGAGTCACACCCCAGTGACTTAGCAATTCATGAGTTAGTACCTACTTCGTTCCAGAACAACATTTAGAGGTAAGATTTTTTGTATATCTATCCTCAAATGCAGTAGTAAACTGCATTGTAAGAATTTTGTAATTTAAATATAGTAGCTCGAAGCTTCTTTGTTGAAATGACTTTTCTTTAGTTTAATGAGCTATACATTTGTTTTAAATCTTCTTTTTTTTTAAATGGGTGCTATGCATGAGTCACTTTCTATTTTTATTTTATGTTAAGTATTGTCATTAAAAATGAATATATGCAATTTATAATATGATATATATTATCTACAACATAGTTGCACACCGAGTCTGGTTTATCAGTGATAAGTTGCAGGTCAGTCCAGTTATCTTAAATTATTGTTTGAATTATTCTCTGTTATAAATAAGTTATAAATTAAAATATCTTATTTTGTAGCAATGGGAGGAAAATCATCTCAACCTGTCAGCCCCCCTCCTGTGAGTAAGACATTTAAAACATTTGATGAATTAATTTTTCATGTTAGTTTGCTTTGTTAATGTTTCGTGCTATTTGCTGTCAGCTTTTAGAGGACAATTGGAGGACAATACAATGGGGGTAAGTATGTGTTATTTTATCTCTTATATAATAAAAACTAAAACTTCAAAAAAATATTTGTTAAGACTGCTGATTCAAAATATTCTTTGAATAGTTGCAAAGAGAACTATCTGCCATTTGTGAAGGATTATCAGCCTCATAATACAGAGCTCCTAGAGCTGAGAATTCTGCTTCATGGACCGGCTGGTTCTGGAAAGTCCAGTTTCATCAACTCTGTCGACAGTCTTCTACAAGGCAGAATCACTGGTCGAGCTTTGGTTGATGCAGTCTCTCACGACAGCTTCACCACTGAAGTATGAATCGTGTGTGTGTGTTTTACTATTTTAAGGTCAATGTATTAATGCTCTGTAAATATTCATGATATGTAGCAACTCTTTCAGTGTGTATTTTGATTTATTAAACCTTTCATGTGCAACTGCAATGTTCATTGCATAACAGATCAGGCTAACAGCAGTGTTGAGCAATTGTGATGAAAGTAGTGAGAAAGACAAATTGCTTTATGGTCATTGATCATTATGTTGTATTTTTGTCATTATACCTGCACCTTTCTGTTTTACAGTACAAAACTTACAAAATCCAAAAAGGAGAACCAGGAACATTTTACCCTTTTGCGTTCACTGACATCATGGGCCTTGAGAAGGACACTAATAAAGGAGTTGGTGTGGAGGACATCAAACTGGCCATGAGAGGACACATAAAAGATGGTTATAAAGTACAATTATTGAATTACTTCCATTATTTATTCACTTCATTAAACTTTGTTGGCTTTATTTCAGTAACACAATCCAGCTTTGTGATCCGTTTTGAATAAACAATTGTATTCACATAGAAATATATTCTTATATATAATTAACTATTAACTTGCAAAAGTCATTCTTTAATTAGATTTCATGTTGTTTTCCAGTTCAATACTCTCTCTACAATATCTGAGGATGATTGTCACTACAACAACAACCCCACTCTAAATAACAAAGTTCATGTTCTGGTTTGTGTCGTCCCTGCCAACACAATACATTTACTGAGTGATGAAACTGTGAAAAAGATGAGGGATGTCAGACTTGCAGCCAGGGACAAGGGTAAGGGTTAGGGTTAGTTATTGGGTTTTTAATAAGTTGAATCAAATAACCTGACAAACATGATCATCATTGACTCATAATCTGCTCTCTATCGGCAGAGATTCCCCAACTGGCTATTCTCACCAAAATTGATGAAGCCTGTCCAGAAGTCAAAAGAGATCTAAGGAATGTGTATAAGAGCAAGTCCCTGAAGAAAAAGGTAAGTCTTGATTTGAGTTATTATTCAAGTTGGAATATATTTTTTAACACAAAAATTCTTTGTTAAGCACTTTGTTGTAATTTCTCATTAGTCAAATTGTTCAAATTTAGATGGAGGAATTCAGCATGTCACTGGGTATTCCACTGAACTGCATCTTTCCTGTGAAGAACTACCACTCAGAGATCACCACAGATGATGACATTGATACACTGATACTGAGTGCACTGAGACAGATGACTAATTTTGGAGAAGACTTTGTCAACAACTTGTAGACCTACATGCTGCAGGGGCAAATGTTGCTTTTTCTGAGCATGAACAAAGCAACTATCAATCGGATGATCTTATAACCTGTGTTCTAGTTTGCTGAATAAAGTATGAATAGATTTAAAACCTACATGTGCATATTAAACAGGTACTTTAACTATGCTTTTGGAGTTTTATTGCAGTGTTGGCTATGCTTTTTTGATCCTGTGGTAATATGTGGCGTTGCAGTCTCACAGTAATTATGAATCTCATGATTAGCAACAGGTCAAAATGTTCGGGCTTAAACTGGGCTAAATGTGGTTGAAAAGTGAAACTTATTTAAACATCTGGTTA
Source organism: Dicentrarchus labrax (assembly GCF_905237075.1). Classification (NCBI taxonomy): domain Eukaryota; kingdom Metazoa; phylum Chordata; class Actinopteri; family Moronidae; genus Dicentrarchus; species Dicentrarchus labrax. The sequence continues at coordinate 6,435,471 of NW_026136722.1, read as the reverse complement.
TATATGTACACATGGGAGATATTTGTTGCTACAACAGCATCTTCTTTGAACCTGCTACATATTGAATCATTGTGCTAAAGTAGGGCTGTTAAAATAAAACCACAGTAAACATACAATTTGTCATTTGTTTCCCTTTATTTCATTCAAGGGTTTTGGGAGGGATGCTTGTAAATGTAATCTCCCCAAATAATTCTTTCTAGTCCATACGGTAGATTATATTGTAATATTGGAAGTGATTATATTTGTGATTACATTCATAGTATTCCACTGAAGTGCATCTTCCTTGTGAAGAATTATAATTAAGAAATCAACATTAATAATGACATTAATGTGTTGAGACAGATGATTACCTTTAGAGAAGATTTCCTCAATCTGAATGTGAAAAAATGATGGTTGTTTGTATCGAAAACCAAAGTGTGCAATCAAAGATTAAATATATATGACATTGTGAAATAAATAATCATATGAATTAATACACAATATATGTACAATTATATACAGTTATCCAATTATATATTATCCTACTTCAGTTTGTTATTCTGAATGTTATTTCCTCCTAAATCTTTCTCAATAACAGATTTTATGGCAGGTAGTTTAGTTATTTAATTCTAGCAGATTTTAGAAGTTATTTTTACTTTTTTTTTTTTCACAGCATTGTGATTCACAGTCACAGTTTTTTCCCCAAAATAATTTCTTCTCATCACAAATGTCTTTGTCTGTTCATCAATTCAGATGACATGTAATGTCATAAATTAGAATGGTGAAATGCAATAAGTCTGTAAATTAAAAAAATGCATTTATCATTTGTATTCAGTGGATTACTCAGCATTTTATAATGTGGGGCTTAAGGTGGGTGTTTAAGGATAATTTCATCTCTCCACCCAAAACCACATCTCTCCAACTGTATGCTTCTTTAGATGTGATACATTTTCCTACAACCAGTGGCGTATCCAGGACATTTTTACTGGGGTGGCCAAGATGGGACACAAAGCTAGTGTGGGGTGGCCATGGCATAGCGAAGTTTAATGCACTACGTACGCAGCCAACCGCGGTTCGAATCCCGGTCCTTTGCTGCATGTCACATCCCCTCTCTCTCCCATGATTTCCTGTCTCGTAACTGTGAAATAAAGGTTTCTGCTGGATCCTCCTCTGGGTGTGGCTGGTCAGCTGTGGGAATACACGGGTATCTGAGAAATCTGAGACATCAATAGGCTGGAGGTTCTGCCACACACACACACACACACACACACACACACACACACACACACACATATATATATATTTTACACTCACACAATCATACATATGTACATACATACATACATACGTGTGTGTGTGTGTGTGTGTGTGTGTGTATTTATGTATTATGCACATTTTATTATTGTTCTTCTGTCTTTTACAACTGTTTTAACTATTGTTCTTGTGTAGCGATGTTTCAGACAGTTGTAATTGTATAACTGGAGAGTGACAAACAACTTGAATGTGAGCCTACATGGTAAATTCAAACTATCCAAGCATGACTTACCATCCTGTGCAGGAGGAGCTGACTGCTCTTCATCACTACTGCTGTACCTAGGTTGCTGACTTGACTGAGCCTTTTCACTGCTGCTGGTAGAAGCTGTGGCTGGCTCTGACTCTTTTCTTTTTTTTTTTTTAAGAAACTCTGAATATCTCTGCTTCTCTTCATAACTATTCTCTTAATATCCCTGGGGGAAATGTAATTCAATCACTCAATCAATCAATCAGTCAGTCAATTCACTTTGAAGTAATAGCTATAACTACAAACGTCAAGCAGGATCATTGTCAAATTGGATTAGAATCAGTGTGCAAAATACAGGTGTTCATGGGGCTCTGGAACCCCTTAAATAACAGCTTTGACTCCATTAAAATGTCAAAAAGAAAGGAGGTGTCAACAATGTGCCTAATTATGTCTATTTATAGGATCTACAAAGGTTTATTTTTTACATAACTACCACTCTTACCACTCACTTTTAATAACACAATTAACACATATTGCATCTCAAGCATTTGTGGCATTTGAATACAATTTGCTCTGCCTCTGCCTATTTAAACGTCTAAAAATATGTGAACTGTGAAGATGAGCAAATTGATACAAACAAAAAGCCCTTCAGAGAAAAAAGTCTTTAAACAGCCCTTAAATCACAGAGCAAATAAATAAGTCACAGCTTGTTCTTGTGTTAGAGCTACTTAAATCTAGACTGTCACACTTTATTTCACACACTAGTTGTATATTGAAAAATATAACATTAGCTCTATTGAACACACACATTTGCAAAAAACACCCTCAGTCTTCAGTCCAGAAAATAGCGTTTCATATTTCATGGCGGTATCCAAATAACAATTAAAAAAACAAAATGCTAACGTTCAATGCTTAACTTGGTTTGCAGGCTGCTAAGCTAGCTAGTGCAGTGTAGTTCGACTTTGAGCTGCTACTTAGAGCTAGATAAAGTTTTCCTCCACATTCAGAGGGAACTACGATATAACTAAACATTAAATTACCATTCCTCTCAATTGACAGTTTTTATCGTTGTTGTATTGTTGATGTTGTAACTGTGACCGTCCTCCTGTTTCACGGACCAGCAGCAGCAGCAGGTGCAGCGTGCTCATCTCATGGGTCACCTGACCTGCATGGCCAAACATCCGCTGAGCAGAAATCAGCTCTCACAGCGTCAGTACGACCATTACTGTGTTAGTTAAAAATGGAAAACTGGCCCTAAATCAGTTGATCAGCTGTCATCATTGATTGACAGCATTTCTCTTGTTTCTTGTGTTGACGAACTTGACCAACTACCTATCAGATCTGGGGTGGCCAATGAGCTTTCAGTGGTGGCCCCGGCCACCCCCCAGAATCACCATTGGACGTGGTGTGTGCCAGTCTCATCATCAGTAGTCCAGAACTGCAAATGAAGGTCCATTTATTTACTCTTTGTCGTTTTATTCATGCTTTCGTCAAACATGACAACATATGGCTTCTCACTAATGCTGCACGATAGCTCCTTCCTGATGAATTACCACACCAAATGAACGAGTTCATATCTTAAGGTCTCCTTTGACCCTACAGTGTGTGTGAAAATAGAACAACAATCACAATCAGCCTATTGTGTATAAACATACAGTTCTTTAACATTTGTCCTTCAATCAACAGGAGCAACCAGGAAAATTTGGATTTTGTGAAATCTTATCGACCTCAAAACAAGGAAGTCAATCATCTCAGAATTCTTCTTCACGGACCAGTTGGTGCTGGCAAGTCCGGTTTCATCAACTCTGTAGATAGCGTGTTTCAAGGCAGGGTTACCAACAGAGCTTTGACAGATGAAACCTCTGGGAGCAGCTTTACCAAAAAAGTATGAATAACTTTTTAAAGGAAAAATGTTCTGTAATTCTTTTGCAAGTTGGTAAAACAACATCGGATGACTGGACACATTAGAGCATTTCCAGTTATAATTACTTATTTATTATTATTTATTAATCTAATATTTAGGTCATTGATCAGTCCCTCCAGAAAAACGCGATTATGCGATCGCATAATTCAATGCATAATCAGCCAAAGTCTGCATATTTATGCGGGGGCTGCATTTTTTCAAATACGCTGCACTTTCACCGCATAAATTGCCGATTTCCGTGCAAAATTGCATGATTTCATAATGCCCGCATTTTCGTTGCAAGAAGTTGAACAGAACTTGTTTGACTCGGAGTCTGGTGGGGGACTTTGCTCTCTGGTGTCACACTAACCACCTACAGCTCAACACCTCTAAGACGAAGGAGCTGGTCATTGACTTTGGGAGGTCCAGACCAAGAGCGCGACCAGTCCTGCTAGAGGGAGCTGAGGTGGAGGCTGTGGAATCATACAAATACCTCGGGCTGTGGCTGGATAATAAACACACACCAGCCACCTGTACAGGAAGACACAAAGCAGGTTGTACTTCCTGAGGAGATTGCGATCCTTCAACATCTGCAGCAAACTCCTGTGGATGTTTTATCAGTCTGTGGTTACCAGTGTCCTCTTCTACACTGTGATGTGCTGGGGGGGCAGCATATCCAAGAAGGACACCTCCAGACTGGATAAACTGATCAGGCGGGCCGGCTCTATGGTAGGCATGAAGCTGGACTCACTGGTGATGGTGGAAGAGAGGAGGACACTGGACAAACTGCTGGACATTAGTGACAATGTCAGCTCCCCCTGCACACCGTCATCAGCAACCAGAGGAGCCTGTTCACAGTGAAAGGCTGCTCCTTCCCAAGTGTAGGACCAACAGGCTCAAGAACTCCTTTGTCACTCGTGCCATCACACTCTACAACTCCTCTCTCTGGGGGAGGAGGAAATAGGGTAAAGAGGACAGAAGGAAAGGAGTGGTAGCCACTCACTGTGCAATAACTGTGCAATAACTGTGCAATAATAATAATCTACTCATACATACCTGGACACTCTTCTTACTTACTTACTTTTTTATTTTTTATTTTCTTTGTGCAATAACTTGATCCACCACTTAAGTGCAATAATTTAATTTAATTTAACTGCTAATTTCTGCTAATGTCATTTATTCACTGTTTAACAACACAATGCCATATACTGTCCTATATATTTATCTTTATCTATCTATATTTATCCTTTATACAGTTCTCTACATTCATCTTATTTAATTTCATTTTCTGTGAATTTTATCTTAATTTATTTGTATTCTTATCTCTACTTTCTATTGTCTACTTTCTATATCTAGAAAAGAGTTTATTGTTTATCTTGTACTGTATTTTTTTATACCTCTTTATTTTTCTACACTGTTTTGTAAGCTGCTGGAAATTCAATTTCCTTGCAGGAGTCATCCCAAAAGGATCAATAAAGAGAAGTCTAAGTCTAAGTCTGACTCATCAATGTTTTGTAAGTTTGAGCCATGTGTTTATTAAGGTCTGAAATAAAACAAGATGAGAACTTAAATATTTCCAGCACTTTCTGTGATGTAGTAGTATGCTTGATTATCATAGGAAGTAATAAGAAATGACTCTTTACATTAAGGTAGTAGCCTAGTGAGAACAGGGTGTTGGGGGAATAACTTTTTTTTCTCTTTTTCATCAAACCGCAGTTTTTGCAAGTTCCCGCAATTTCATCACATAAAATTGCATAAATATCCTGCATATTCCATTGCATTTTTTAAGAAAACGTGCCGCATAATCAAGGATTTTTGCCCACAACAATCACAAAAAAACTTCTGATTCTGATTGGTTTGAAGGTATGAATCAACTTTTAGAAACGGTGTATGAGATACGTTTTCTTTTGCCATTCTTGTAAAGAGTTTGGAGCTTGTAATATTTGCGTAACCACCAACAACAACCAAAAAAAAGATAAATAGTATCTCACCGAAAACTACACAAATTAGATTTTACATGTGGTATTTTTTAGGTAAGTGGACATGGTGTAAGGGACATAATATCGGTTTCACAAAATGGAGGCAAACCAACCATCATGAGCCACAGTCACGTCACACTTGTCAAGTATTATCCTTTACGTAATGCAACTTCTGCTATCATGGAAACAACAAATTGTGTAGGTTAAAACATTGTTATAATAACTGCAGTTTCTTTTTGCTATTTTCCCCAAACTTTACTTATTTGTTTTGAACATCGACATATAAAGATGGACGAAGTGACTGCTCTCCAAAAGTGAACCCAAAATATCTTGATTGCTCTGGTAAAGGTCATAACGCTGTTGCCTCCATGTTAGCAGATGGGACATGGGCCAAACTAAAATGACAATACACGTCAAATACTTTTTTCTCAAAGACAGTTTGTGGCATTAGGTAGTTCTTATCGCTGATGTAGGTTCAAGTTCAAGTTTTTTTAAGCTATAAAAAGGGGATTACACATCCTGATTGACAGCTGAGCCCAGCTTGTGGGTGAGACTTTAGTGCCAACACCGATCACGACTGTGCAGACAGAAAAATGGCAGCAGCTGTATGCGGGATATCTTGGCTTCAGTTTTGTACAGTGAGACGAGTAAATCCATCTTTTATAGGTTGATGGTTTTAAGTGACAAAAATGATATGAGTACAAATTGGAGGCAGACAGGCTCTTTACAAAAAGCTAAAATAAACTAAAAGTGTCTGCAGAATCATCAAATACTAGCAAATCTCTGACTTGCTGAATTTGCTAAAATAATACAAATACCTTCAACTCCTTCCTTACAGTATACAACTTACAAATAGTGTTGTTTTTGGCGGCCCTTTAATTTTAGTTTTAGTCTAGTCTTTGTGTCAAACTGTCATTTTAGTTTTTATTAGTTTTAGTCACGTTTATACTCTTTTTAGTCTAGTCAAGTTTCAGTCGACTAAAAGTCTGAGCAATTTAGTCTTATTTTAGTCAGATTATCAATGACTATTTACGTCTAGTTTTAGTCAATTTAAATTGTATTTTAGTCTCCTTTTAGTAAACTATTTAACCCAGTTAATATAGCACAAGTACCTAGTATAGTATAGACAAAACCAAAATGTTCTTTAAAGTCACCCATTTCACAAGTCAAACAAGGTTATCTTATTATTATATTATTGTTACCTTATAGACTCAAGAATACATTCAATTCCAGACACGGAAGACGCTCTGATTTGAATTGACAACATATGTATTTTACATGTAACATGTAAGAAGTACACACACATAAATTTAAATTAAATAAATAAAATAGCTCCAAATGACAATGCCAGAAAGAATTGACATTACATTCAAGTTTAACTTAAAGTGAAACAAGGTGCTTGATTGCTCGAGCTACAATAACATAATAACAAAATGCAAATAAAATGTATGTGTTTGTGACTAGCGTTAACGCACCACAGCTGCATCAAATAATGCCGCGAGTGGGGATTGAGGAAGTGACGCCGCCTGTGTCTGCGCTCTCAGGAAACAGAAATACTTCAAAATAATAATAGTAGCGAGATGAAATAATGTTATAACATTTCGTCTCGTCTCGTTTTGGTCAACGAAAATGAAGAGATATTTTAGCAGAGCAAACCACATTTAGTCCCGTTTTTATTCGTCAACAATATTGCATTATATATTTGATTATAGTTTTCGTCACATGACCACCATTTACGTTGCGTCTCGTCTCGTTTCCATCACGTGATAAAGGTTCGCTGACGATGATATTTAGTCATAATTTTCGTTGACGAAAGCAACACTACTTACAAATTCTCTATATATATCTATATATATAATATGAATCTGAATTCACTTGCAACTGGAACTGTATTTGAGCCTCACTAAAAATTCAACTTTTTATGTACTTTCACTTTCAGTTCTCTCAATTCAAATTCAGTTCTCTAAATTCAATTTCAATGCACAAAATTCACTTTTAAGGTCACAGAAAGGTTAAGGTCCTTGAGGAAGAAGCAATCGAGTGCAGAGTAAGCCTGCATTGTTTCCAACAGCCAGCAGAGGGCGACTTCACTGGATAAAGAAGCCCAGTTCCATCAGAAATAATGATAAAATAAGTTTCCCACTTGACTGTTATCTCATTAAACATTTTTCTTATGAGTTTTTGATCTTAATCATCAGTTTCAAGTCCTTTTCAACACAGCATGATGTTCATTTAAAGGTGTAATTTCCGATCCTATTTAGAGGAAAATAGATGATAAAGCAGGGTATGCTTTAGGGCGGGGCTACCTTGTGATTGACAAGTCTGTGGCGACCTGTCAATCAAGCTAGACTGACTCTATCTACTGCACTCTAAATTTGAGCCCCGACATAGAAAAAACTTATTAGGAGTTGGTTGTTAATTTCTTCCGGTTAGTACATTTTGTTTTAAGCACGTTTTAAAATTGTTAAAATCGCAGTTTAAGATGAATTAATCAAGCCCTACAAGCTAATGTAACGTCTTCTTTTTCTCCGGCAGACTCGGCACTGTTCAGTAGTATCGATCCAAAAAAACGTTGGTATTGATATTGATCAATACCAGTGTAATGGGATCATGCTGTCTGTCTGTCTCTGTGTAAGTGCCGCTGCTTTTGAGAGCCGCTCCTGTCACAGTGCGGAGCACAGGCACAATGCTTGTACACTGTCTTGTTGGTGTATATGTACTTGTCTAATAAACTTTCCTGCACATATAATGTTTTTTTTTTTTTTTTTTTTTTTTTTTTTTTTTTTTTTTTTTTTTTTTTTTTTTTTTTTTTTTTTTTTTTTTTTTTTATTATTTTTTTTTTTTTAAAAAAAAATAATATTATACAATATACATATACACATATAATGAGAAAGGAAATACATCTTTAATATGAGTGGGATAAAAATAACACTATGGTCGCATTCAGACTGCAGGCCAAAGTGACCCAAATTAGATTTTTTTATATGTGACAGTTTTTTTAATGACAGTGTGAACAGCACACATGGAATCTGATCATTTTCATTTCATTTCATTCATCACAAAACAGAACTGTTTTTTGCAACATGTCCTAAGTGTGAACAGTCATATCAGAATCAATGTGATTTTTAGATTTTTAGTCCCTTTAGATCAACATTTGCCACCTGGGTCACTTCAGAAGAAGAAATTATAGATAAGTAGCCAACTAATGTAACATAACATGACGCTGTGGGTTGGTTTTCCTCCTGACCCAATTTTTGCCACAGCCACCAACCACTAGTATACATGAACATTTTTTTCTTTGACCACACACTCAGAGACCCATTCAGAACAAGTAGGGTTGTAATACACCAGTTGAGAAAGCATTGTAAGATGACATTTACAATCTTCCACAAATAAACGTTACCTGAAACATAGAAAACACTTCCATTTTGAATTTTTTACTCTCCAATGTCAAAATCTGTTTTTCTACTGTAACTCTTGCAAAACTGATCAGATCGGTCTGATTTTTGGCTGAGGTGAGGACTTCATGGCATATTCCTTAGAGGGTTGGGTTAGGATTTGGCTAAGGGAGCCGAGAGCCGACCCTAGGCATGGAGAGTGTGCTAGAGGTATCTTGTTAATTAAGAAAAACAGCAGATTTTTTTTCAAGTGAATGCAATACTTTTCTATCATGTGTCATGGAAAAAAACAGGAAACAATAGAAACAAGAAAGAGAAAAGGGAGTTAATAGATAATTTAAAAAGTTAGAATAAGTTTTCTTTCAAATCAAACATCTTAAAAAATAGGTGGAAAGTGTTTCGTTGTTTTTAACCTTAAGCTTAGCTTAACCATGTTGTGATCTGCTACCCATTAAGAACAAATATTACTTGGACCACAGAAAAAAAAAAGAAAATTACAAATTATCATTTAAAATCCAGGAATTGACGTTATAGACACTACCACTGACCATACACGGTCCAGCAATATACTAGGTTTAGACCTAGTCTTGGTTACATATAAAAATGTATAGACACAAAACAAATGTTTTAACACATTTTTATTTCACATAAACAAGCATCCTTTCTGCACATCCAGGTGTTGAACAGCTTACTAATACAGTACTTCATTCATCAAAGTAAAATAACAAGCAATAAGATACATTTTGACAAAATTTCTGATTCAACTTCATGTGATAAAGAATCACATGATAAAGTGAATATTATACGAATTACATAATAATGATATAATGATATGATGATATAATGATGAATAATGATAATAAAAAGTCATCATAAAGAACCATGTAAATTACATCTACAGGTTGTCGAGGAAGTCTTCTCCAAAATTGACCATCTGTCTCAGTGCAACCAGTATCAGCACATTAATGTCATCATTCGTCTCGATTTCTGAGTTGTAGTTCTTCACAAGAAAGATGCAGTTCTCTGGAATGCCCAGTGTCTCGCTGAATTTCTCAACCTAAGTTTTAAAGTAACGGCATCTCCATTGATCAATAATTGCAAAGTGATGACCAAACGAGATTCTTGTTTCCTCTTAACCACAATCCCCAAGCCACCAACAGAAACGTACCTGTTTCTTCAGGTAGTCGCTCTTGTAGACGTTGTTTATATTTTGTTTTGCCTTAGGACAGGCCAGATCAACTTTAGTGAGGACAGCCAGATGGGGAATCTCTGCTGATACAGAAACCTAATCAGTATTTCAATCATTTATTTTGCTGGTATTTTAATTATTTTTTCAAAATAATTTTTAACAGTCCATGCACAGTAATAACAACTGATGCCTGCTCTTACTCATTTTACTGGCTGCTAGTCTGATGTCTCTCATCTTCTTTATAACTTCATCAGTTAATAAAGACACCTTGTCAGCAGGACAGACAGAAACCAGAACATGAACTCTATCATCCAACGTGGGAGATGACTTGTAGTGCTGATCACTCTTCGTCAATTGCTTTTTAGGGTTGAACTAGAAAACAATAAAATAAAATAATGTTTTTTTATGAACAATGTAATGCATTTTTAAGTGAAAATGTGTTTAATGCAAAATAGTAAAAACAGCACTTTTTCTCTAAGTTATGCTACATGGGATACACATTCCTGCCAATGATTTGAGCTTATTCCACAGGTCTATTAGGTGGTGGTAATGCACCAGAAATACTGCAATGCAAAGTCAGGAGAGATGGGGACTGCTAGCTGCAGTACTAAACATGGATGCTTAGTATTTTCAAGAAAACTCCACAGAGCCACATTAAATAATCTCAGCGTTTAAAGGATCGTACCTGGTAACCCTCTTTCACATGTCCCTTCAGGGCGAGTTTGATGTCTTCCACATGAATTCCGTTGTCATTGTCATTCTCTAGGCCCATGGTGTCATTGAAAAAAAAAGAATAAAAGTTCCCTGACTCTTTTTGGATTTTGTAGGTTGTGTACTGTAAAGGAGAAGGTACAGTTATTTACACCATGTTAGCTAATTCCACCAACACAAATATTTACTATTTTGCTATTCGTGTTATTCAGCTTTGAGATGTTAGTATGCGGAGGTAAACCTGGAAGCTATGAAAGTTGAACTCAGAAAGCAATTTTCACATAAGTGAATCGATGCCACGTTTGATTCCAGTATCCAGCTCTTATAATACATCCATGATGGTACTTACTTACTTAGTGTTATTTCTGCACACATTTTATATATTGTGTAAAGGATGATATGTTTTTGTTAAATTTTCTGCTCTCCCCTCTCTGGTCACATTCATCAAAGAGGATCTTTTAAACATCAGACTATCCACTGGTCAACTTTTTCACTGGTTTTCATTCAAACAGAAAGTTTTACGGAGTTATTAGTTGGATGAGCAGCAGAGCTCTATGGGATTTGCCAGGGCCGCCATAGAAGCTGAGACCGTGTCACTGTCAGTACATCTGGCAAATGTCCACTCCCTGGTCATCAAGATGATTGAACTGCTGCTTCTAAACAGGACATTAGAAATTCCACAAATATCTGTACGGTAGAAACACTCCTCATGGATCATAAGCCACTCCCGGCCAATCTGGGGCCAAAATAAGCAATTCCAACCCTTGCAACATTAAGGATGCAACACCTCTCATTCCCATAGCATACAACTGCTGAAATCAAATACAGGACATAAGCTGATCATGAAAAAGCTGATGCTTTCTCACGCCTACCCCGAGCCTTGACAGACAACACAGCAAAAGAGGGAAGCATTGTCCACTTCTCACATGTGGAGAAGCTACCAGTGTGTGCCAAAGACATTAAGAGAGCTACTTTGAAAGATCCTCTACTGAGCAAGGTGTGGAGCTACACCATGAATGGATGGCCTAGTTATATATACTTAGCTTAACCTGCTCAAAACTGTGAGGTAACATTAGACTTTAGGGGGAGTTCCCAAACCCTGCCCCCCCGCCTTATCACCAGCCCTGTGTCTGCAGTGGAAACCTTCAGGTTCTGCTTCTTGTGCCAGCTCAGGAAGCTCAACCTGCCTCAGGAACTGCTGATCCAGTTAGGAGAGGAAACATCTTCCTCCTGTCAAGTCCCCAGAAGTCACTGTCCCTTGATCTGCCTTTCAGCTGTCATTTTGCATCTAACTCACCAAAATGCCAATTGAACTGCTACCACTTTGTCCAGGTCAGCACAGTATTGCTCAGGCTGAAAATCATCCTTGTCTTTGATGGCCTGTGACATTTTCTCCAGGTTTGGTGGTACAAACACCCAGCTCAGCCTTGAATGGTTCTCTATGAATACAAATGTATGTACTCAGACACATGGTGGTCAAATCTCCACAGTCCCTAGCATACATTACACCCATATATATATATATCTATAAGTTTGACTTGGGTGGAGGAACTTTGTGGCTGTTGGCTCGTGGTCTTCCCCTTTGTTATTATATTATATATACACATATATACATTACATATTATAATATGTTATTATTATTTATTGTGATCACCATTCACTTAATGAGCTTGCTTTTCACTGTGTTGTTTTTGTCTTTTTCTCGCTGAATGTGGTCAGTTGTCAGATACTTGATGCTTATTTACCCACTTCGATTAAGTTTATGATATGTTTTTAAACCAATCTGAAATTCTTAAAACATTAAGAAACGTTTTGCTTAAAATCGCCACAGTCAAGAGTTATTCCTACTTCTTCGGTAAAGCTCCTCCCAGAGGTGGCATCTGTCAAAGCTCGGTTTGTAACTCTGCCTTTTAAAACACTTTCAACAGAGTTGATGAAACTGGACTTTCCGGCACCGGTTTGTCCATGAATCAGAATTCTGAGATGTTTGACATCCTTGTTTTGAGGTTGGTAAGATTTCACAAATTCAAGATTTTCCTCGTTGTTCCTGTGAAGAAAAAAAAACATTAATAAAATACTGCATTATTTTGATGTTTGAATGCACAATAGGCATATTGTTTTTGTTGCTCTGTTGTCACACACACACCAACCAGCCAAAGCAACAACAAACCATTTGAGTAATGCCAAGTGTAATGGACATTTTTAAGAACCTATACAACCCTTTGACCTGGTCATTGTAAAACCATATGCAACTGTTAAAGAGTAATAAAGAGCATATTATATGCATATAACCTTTAACCCTGTTTGTAACTACACTCTATGTCAAAGTAAACAGCAAGATGTTGAGACTCCAGACAAGAAGCCAAGGACATGATCATCTCACCACACTATCTGTCTGTTTACTGTCCCAGAACTCAGGAATGTGTAACTGTGTTGGAGTGATGCTCCAACAGGGATAAGACCATACTGCTTCTTCCAATCTGGGCCCTTTAAGACTTTCACATACGAGATTGTGTGACGGTTGCGTTGAGACCATTCATGGATGACTTGAATAAAACCTTACAGAAAGACAAGATCATACTCTGTATGCTTAATTAAACAAATTGCCGCCACACGAGTTCACTCTACATAATTTTAGCCCTGATTGTCCACTTGCCAACAATTTTTATAGGGAAATTTCTCGCTCCTATGAGGATGATCGCTATGTGTGACCTGCTCAAAGACAAGATCAGAGGGCTTGCCGATGCCTTACAGATGCCCAACAAATATCTAGCAGCCTAAATATCCAGTCGTGTCGGGGAACCATGCAATTAGGTTCAGCCAATGAGAGCAGACACGGGTAGCCTTGAGTTTCTAGAGTTACGTTTATATATATCTTTGAGTTTGTGACACCCTGTTGCTGATCCGTCATGTAGTGTGGAAACCACAAAGACTTCTGATTACATGACAGAAAGTGGTGTAGTGTGAACAGTACAGCAAGCTGACTAATTTGAAAGCTATGCAGTATGACCAGGGCATAATGTATTAACACACACCAAAGGCACAATGGCACCACACTGACTTGTTTATACATACTCACTTTGGCATCGTCCTCCATGGCTTACTAAATAACCCTGAGAGGCAAATGACATATGTTGACATACAGAAAGACAAATTCGTATTTTAACTTCACCAACATAATGCATTATTTTCTGTAGATGTTATCATTATCAAACTTTGCAATATTTAGAACATCTGCATGGTGAAATTGAGACAGTTCATGACTTACATCCCATAGCTGTAAAGGACTGGTTCTCAAACTATAGTCATCTGGTGGTATGCAAGCTCCCTTTAGTTGTATGTGGAAGAATCTCTGAAATATTAAAAGAAAATAATAATAAATAAATACATGTAAAAACATTACTATCAAAATACAACAAAAACTATGAGATAATGACATGAGATCACTGAAATTGAATTAAAAATATGTTTTCATTCATCCATGATAAGTTAGGAGTTAAATGTGATGTCAATATAGTGAGTTGAGTTAAAATTAATGGTTGAAAACACAGCAATTCTAACTTTAAATGGGGACTTTTCTACCAGATTAGCTCTGGTTCTGTTCAAGATCCATAAGTATTCATGTGTAAATGAATGGCCCAATGGTGGAAAAAGTATAAAGATTGTTTACTTGATATAAAAATACTACAATTAAAGGTTCTGCTATCAAAATTCGATAAAATTAAAGATATAATACGTAACATTTCCACATTAAAATATAAGCAGTAGACCAATGTTATGTAATGAGCTGTGTACTAACATATTCACATCCTGAGTTTCACTGGTCGCATCCAATCCCCTTTGTGCATGTGTCAGTCCTGATTGCTTTCACCTGTTTCCACTCTCACATGGTATAAATAGTCCTTGTCTCCTTTTTGTCTTTGTCAGTTTGTCTTGTTCTGTAAGTCAGTGAGTATTGTCAAATGTTGTAATTCAGAGTCCAAGTTATTCCATCCATCTTTTGGCATTTTGAAGCTCTACTTACAACTTGGTTATGTTCCACCAACGCGAAATGCGAATACTTGTCATTTTTCCCCCGGTCTTAAGATTTTGTTCAAGAGTGTATGTGTATGACCATATAAAGTCTGTTGATTCATTGTATGGCTGTATATAATTGTACATATTGTGTATTAATTCATATGATTATTTATTTCACAATGTCATATATATATAATCTTGCACACTTTGATTTTCCATACAAACCAGCATCCTTTTTTCACATTCAGGTTTTGTACATGTTGAGGAAGTCTTCTCCAAAGGTAATCATCTGCACTCGGTCTCAACACATTAATGTCATCGTTAATGTTGTTAATGTCAATGTTGTTTCTAAATCATAGTTATTCACAAGAATGATGTAGTTCAGTGGAATACTATGAATGTAATCACAAATATAATCACTTCCAATATGATAATATAATCTACCGTATGTCTCACAACCCACTCGGGTCCCTCTTACCATTTCTCCGAACCCCTCTGTCCATTCATCCATCCGCCAACAAACCCACCTTTCTTCGATGAAATCAACAATGAAATAGTTTGTTCTATATTTCTTCAATACCTAAACAATAATAGCGAAACTGTTATCTGAGGAGAGACTTAATAGTAAGGCCTTACCGTTACTTGTGTCTGGACAGACTGCAATGCAACACTCCAGTCCGTTTCAAAGAAATCATGTGACCAAAAAGAAAGTGAAAGTAAGTCAGTAGGTTGCTGCAGCATCACACTAGACACTGACTCAAAAGAGCATCACTGAGGACACTGTCAGTGACATAGCAGTTCATCAATTCAGTACCTAGCTTGAAGCTTCTTTGTTGATATGATTTTGCTTCAGTTTGATAAGGTATACATTTACTTTAAGTCTTGTTTTTTTTAAAATGGGTGCTGTGCATGAGTCACTTTCTATTTCTGATTTATGTTGAGTATTGTCACTAAAAATAAATATATGCAATTTATAATATTATGATATATATTATATACGATGTTGTTGTTGCAGCACACTGAGTCTAGTTAATCAGTGATAAGTTGCAAGTCAGTCCAGTTATCTTGAATTAATAGTTTGAATTATTCTATGTCTTTGCTACAAGTTATCAAAATATATTGTATATATATTTTATATATATATCTATATATATATATAGATATATATATAATATGGGAGGGTAGGGGGGATGAAGGTAGTGGTAGAGGGATGGGGTTAGGGGTCGAGGGATGAAGGGTATTGGAATGGAGGGATATCGGAATGAAGGGTGAGGGATGAATGGATCGAAGAAAGGTGGGTTTGTTGGCGGATGGATGAATGGACAGAGGGGTTCGGAGAAATGGTAAGAGGGACCCGAGTGGGTTGTGAGACATACGGTAGATTATATTATATTGGAAGTGATTATATTTGTGATTACATTCATAGTATTCCACTGAACTTCATCATTCTTGTGAATAACTATGATTCAGAAATCAACATTAACGATGACATTAATGTGTTGAGACCGAGTGCAGATGATTACCTTTGGAGAAGACTTCCTCAACATGTACAAAACCTGAATGTGAAAAAAGGATGCTGGTTTGTATGGAAAATCAAAGTGTGCAAGATTATATATATATATGACATTGTTAAATAAATAATCTTATGAATTAATACACAATATGTACAATTATATACAGCCATACAATGAATCAACAGACTTTATATGGTCATACATATACACTCCTGAACAAAATCTTAAGACCGGGGGAAAAATGACAAGTATTCGCATTTTGCGTTGGCGGAACATAACCAGGTTGTAAGTAGAGCTTCAAAATGCCAAAAGAAGAAACAGGAGCATGAGACAAAACAATAGCACAGGCAATTTATTGAAAATTGCATTTAAACTCAAATAGGCTGTTCATCGGCTGATCAAACGTTTAAGACCATAGCCTTAAAAAACCCAAAACAGAACTAAAAGTGTCAAAAAAAGGACTCAGTAGTGAGTAGCCCCACCATTGTTGTTGATCACTTCAAAAATTCGTTTATGCATGCTTGATGCAAGTGTTTCCAGGAGGATGGTGGGAATGTTGCTCCATGTGGTGAAGATGGCTTCACGAAGGGCATCCACAGTCTGGAACTGATCTCTGTTTTTGTAAACTTCCCTTGCCATCCATCCCCAAACTTTCTCAATGGGATTTAGATAAGGGGAACATGCGCTTATTGCGCTACAGTCAGCATCAGTAAGGGCCTTAATTTGGGTCGAGGATCGGCCTGTGTCTTTACGGACAGCCCGTTGGATCCTCCGGCTCAGTGCAGGTGAAATTTTTTTGTGCCTGCCACTTGACATTTTTGTCCCATAACCCTCAGGACCTTTTAAGAAATTTAAAATGACATGACATGCAGCGATGGCGCGTTGCGAGAGGCCTTGCTTGTGCAGCTCAACAATCCTGCCACGTTCAAAGACAGAAAGCCTTTTTGCCTTTCCCATCAGGTGGTCATGACAGTGTGAATGCCTGATAGAAAATAACATGAAAGCCAGATTTTTGCACAGATTTGGACTTTTTAAGGCTATGGTCTTAAACTTTTGATCAGCTGATGAACAGCCTGTTTAAGTTTAAATGCAATTTTCAATAAATTGTCTCCTCTATTGTTTTGTCTCTTGCTCCTGTCTCTTCTTTTGGCATTTTGAAGCTCTACTTACAACCTGGTTATGTTCCACCAACGCGAAATGCGAATACTTTTTTTTTTCCCGGTCTTAAGATTTTGTTCAGGAGTGTATAAGCCTACTTCAGTTTGTTATTCTGAATGTAATTTCATCCTACATTTTTCACAATAACAGAGTTTATTGCAGATAGTTTAGTTATTTAATTCTAGCAGATTTTATTTCCAAAGGTTAGAGTTAAGTAGTAATTTTTTCCATCCATAACACACACAATCCTAAAGTATATGTAACCAGGGTAGTTTAACCCTGCATTAATATGGTCTTACTGTCACTTTCAGTTAGGTAGACAGTTCCTGCTACATTCTGCTTCAGCATGCATAAAGTGGTAGAAGTGGTACTTTAATACTGGAAAACAGAAGTTGATTGAGGAGCTGCAACTTTGCAGAGAGATGCTTAGACTGCGAACGTTTTAAATCACGGCTGTTTTTTTTGTAGAGCTCTTCATTTGCCGTCTTATATGCTGTCATTCATCCACATCTCCATCCCTGTTGCCGTCTCATCTTCATCCACATTTCCAAAAGAACATTTAATGTGTGGAAAGATTTTTGTAAATCCACTTGGTGTCGTTGTAATATAATTAAGGTAATTGTTGCATAACAATTCTATTGCTTATTTACTGGACTTGTAGGTATTCTGGTTACTTGTAACACATTTATTTTCATTGGTTTCAACATACCACTAGTGGTATTTGCTTCATGGGATACTGTCACTTGAATACAATGTATTTCCTTTATACACAGTCAATCTATTGCTGTGTGCATCACTTTGGGTGGATGTTTCCTATCTACTGAGCAGTCTTTTAAGTTATTTACGACCAATCTCCTCATTGAACTTAGGTTAGAGACTAACCCCTGTTGTCTATGTGATGGGTAGCGTTCCCTCCCCACTCTAGTTTAGCCACACCCTGCAATCATTGATTGTCAGCAGATGAGACATATCACTTCTCAGTCCTTAAATGTAGCTGTGTAGCAGTCAGCAGTAGGTTTTGTCTCACCCTATCCTGACTCCACATTTGTTTGAGGGATGCTGTTTTCCAACTAAGGTGTAAATTGTTAATGGCTTTTGTTTTTTTTTTTTTTTTTTTTTTTTTTTTGTTTTTTTTTTTTTTTTTTTTTTTTTTCCTCCCTCTAAAAGTAGTTTGTTTTTTTTTTTTTATTTTTTTTTTTTTTTTTTTTTTTTTTTTTTTTTTTTTTTTTTTTTTTTTTTTTTTTTTTTTTTTTTTTTTTTTTTTTTTTTTTTTTTTTTTTTTTTTATTTTTTAAATATTTTTTTTTTTTTATATTTTTTTTTTTTTTTACCATATATATTATATATTTTTTTTTTGTTTTTTTTTTTTAAAAAAAATGGAAAATCTCTTCCCATGACCTAGTCCTCTGGCTAGCTTTAAAATTATTTATGTATATACCTTGTTTTACTGTGTATTTTGATAGCTGGTCTGTGTTTTCTTGGTCAATTTAGTTGTCCTATTTATTTTCTTTTATTAACCATTCTTGTGAGTTAGTGATATAGTGGGGCTCATGTGCATGCTTAAGTTTCTGTGTATTCTAATTATGTGCTTTATTGTTTTGCAGTGTGTGTGACCTCCTCTTCCCTGTACCTACTGGTGGTGGTGACCCCCCTCCCCCTTGCACTGGTAATTATCTATTTAGTGAATCATAAATATATTTTGGTAATAAATCCTAAATTTTAACCTGTCCCAAAGTTGATTACTTATGAGTCTGAAATTAAATCTGTGTAAATAAACTAAGTGGTTGAAACTGTAAATTCACATCTCTGCTCCTTTTTTCTCTGTACTATAAGAGCCTGTGAAAGTGGGTATTCTCTGGGTGAAAGTCCTAGGGTGGCGTTGTCGCACTTGCTGTCAGGGTGATTAACTGCCCAGGTCACATCTACTTAGATACCCTGTATTCCCCTTTAAAGGACAGGTCTGGAGAGGGGTTACAACAACTACTATTCCTGGATTTTATTTAATATTATAAGTGGACAAGGACAGTTTTGTGTCCTAATAAAATGACTTATTTTCGGATATGGACATTGGCAGGACAACATAATTTGTCTGTTACAAAATCACTTTTGAAGAAAAAGTGAAGGTTTGATTTATGTTAACATTACTTATTATGTTAAAAATACTGGTTTTGGGTTAAAGTGGGTACTTAATTAATAAGGACCTCAGAAGAGAGTCCATTTCAAAGAAATCATGTGACCAAAAAGAAAGTAAAAGGAAGTCAATAGGTTTTCAACATGTTTAAAAAGCTGCAGCATCACACTAGACATCGACTCAAAAGAGAGAGAGAGTCACACCCCAGTGACTTGGCAATTCACGAGTTCAGTACCTTCTTCGTTCCAGAACAACATTAAGAGGTAAGATTTATTTATTTTTTTATATCTTTCCTCAAATGCAGTAGTAAACTGCACTGTAAGAATTTAGTAATTTAAATATAGTAGCTTGAAGCTTTTTTATGATTTTGCTTCAGTTTAATAAGCTATACATTTACTTTAAATATATATTTTTTAAAATGGGTGCTGTGCATGAGTCACTTTCTATTTTTATACTTAACATTTTATGTTAAGTATTGTCATTAAAAATATATGCAATTTATTATGATATATATTATCTACAACATTGTTGCACACTGAGTCTGGTTTATCAGTGATAAATTGCAAGTCAGTCCAGTTATCTTTTATTAATAGTTTGACTTATTCTATCTTTACTATAAGTTATAAATAAAAATCTTATTTTGTAGTAATGGGAGGGAATTCATCTCAACCTGCCAGCGCCACTAAGACATCTCAACCTGCCAGCACCCCTCCTGTGAGTAAGACATTTAAGATTTTAGCTCCCAGTTTGGTGAATTCATCTTTTATGTAAGTTTGCTTTGTTAATGTTTTGTGCTGTTTGCTGTTAGCTTTAAGTGGACAATTGGAGGAAAATACAATGGGGGTAACTATGTGTTATCTGATCTCTTATATAATAAAAACTTTCTAAGGTTTAATTTCTTGTTTTTGTGGTTGATTTGGATTTAATACCTGATTCAAAATGTTCTTTGAATAGTTGCAAAGAGAACTATCTGCCATTTGTGAAGGATTATCAGCCTCATAATACAGAAGCTGGTTCTGGAAAGTCCAGTTTCATCAACTCTGTCGACAGTCTTCTACAAGGCAGAATCACTGGTCGAGCTTTGGTTGATGCAGTCTGTCACAAAAAATTTAATTTTTTTTTTTTTTTTTTTTTTTTTTTTAATTTAAATTTATTAATTTTTTTTAAAAATTTATTAAATTTATAAATTTTTTTAATATTTATTTAAATTTATTAAATTTTTTTATTTAAATTTAAATGTTTATTTGAAAAAAAAATAGGGTAAAAAGAAGAATGGAGAAATTGAGAGGAAAGGAGGGAGAAAGAAAATGCTTTATGGTATTGATCATTATGTTGTATTTTTGTCATCATAACTGCACATTTCTGTTTTACAGTACAAACTTCCAAAAGGAGAACCAGGAACATTTTACCCTTTTGCGTTCACTGACATCATGGGCCTGAGAAGGACACTAATAAAGGAGTTGGTGTGGAGGACATCAAACTGGCCATGAGGGGACACATAAAAGATGGTTACAAAGTACAATTATTGAATTACTTCAACTTTGTTGGCTTTATTTCATTAACACAATCCAGCTTTGTGATCCGTTATGAATAAACAATTGTATTCACATAAACATATATTCTTATATATAATTAACTATTAACTTGCAAAAGTCATTCTTTAATTAAATTTCACATTGTTTTCCAGTTCAATACTCTCTACAATATCGAGGATGATTGTCACACAACAACAACCCCACTCTATAACAAATTCATGTTCGGTTTGTGTCATCTCTGCCAACACAATACATTTACTGAGTGATGAAACTGTGAAAAGATAGGGATGTCAGACTTTCAGCCAGGGACATGGGTAAGGATTAGGGTTAGTTATTGGGTTTTTAATAAGTTGAATCAAATAACCTGACAAACATGATCATCATTGACTCACAATCTGCTCCTATCGGCAGGGATTCCCCAACTGGCTATTCTCACCAATATTGATGAAGCCTGTCCAGAAGTCAAAAGAGATCAAGGAATGTGATAAGAGCAAGTCCCTGAAGAAAAGGTAAGTCTTGGTTTGAGTTATTATTCAAGTTGGAATATATATTTTAACACAAAAATTCTTTGTTAAGCACTTTGTTGTAATTTCTCATTTGTCAAATTGTTCAAATTTAGATGGAGGAATTCAGTGTGTCACTGGGTATTCCACGAACTGCATCTTCCTGTGAAGAACACCACTCAGAGATCACCACAGATGATGACATATACACTTATACTGAGTGCACTGAGACAGGTGCTTGATTTGGAGAAGACTTGTCAACAACCTGTAGACCTACATGCCAGGGCAAATGTTGCTTTTTCGAGCATGAACAAACAAGTTGCAAACAGGAATATGATAAAGCTGAAATTATGGCTGTATTTCTTTGGCATGTAATACTATCAATCGGATGATCTTATAACCTGTGTTCTAGTTTGCTGAATAAAGTATGAATAGACTTAAAACCTACATGTGCATATGAAACAAGCACTTTTGGAGTTTTATTGCAGTGTTAGCTATGCTTTTTTGATCCTTTGGTAATATTTCGCATTGCAGTCCCAAAGTGATTATGAATCTCATGATTAGCAACAGGTCAAAATGTTCGGGCTTAAACTGGCAAATGTGGTTGAAAAGTTAAACTTATTTAAACATCGGTTATATATTACACATGGCAGATATCTGTTGCTACAACAGCATCTTCGAACCGCTACATATTGAATCATTGTGCTAAAGTAGGGCTGTTAAAATAAAACCACAGTAAACAATACAATTTGTCATTTGTTTCCCTTTATTTCATTCAAGGGTTTTGGGAGGGATGCTTGTAAATGTAATCTCCCCAAATAATTCTTTCTAGTCCATACGGTAGATTATATTGTCATATTGGAAGTGATTATATTTGTGATTACATTTATAGTATTCCACTGAAGTGCATCTTCCTTGTGAAGTACTATAATTACTATAATTAAGAAATCAACATTAATAATGACATTAATGTGTTGAGACAGATGATTACCTTTAGAGAAGATTTCATCAACCTGGATGTGAAAAAATTATGGTTGTTTGTATCGAAAATCAAAGTGTGCAATCAAAGATGAAATATATATGACATTGTGAAATAAATAATTATATAAATTAACACACAATATATGTACAATTATATACAGTTATTCACTTATATATTATCCTACTTCAGTTTGTTATTCTGTTATTTCTTACATGTTCTTTTTTCTTTTTTTTTTACAATAACAGTGTTTATTGCAGATAGATTTTATTTCCAAAAGTTATTCCGACAATTTTTTTTCACAGCACTGTTTTATTTCTAAAACAATTTCTTCTCATCACAGATGTCTATGTCTGTTCATCAATTCAGATGATATGTAATGGGATATATTAGAATAGTGAAATGCAATAACTCTGCAAGTAAAAAAACAATGCATTTATCATTTGTATTCAGTGGATTACTCAGCATTTTATAATGTGGGGCTTAAGGTGGGTGTTTAAGGATAATTTCATCTCTCCACACAAAACCACATCTCTCCAACTTTTTCCAGAAAAGCTTATGCTTCTTTAGATGTGATACATTTTCCTACAACTCAGGCTCATAAAACCCTTTTGTTTGTAATGCAGGCTTTCTGTCCTGTTGGGCTCGTCTTTCTAACATGTGCCTTATTTCTTACTAATGTGGGAGTGCTGCAAGAGTGTATTATGCATACACAAACTTTTTCACTTAGAACATCCTTTATGTTTTCTCCAATATACCTGCACACATCCACCAGAGGACAGCATTTATGCTGGAATCGAACAGTTTAAAAATTAAAGTCCATTCAATTGTTAAACATTATTCTTTAATAAATATTTCAATTGATATTAAGGTGCTAAATCATGTGACCACTGCTGCCAGCCTTCTACAATGTGTCCAGTCTAGCACTGTTATATAATGCATTCATTTTTTATAGCTCTGCTGTCTGTCCTGCCACAAAATTACCAACATAGAAAATATGAAACCTTCCTTATTGTGGGAAGGAAGAAGTAGGACTAGCTCTACACAATTCCTTTGATACTGATCAAAATATTTTGTGAAGCTACTCACCCATCCGGACTGTGAGTGTAACTATAAAATGCTAAATATTCTAAAGAAAATGTTAAAATACAATTATTGAAATAAACTGTGGACCTGCTGAATTTCAGTTAAGTGTGAGAGTTAAAAGAAGTTGAGATGTCAGTTGGAGTGTAATCACTGAAAGCTCCCACATACCTTGGACTGGACTGCTGTCAGAGAGGGACATTCTTTCAAATCTCATGATGCAAAAGAAACTGAAAGGATTTTAAACCATTTAAAGATATGTGTCCTTACATGATACATATCAAAGATCATCAGACTAGCTAGAGGTCGACAACATTACGAACGAAGGTATCTGTATTTGCAATTCATTAGATTAAGAACTTAAACTCATGATTATTAACTGCTTTTACAAGAAACTGTACTAAGTTATATAGTTGTGTTGTTTGTCAAAGTGAAGGAACTTGGAATAGCCTAATGTCTAATGTTTAATGTTTAACTAATATTATGGTTTGAGTTAGTCTCTTTATTTTAGACATGCTTTATGTACTGCAGAGATGAGCCTTCACTTTTCCCCTCTATCTTTTTATTTGTCTAAATATTGATCTTTAACCTGAAAATTGTTGACTTTTATTTTATATTTACTTTAATTTTTTTTAGTACACGTTGACATGACTTTGACATACTTTAATTATAGTAGTTGTCATTTGAGACTACTGTCTTGATGGTTTTATCTATGTCTCTTGTTTTCATTGTCTTATATTTTGTCATGTGTAGCACTGATTGCATAACATTGTTTATTTCCTCTTACCTACATTGCTCATAACTTTTCATTCAAATGTGTATTTTTTTTTTATATGTCCTTTTTAAAAAATATATTTACTATCTAGTGTCCAAAATATGTTAACATTTACTTTTAGGGAATTAAAAAAATAATTTCATTAAAATACATACACATTTACAAGTGAATGTCTCATTTTACAGCTATGGGAGGAGGTAAGTCCTGACCTGTCACACCTTCCTCTAAGATATTGCAAAAATGATTCAAACTGTAATAATGATAACTTTCACAGAATAAAAGGCATAATGTTGATGAACTTTAAAAATACAGCTTTGTCTTACTGTATGTCATACATGTATAATTTGCCTTTCAGCACTTTTTAGTCAGCCATGGAGGACTATCCCAAAGTAAGTACTTTACTACTGTGCTCTGTGTGTGGTTCTGCTCCTTAACACATTACTCAAATGGTTTGTTGTGGTTTTGACTGATTTGTGTTGTAGGTGCTATGATAAACACAGTGGTTTAAATGTATTAGTGTACTCAATTAATTTGGTTATCAAAGTTTATTAATTATCAAAAGATAATAGAAAATGACTTTAATTAATATTAAAGTTCCTCTGGGAACTACCCTTAAGTAAGGGAAACGATAGCCAATAATTGATTGATCAGTCTCTGCACTAAACTATTTGAAATCCGATTAATAATTGAATTAACTAGAACCAAAATCACTATTAATAGTTAAAGTGGAAGGCTTTGGTGTTCTGCATAGAAGAGGCTGGTATAACACACCCTTGTGCGAAATTAAATAAGCCAGCATGTATAAACACAAGCATTTATTAACAAGATAATACAAGCAAACTGAAGAAAATACACTATATACAATCTAACGACTCTGCATTAACGTTGTGTTGCTCCAGTAAAGTCAGCTGGCAGACTTTCTCTTTAAAGCTGCAGATGTTGACTCCCGTTAGCGGTGTGCTGACCAGGGATCGCAGGAAAAGGCAGGCTCTTATGCCGTGCTTTAATCCTTTGTTGTGAGTTCCAAAACTCACACCGGTGTAGGCGAGCGAGGTGAGAAGAAGTTTTCTCAGGAGTTTTATCACTTGGACAGCGCCCGTCATCAAGCTGCATCAGGTTACGATCACATGAGGTGACTGAATGAGGTGACAGGAAGTGACCCAGTTAACCACACCAAATGAACGAGTTCATATCTAAAGGTCTCCTTTGACCCTACAGTGTGTGTGAAAACAGAACAACAATCACAATCAGCCTATTGTGTATAAACACACAGTTCTTTAACATTTGTCCTTCAATCAACAGGAGCAACCAGGAAAATTTGGATTTTGTGAAATCTTATCGACCTCAAAACAAGGAAGTCAGTCATCTCAGAATTCTTCTTCACGGACCAGTTGGTGCTGGCAAGTCCGGTTTCATCAACTCTGTAGATAGCGTGTTTCAAGGCAGGATTACCAACAGAGCTTTGACAGATGCAACCTCTGGGAGCAGCTTTACCAAAAAAGTATGAATAACTTTTGATTGTGGGGATTTAAAAGAAAAAAATGTTCTGTAATTCTTTTGCAAGTTGGTAAAACAGCATAGGATGACTGGTCACATTAGAGCATTACTTATTTATTATTATTTATTAATGCAATATTTAGGTCATTGATCATTGAAAATTCTGGATTCTGATTGGTTTGAAGGTATGAATCAACTTTTAGAAACAGTGTATGAGATACGTTTTTGTTTGACATTCTTCTAAAGAGTTTTATTTGCGTAACCACCAACAACAACCAAAAAAAAGATAAATAGTATCTCAGCAAAAACTACACAAATAAGATTTTAGGTAAGTGGACATGGTGTAAGGGACATAATATCGGTTTCACAGAATGGAGGCAAACCAACCATCATGAGCCACAGTCACGTCACACTTGTCAAGTATTATCTCTTACATAATGCAACTTCTGCTACCATGGAAACAACAAATTGTGTAGGTTAAAACATTGTTATAATAACTGCAGTTTCTTTTTGCACTTTTTGCCAAACTTTACTTATTTGTTTTGAACATCGACATATAAAGATGGACGAAGCGACAGCTCTCCAAAAGTGAACCCAAAATATCTTGATTGCTCTGGTAAAGGTCATAACGCGGTTGCCTCCATGTTAGCAGATGGGACATGGGCCAAACTAAAAAATTACAATATACTTCAAATACTTTTTTCTCAAAGATGGTTTGTTGCATTTTAGGTAGTTCTTATCGCTGATGTACGTTCAAGTTCAAGTTTGGTTTTAACAAGTTTATAGAAACTATAAAATGGAGGTTTCACATCCTGATTGACAGCTGAGCCCAGCTTGTGAGTGAGACTTTGGTGCCAACACTGATCACGACTGTGTAGACAGAAAAATGGCAGCAGCTGTATGCGGGATACCTTGGCTTCAGTTTTGTACAGTGAGACGAGTGGAGACGCAAAATCCATCTTTTATAGGTTGATGGTTTTAAGTAACAAAAATAATATGAGTACAAATTGGAGGCAGACAGGCTCTTTACAAAAAGCTAAAATAAACTAAAAGTATCTTTGACTTGCTGAATTTGTTAAAATAATACAAGTACCTTCAACTCCTTCTTTACAGTACACAACTTACAAATTCCACAAAGATCAAGACAGCTTTTACTCTTTCATTTTCAATGACACCATGGGCCTTCAGCTAAACAATGGAGTTCATGTGGAAGACATCAAACTGGCCCTGAATGGACATGTAACAGAAGGTCACAAGGTACAAACCTTTTAACTTTTACATGATTTAAGTTTTCTGCTTTTTTTTGCTGGTTTACTGTTTTGCATTTAACACAGATTTTCACTTAAAATCCATTGCATTGCATTGCAAACAAAACATCTTAAACGCCTTTGTTTAACTGTTCAGTTAAAGAATTATTAGGTAATATTTTAAAATGTTTTTTTAGTTCAGTCTTGAACACCAATTGAAGGAGAAAGATGAGGGCTACAACTCATCTCCCACTCTGGATGACAGAGTTCATGTTCTGGTTTCTGTCGTTCCTGCTGGCTCAGTATCTTCATTAAGTGATGAAGTTTTGAAGAAGATGAGAGAAGTCAGAATGACAGCTAGTGAAATGGGTAAGAGCAGACATCATAAATGTGCTGTATGGACTAATGGTTCCATACTGGGAATCCAAATACCAGCTCAACAAATGCTTAAAATGATTGATTGATTAGGTTTCTGTATCTGCAGGTATTCCCCAACTAGGTATTCTCACCAGAGTTGATGAAGCCTGTCCTAAGGTCAAAACAGATTTAAAAAATATCTATAAGAGCAAGTACCTGAAGCAACAGGTGAGTTTCTATTGGCAACTTTTGTGATCTTTGAATGTAATTTAAGTTTTCAGTATTTCAGCACAAAAATCTCATTTGGTTTCCACTTTGCAATTACTGATTAACTGAAATCCTGTTAATTAACTTAGGTTGAGAAATTCAGTGTGTTGCTGGGTATTTCACTCAACTGCAACTTTCTTGTGAAGAACTACAATTCAGAAATCAACACCAACGATGACATTAATGTGTTGATACTGGGCGCACTGAGACAGATGATTACCTCTGGAGAAGACTTCCTCAACAGCCTGTAGACCTACGTACTACTGACACAAATCTAGCATGATTAAAGCATTAAAAAGTAATTTCAAACAGTAATCAGCATCATAGTTTAGACTGATTTCTATTATTGTGTAATTCATATTCATGTGATTCTTTCTTACATCCTTCCTAGTGGAGTTCATATTTTGTCAAAATGTATCTTATTGATAAGCTGTAAAAAAAACATGGTAATGCTGAAAGAATGCTTGTTTGTATTGAAAATCAAAGAGTGCTAACTTAAATAATACACAATATTCACAATTATACAACCATGATATAAAAATTTGGTGAAACCTGTGTGTTTTTATTTCTCTTTAATTTAGCTGCAGCTGACAAAGCTAACAGCTGCGTGAATAGTAAAATGGGTGTGAAATGTGTGATCTCAGATTGAAAATCTAGTTGGCTCCCCAGAGTGGTCATGCTTTAATTTTTCACTTCCTCCTGCAATTATTGATGAGTTTGATCAATTGGTTTTAAAAGTTCAGAAGACAAAGTTCATGGTCTTCTCTAAAGCTCGCTTGCAGTCGCTTACATATAATGCCAGGAAAATACGAGTGGAATCTACTTGTCTGTGATTGATTACAGTGACATACTGTATATGCATGCTGCTTCCTCCATTTTAAGTCCCTCACTCACCATCCTTTATGATTTGGTGGGTTGTACATCATTACCATTTGTAGGCAACAGCACTTGTACACTTTTATCTATAAAGCGATACCGGGTAAACTTCCAGTATATCTAACCTGCTCTGTCTCTGCCCGTGGTAGTTACCAGCTACATTTTTCCAAGTGATTGCTTTTTAATGTACGCCGGGTTTTGACAGATCTAGGGAAGACTGCATTTTGTCATAATGCACCTTGGGCATGGAATAATCTGCAAAAAGATCTAAAATTAGACACAGTTATATCCATTGTTAAACTTAAGCGCATCATAAAGAATATGGTGACAGAGGCATGTGGTTGTTTTTCTTTAAAAGCCATTATATTTGTTATTATGTTGTATATTAATATGTAGTGATTTTGTACGGCTGCTACCTTGGCCAGGGGCCTCATGTACTAACGTTGCGTATGCACAAAATTCGCGCATACGCCATTTTTCACATTCATGTTCGGATGTACTAAAAGTGAAATGAACGTGAGAATGTGCGGTCCTCCACGGCAGCTTCATTGCTGGCGTATGTACATATTTTGTTATGTCAGTTGTCAGTTGGCGACACTCACAGGCGTTTCATTTAAATTGCATTGCCAAAATTAATAATTGCTCTAGGGACAGTTGCACTGCATGCGAAAGTTATTATTATTTACAATCAATCAAGCAATTACACAATTTTAAAACATTTGCAGATTATTTGTGTTAAGAGGTTATTTACTGCAGCGTGCAGTCCTCTACTGCGTATGGGGGATAAGTAGAACACACTCAAATTATCTTTAGCCTC
This sequence comes from Dicentrarchus labrax, assembly GCF_905237075.1. Lineage (NCBI taxonomy): Eukaryota > Metazoa > Chordata > Actinopteri > Moronidae > Dicentrarchus > Dicentrarchus labrax. Next base: position 6,406,056 of record NW_026136722.1, on the reverse strand, counting down.
TTGGCATATTTATTTAACAGTAACAATGAAGTGCGGACCGATGTGCTGCCGTCTCATCAGCATGGCTCACACACAACAACAACTAGCGCTCACTGGGAGCGTGGTGACGTCACGTCTTGTACGTACCGTAACCCTTTCACAATACAGCAGTACAGTATATCAGTCTACCGTAATACAGGGACTCCACCACCTGTGGCCTGAAGGCTCTGGCGATGGGCAGATATGTCTTCATATCTGACCACTTCACTGCGGTGCGGTTCTCCCACCCTACCGAGTTTACTGCCTGTGCCACGCAAAATAAAATTTTTTTTTGGGCTCTACCTCCGTCAGCAGCACCTCTAATTCACACTCCGGAAAATTTCTTTTTTTCCTGGCTTTTGCCATTTTCCTAAAGATAGCACTGTCTAGGCCTATTTATGCTAATTAGCATATTCAAATCGGTGTATTTGTGGGAGGGGACAGGGTGGAGCGTTGTGCTCGTGCATGTGCGTGGGATTCTGCGTACGCACGTTTTGATACATCTGAATTTTTTTTTGCGTACGGAACTTTCACTCTTTCAGTGTACACCACATTCTAGTTGCAAATCCACGCAAGTCTTAGTACATGAGGCCCCTGGTCTCTCTGGTAAAAGAGATTTTTGATCTCAATGGTAAAATAAAGGTAAAATAAAATAAAATATGTCGAACAGCCTGAGCTCAATGGTCATTCTAATATGAAAACCTACATATTTAAAGAAAAAAATGCTGAATAGCCTCTAAACTCCACAGATAAATTTACACACAAGATAAAAGCATTTCTTGTCTGACGGCATTTTCAAAGTAAACAACCCTATTATGCATCTGTTGCTCTACATCAGTCCTTTGACACCGATTAAAACATTTTAAGGAGCATAATAATTGCGTCTTTGTATTCTGTCGCCATTCAGTTGCCTTTTCACTTTGTCAGAAAAGTGCAACTATAAAAAGCTAAATATTCTAAAGAAAATGTGTGGTTACAGTTTAAACATCTGAAATGTCTGAAATACTAAAACAATGAAAGTTAAAATGGCAGTTAAATGCAATTACTGAAAGACACTTATACCATAACATGGACGCCTTTCTACATCAAGAGCAAAACCACAACCTGGTGCAACCACAGTGCATGATGGTGGGAAGAGGACCAGAGCTGGGTTGGGTATGTCATCCCTAGATCCTTGGTCAACACTGGACACAGCGAACTGTCGAGGCCTTTATTTAGCAGCAGCTAACGCTGATAACGTACACGCTCCACTTCTCTACCTGTAACTCTCTGCTTCTCTGTGCCTCATTCTGCAGTCTCTCTCCACTCATACACAGTCCCACATAGGCAACTACTGGAGAGGAGGCGTAGCTAGTGACAGTAACAGTGTACAGCATAAACACAGATGTCAAATGCCTCTGTGTTTGTAAACACAACACAGGTGATAATATGTAATGCTGTCTGCAGCGTTCAGGTGGACAATGTGCTGCCATTGTGGTGGAGCAGGTACTGTGAATTTGCCCATCTTGAGGGATTTTCCTACAGCTTTTCAGAATTTAACAGTAGTGTTAATTTGGTCATGAGAGACTGTAAAAAAATGTGTGACACACCCAGTTGCACTCAAAGCTCACACCTAGACTGGACAGCTGCCAGAGAGGGAAATTCTTTGAAATCACATGACACAAAAGAAACTGAAAGGATTCAAAAACATTTAAAGATATGTGGCCTCAGACGATCCATACCAGTACACAACACTGGACAGACAACAACAACTATAGGACTGGACACTCATCTTTGAAATTCAGCAGGAGTAGTAAGTGATATAATCATAGAATTTGTGAAGAAAAGGATGAAAAGGAATCTGGAATACAATATATAAAGCTTAATTTCTTAATTTCAGAATCATTACTTGCACTTCTTTCCACAGGAACAACTGAAGGTGAGAATATTTTGATATTTATAAATATGTTGGTACAATTTGCTAATAAGAAGTGAAATGTTATTTGTTTTTGGGATTAAGTAACATTTCTTCTTCTGCAGTCATCTTGAGCTAGATCAGTGTGATAGATGTTTACCCAATGCCCAATGATTTGTACATTTTTGGTTTCTGTTGTAAAGCTTATTTTGATCAAGTGAAAGTTAAAAATACATGTTAAAATTTTTTTGTTGGCTTACTTTTGTACTTTCACTTTCCCTTCTTGAACACACTTACTTACCTTGTATATTTTCTGCCATTTCAATGTAATAGAATTAAAGATATTTATAAATAGTAAATGTTGTTGCAGCAAAGTTCAGTCAGTTTTACCATTGATAAGTTGCAGAAATTCAGAACTTACAAAAACATGTTCTAAATATTAAGTCCCACATTTTCTGTTGACATTTGGTTCAGTTATGTGCAATAATTAATGTGAAATAATGTTTCTTGTTTACATGTTGCCTTAATATCCTATCGTAGTCATGGGAGGATGGTTCTCCTTTTCCTCACCGCGTAAGATACTCAAAATAACACAGAAAATTGTTTAAACTTAAATAACAGATTCTTCATTTGTATATTGGAAGTTATTTACTTAAAATATGACTCATATATTACATCAACATGTGCATTTTACTTGTCAGCTTTGATTGAAGAATGGAGGAAAATACCATGGGGGTAAGTGATGTGTTACGTTTGTGGTGCCTCTGGTGTTTAATAGTTTTTCTTCAACTTACTATTTTAAAACCAAGACTTAGGTGTTCTACTGTGCGTGATTCACATCAACGTAGTGGCAGTGCTGTAATAATTGATAATCCCCCTCAAATCCGGTAAAACTAAAGTAACAAACGCATTGCAAAAAATGCAATGAGTAGAAAGTACAGATATTTGTGTAAAATGTTTTCTGAAAAAGAAATACTCAAGTACAGTACAAATACCTGAAAAAAATTAAGTACTTAATACTGTTACTGTACTTATATAGAATTCATACTTTGTTACTTCCACCATCTCGTCAATGTCACCAGTGTCAGTGACATTAACCAGAGGTTAACTAATAGCTACCACAAAATATGTGCGCCATCTGCAAAATTGACATTTTCATCTAAAATCTAATCATCTTTATTGAACAGCCACAAAGAGAAAGACCTTTAGTATGTGGAGGATTATCAGCCTCGAAATAAAGACCTCGAACAGCTCAGAATTCTGCTTCATGGACCGACTGGTTCTGGCAAGTCCAGTTTCATCAACTCTGTCGAAAGTCTTTTACGAGGCAGAATTACTCATCGAGCTTTGACTGATGCAGTCTCTCACGACAGCTTCACCACTGAAGTATGAATCACTTCTGAGATGGTTTTAACCAAAGTCATGTATTTAATGCACTGTAAAACTAAAGGACATTTTAGAAATCTTTCACCTAGTATTTTATTGTATTGTACACTTGCAATGATTAGAACTGATCAGGCTTGCAGCAATGTTGAGCAATTGTGATGAAAGTAGTAGTGAGAAATAGAACATTTGCTTTATGGTCATTGTTCATTATGCTGTACAATTGCCATTATAACTGCACCTTTTCTGTTTTACAGTACAAAACTTACAAAATCCAAAAAGAAGAATCAGGAACATTTTACCCTTTTGCCTTCACTGACATCATGGGCCTTGAGAAGGGAACTAACAAAGGAGTTGGTGTGGAGGACATCAAACTGTCCATGAGTGGAAACATAAAAGATCATTACAAAGTATAATTACTGAAATTATTAAACCTTGTTGAGTTCAATAACAAAATCTAACTTTGTGATCTGTTATGAAAAAACAAATGTATTTCATATAAAAAAATACATATAAGAAACTGTTTACACGCAAATTTACACGCACATTCTTTTTTCCAGTTCAATCCTGTCTCTACAATATCTGAGGATGATCGTCACTACAACAACAACCCCACTCTAAATGACAAAGTTCATGTTCTGGTTTGTGTCGTCCCTGCCAGCACAATACATTTACTGAGTGATGAAACTATGACAAAGATGAGGGAAGTCAGGCTTGCAGCCAGGGACATGGGTAAGGGTTAGGGTTAGTTATGGGGTTTCATAAGTTGAATCAAATAACCTGACAAACATTATATTGATTGACTCACATTCTGTTCTGTATCGACAGGGATTCCCCAACTGGCTATTCTCACCAAAATTGATGAAGCCTGTCCAGAAGTCAAAAAAGATATAAAGAATGTGTACAAGAGCAAGTTCATGAAGACAAAGGTATGTCTCTATTTGTGATTGTTTGAGTTTGACAGTTGTTATATATCATATTCATCTAACATAAAATTATCCATTGATTAATAGTTTGTTTTCATTGTTATATGCAAAATTGTTCAAATTTAGATCGAGGAACTGAATATGTCGCTGGGTATTTCACTGAACTGCATCTTTCCTGTGAAGAACTACCACTCAGAGATTGACACAGATGATGACATTGATACACTGACACTGAGCGCACTGAGACAGATGATTAACTCTGGAGAAGACTTTGTCAACAACCTGTAGACCTACATGTTGCAGAGGAAAATCTAATCTATTATTACAAATTATAATATAACCTGTTCTGTATTTTACCTTGCTGAATAAAATATGCATATCGGCTTAAAACCTGCATTTGCATGAAAACTTGTATCATTCTCACTATGCATTTTAGGTTTTGCATGATTGCACTGTTAGCTATGGTTAGGTTTGTTGATTTGTTGTGGTAATTTCTGGTGTTGTAGCCACTCAATAATCACTAATCTGGTGATCAGCATGTCCAAAGTTAAAACTGGGCTAAATGTGGTCGAAAAGGTACACTGATACTGAGCGCACTGAGACAGATAATTAACTTTGGAGAAGACCTGTAGACCTGAAGCTCCAACATAGCCACCAGCAAACATCTGTGTTATTTTAACACATTTGGCAGCATCTGCCTGAAGAGCTTGTCTCTTTTTAGTTCAAATTTTTTTCGCTTCTTGCTATTCTCCATTTTCGTGATCTCCTCTCTCTCTGTATGATTGACAGCCGAGGCCCAAGAGGGAGGGGGCATCGGCCCTCGGCTGTAATTGGTCCAGCCCAGAATCAATCATGATTAATGGGTCGATCTACCAGTTTTCTACCACAACACACAGACAGAAGACACAGGAGAGGGGGAAACACAACAAAAACACAAGGAAAAGGCAAGGGTATAGTCATGGCTATGACAGGTCTGCATTATCTGAGAATGATCAAGACTATAACAGATTCTCTACTCTCAATGACAATGTTCATGGTTTGAAATGAAACTGAAGGCGTGCCATGTACTTATTAAATCCAAATCATTTCTTGTCAGTGCTGCAGATATTATGTGGTTGCTGACATTAAACAGGATGTGAGAAAACCACAAAAAAGTAATGTCTGAATAAATAATTTTGTGCAGTTTTAGTTTTTAATTTTTCTATACAACAACAACAACAACTACAACTACAACTACTACTACTACTAGTAGTACTACTACTATTAGAAGAAGAATACACATTATGCAGTGCTTTTTGAAACATAGTTACAAAGTGCTTTGGTTGAAACAGGATTAAAAATTTTCAGCCAAAGAAAATGAGGCATTGAGAAAATGATACAATGAAAATATGTTGGCAATGAAACAAATGTCTTGGTGGGGGGCTTGCAGGTTGAGAATTCTTATAATAACATATTTACAGCTGTTTCATTGCCAACACATTTTCATTTTATCTGTTTTAATGATATAAGTATTTATTTTTAATTGCTGGGGCTATTATTCCTCTATCATTTTCTCAATGTCTTTTGTTTTTTAAAAGCACTGCATGTACTATTATTATTATTATTATTATGAAAATTGTTACAAAAAAAAAAAAAATAAACTGCACAAAAGTATTTTTTTAGACTGCTGTTGTTTTAATTTCCTTGTTTTGTGGTTCTTTCACATCCTGTTTAATGTCAGCACTGTGCAGCAACCACAAAATATCTGCAGTATTGACAAAAAATTATTTGGATTTAATAACAAATCTAAAATGTTCTTTGAATAATGAAATAATAATGAAAAGAGAAATATTTGCAGTTTGTGCGGGATTAGCAGCCTTATAAAGATCCAACAGCCCAGAATTCTGCTTTCTGGTTTCATCAGATTCTGTTCTGTATCAGCTCACTGGCTATTCTCACCAAAATTGATGAATCCGGTCCAGAAGTCAAAATGGATAAAAATAACACGTATCAAAGCTGCATGTCAAATTGTTAAAATTTGGATTGAACAATTGAGTTCGTCAAGGGTATTTGACGTTGATACACTAAGCTGAGACAGACAATTTACTTTGGAGAAGACTTTGTCAACAGCCTGTAGATCCTGAAGTTCTTTTTTTTTATTTTTATGAACAGTTTGCCTTACTTGCTCGTCTGTAATTACACAGAATTCACCTCCCTGGTAACTTTGCTGAAGCGGTATGTAGATGAGAAGGGAGATGAAGCGTTGGCAATCCTGAAGCACAGGAAAAACCAGGTTAGAACAAACAACTTTTAAAAACGAAATTGTTTCATACACACTCTGACAACACAACATTTAGAATATATATGTGCCATATTAATGGACTGCCACCATATTGAGACGCTTCCCTCTCCTTGCTGCGATCAAATTGTTGTTGATTTGTTTACTATTAATTATTTTAAGACTTAGTCATACATATTTCCAATATCCAGTTAAATTCCACAGAAAGGAGTAAATGTGCTTTTGTTTTGAAGTCATCCTCCGTGTACCTGTGTGTGACACAAACTAGTACCATAATCCACAAATAAAAAAATGAGAGTGCTTTCTGAAAATTCACAGTTCAAACATTTGTTAAAGTTGATGTTAAAATGCAATTACGGAAATAAGCTGTAAGTGGACGTGCTGAACTTCCGCTGAAGTGTGTCCCTTTTCAGCAAGTGGAAGGAAAAATGAACTCTCTGTAAAATAATACAAACTGAAACCAGTTGAACTGACATTTGGTGAATGTGAGATGAAGGTAGGTGTTGAAAAATAAAAACATATGAGTAAAATAGTGTCACATTTACATGTAACATGTGAAAACAGTTTAAGTGTTAGTAAAATTGGAAAAAGCTTTTTCAAAAACAGCAAAGAGACAACTCAAGAAACAGTTATGTGTGGCACACCTGACCACACCCTTAGTTCCTTTCTGTTTGGCAAATTCTTTCAATCACATGACACAAAAGAAACCGAAAGGATAAAACATTGAAAAATACATGATCTCACACAATACACATCAGTGTATAAAACTCCAGACAGACAACAACAACAACAACAACTACAACGGGAGGTAAGTCGTTCAAGTTCAGTAGTTTAGGAACATCAGCTCATGATTATTAACCGCTTTAATTTTGGCACAAGAAACTGTGGTTAAGTTTTATAATGTAATTTTCAAAAAGAAACTTGGAGTACTGAAGATAAAGCTTAATAACTCCATTTCAGAATCGTTTCTTGAGGTAAACCATCACCGCTTCTTCCCAGGAGCACAACTCTTGAAGTGAGTTTTCATTCTATCTTTTTTTTTTTGCATTTTCTCTAGAATTTTGATAAAGTATTTGTATTTGTAAGATAATTTTTTTGTTTCTGTCCTAAAACTATAGTGAATGTGTCATTGTCACGGCCGTTTTCCATAGGATTTTTTGGTGTTTTTTTTTGTTTTTCCTCTGTGTTTCCTGTGCTCCTCTGTATTGTATGCTCCTCTGTATGTATGTTTTCCCTCTTGGCTCCCAACTTTGCTCCGGTGCACTGCAGTCGGCTATCAGCTCATCACAGTTCCCACCCGGTTCATCTGCCCTGCATTTGCTCTTCAGCTTAGTATTTCAATCTCATTCAGTCAACAGTGGTAGTATCCACAAAAGTCTCTGCTTGTGTCCTAAGTTTTTCCTAAGTGATTTCTTAGTTTTGTTATGTTGTACTCCTGCCTAAATCGTCTCTTTTGTGCTCCAAGACCACACCTCAACTGTCTGCTTGCCAACTTTCAACCAGATATCCACCAGACACATACAGTTAGCCACGTCATTCCTCTCCACCCCGCTTCAACTACCTCCATACCCCACTACCTTTCCAGTAAACCCTTTTAATTCATCTTACTCCTGAGTCTGTGTCTGCATTTGGGTCCAACTTTGCAAAATATGACAGAAAGTGAAAAATGCATGTCCACGTTTTCATTTTTTATTCACTTACCTTTGTACTTTCACTTTCTCTTCTTGAACACACTTAATTTACTGTATATATTCTGCAATTTCAATTTTATTATTTTGTTTGTTATTTGTTTGTTTATTTGGATCCTCATTAGCTCCAGCAGAAGCATTGGCTAGTCTTCCTTCCTCGACCACACAAACAGTCATATACAGTTATACACCACAAAAAGACAACACAGATAAAACCGTGAAAAAAAAGAACAAAAGAGTTACTTGAGGTAAACCATTACCGTTTCTTTCCATGGGCACAACTCTTTTTTATTTTATATCTATACTGATAAAGATGTCTGTGTAAAATTTGCTATTAAGAAGTGAAATGTGTTTTTTAGATTAAGTAAGTTTTTTTAACCTACTGTACATCATTTCCTGCGGATTTTTTTTAAAACCAGTCTTTGAATTCTATCTTAATTTTTAATTAAGTATTTGTATTTGTGAGATAATTAATATTTTGTTTCTGTCCTAAAACTAGAGAGTGTCATGGACACAGGCATACATTTTCCATAGTGTTTTTGTGTTCCCCTGCTCTGTGTCTCCTTTGCTCCTCTGTATTTTATGCTTCTATCTATGTGTGTTTCCTCTTGGCTCCCAACTTTGCTCCTGTGCACCGCAGTCTACAACTCCCACCTGCCTCATCTGCCCGGCATTTGCTCATCAGCTTAGTATTTCAATCCCAAATACAATCAACCAGTACCAGCTCATTCAGTCAACAGTAGTAGTATCTACAACAGTCTCTGCTTGTGTCCTAAGATTAGAGTTTTCTTAGTTTCTTGTTGTACTACTGCCTAACCCTCTCCTTTTGTTCTCTAGGACCACACCTGAACTATCTGCTTGCCAACTTTCAATCAGATATCGACCAGCCACACCCAGTAAACCAAGTTATTCCTCTCCGGCCTGCTTCAGCTACCTTCATACCCCACTACGTTTCCAGTTAACCCTTTGAATTAATTTTACTCCTGAGTTTGTGTCTGCATTTGGGTCCAAAACTTTGCAAAATATGACAGAAAGTTAAAAATGCATGTCCATGTTTTCATTTTATGGTAGCTTACCTTTATACTTTCAGTTTCTATTTTGAACACAATTTATTTATTGTATATATTCAGAAATTTTAATTGAATATAATTATTAAAGACTTAGAAAGAATAAGATAGATTGCTGTTACATCACAGTTTAGTCCTGTGATAATCTGCAACATGTATGAACTATATATACTCTGAAATCTTTGGTAATAAATAATGCAGTTCATATGGAAAAATGTTTCTTTTTTACATGTTTGCTTAATATTCTATTGTAGGTATGTTCAAATGGCCCAAATCAGAACCCAATCCACCCTCTCCTGAGAGTAAGATATTCTAAATATTACATACATTGTTTATACTCATTATAACAATGAGGCCTTCTCAGTTTTGGTGATTTATTTACTTAAAATATTCTTCTGTATTACACAAACATGTACAGTTCTTATTGGTGAATGGAGGAAAATACCATGGGGGTGAGTGCGCAACAAATTGTACAACTGCATACACTTTAATTTTGAGGCTGATTGTGATGTTTGTTGTTAGTTGTGTCTGTAAAAACCAAGCAGTAAAATATTACCTCTTTATTGAACAGCCAAAAAGAGAGAGACCTTCAGTATGTGGAGGATTATCAGCCTCATAATGATGACCTTAAACAGCTCAGAATTCTGCTTTATGGACCAACTGGTTCTGGCAAGTCCAGTTTCATCAACTCTGTCGACAGTCTTTTACGAGGCAAAATCACTGGTCGAGCTTTGGCTGATGCAGTCTCCCACGAAAGCTTCACCACTGAAGTATGAATCACTTGTTGTCATGTATTTCATGCACTGTAAATCTTCATGACTCTTTCACCTGGTATTTTAATGTATTTCATTTGCACTTGCAATGATCATTGCACTATATGTCAAGCTAGGAGGAGTGCTGAGCAAAAGAGCCAAACTGCTTTATGGTCATTATTCAACATGTGGCATTATTGTCATTATAACTGCACCTTTCTGTTTTACAGTACAAAACTTACAAAATCCAAAAAGGAGAACCAGGAACATTTCACTCTTTTGCCTTCACTGACATCATGGGCCTTGAGAAAAGTGACAAAGGAGTTGGAGTGGAGGACATCAAACAGGCCATGAGGGGACACATAAAAGATGGATATAATGTAATTACTGAATTCATTAAACTTTGTCGGATATATTTCACTCATACAGTCCAGCTTTGAGATCAGTTTTGAATAAACAATTTCATTCACGTTAAAATACATATAAGAAACAATTTGCATAATCAATCTTTAATCAAATTTTACATGGTTTTCCAGTTCAAACCTCACTCTACAATATCTGAAGATGATCCCAGCTACAACAAAACCGCCGCTCTAAATGACAAAGTTCATGTTCTGGTTTGTGTCATCCCTGCCAGCACAGTAAATTTACTGAGTGCTGAAACTATGAAAAAGATGAGGGATGTCAGACTTGGAGCAAGAGATATGAGTAAGGGTTAGGGTCAGTTAATTGGTTTCATACATTCAATCAAATAACCTGACAAACATGATCATCATTGACTCACATTCTGCTTTGCATCGGCAGGGATTCCCCAACTGGCTATTCTCACCAAAATTGATGAAGCCTGTCCAGAGGTCAAAAGAGATATAAGGAACGTGTACATGAGCAAGTCCCTGAAGACAAAGGTATGTTTCTATTTGTGATTTTATGAGTTTGTAGTGTGTTGTAATTCAAGTTTTTTTTATTTATAGACAACACAACAATGCCCATTGATCAACATTTTGTTGTCATTTCTCATTTGTCAAATTGTTTAAATTCAGATGGAGGAATTGAATGTGTCGCTGGGTATTCCACTGAACTGCATCTTTCCGGTGAAGAACTACCACTCAGAGATTTACACAGATGATGACATTGATACACTGACACTGAGTGCACTGAGACGAATGATTGATTTTGGAGAAGATTTTGTCAACAACCTGTAGACCTACATACTTGCTTTATCACAGCATGACATTTGCAAACAGTAATGTGTAGAAATAAGGTGGGCAGTATCACTATTTGGTTTTCATTTGCAAGCATAGAGTATCTACTTTAATTTATCTGAGAACCTGTTCTCTATTTTACCTTGCTGAATAAAATATGCATAAAGGCTTAAAACCTGCATGTGCATAACGCAGACTTGTAACATTCTCATCATGCAGTTTAGTTTTTGCATTGTTGCATTGTTAGCTATGCTTTGTTGATTCAGGTGTTAAATTCTGGTGTTGTAGTCTCCCAGTAATCATGAATCTGGTGATTAGCAGGTCCAAAGACATCTAAATGTCAATGTTAAAACTGGGCTAAATGTGGCTGAATATTTTTTATTATTTAGACTTCTGGTTACGTATTCTGCACCTGTTGTTTTAAAAGCATACTCTGTTTCAGTGTTTGAACCTGCCACATATTGTACTTCAGTATTGCTGTTCAGGTAAAACCACAATAAAAAACTAAAATAAGGAAATGTGTCATTAGTTTTCCTTTATTTAATTCCTCCTACTCTATACAGTACATTATACTGTAATGCAATCCATTGGAATTCATTCAGGCAGGTCTGCTCCTGCACTTTCACATTCTTACAGTCTTGTGGTTTTTACAAATATTCAAATATTGTGATACAGCAGTAATAAAATGAACACTTAAAAAAAGAAAAGAAAAAGAAAGGTCAAACTCCAACTTATCAAAAAAGCTTTTTCCAATAAGCTTACACTGTGAAAGAAGTGGCTGTAATATGGTGCATACATTTTTTTGAGAGTCACAACCAATACATTTTTAAAGTCTAGAAGATTCGCAAGATTTAAATATTCATCTTCTTTCAAGTTAACGGTGAGCTAAACCAGAAGTTAGCTGGCTCTGCCAGCGGATATCTCTAGTACATATCCAGTGGCCCATAGAACATGTGTGTATTTATCTGGGTAATTTCTTTGCAGCGGGAAGTGGCTTTTTTGGTTTCATGCATCACTGAACCACTTTCATAGGAATGAAGAGAGCACCACCTCCAACACTGAGTCTACTTCTCTTTATACATCCATGTCCCAGACACTGACTTGGTTTCAGTATAGCCGTTCCCAATGTGAGACACGAAGCAAATGCTATAAAAGAGAACTGATGTTTCTATGGCAAGCATACACACAACTGAACTCTCAGCAAACATTTCTTTTGCATCATTAATGTTTTCCAGAATAACTTTTGCACATAGATGACTTTAAGAAATTGCTTACTGTAACCAGCTACCTATATTGAAACAAAACACATTTTTATATCAAATTACACGCAGAAAAGGTTTTAACGTATATGATAGTATGTATCATTTTATTTCAATATGGGGAAGTATACACTAATCTACCATAACATTATGACCACCTGGGCACCCTGGTGGTCATCATGTTATGCAGCACTAGATTGTATTGTCCCTATAAAAAAGAAAATATTAAAACATAGGAGTCTATGGTATAATCACCAAATGAAAACAAATAGCGCGGAAAATTGAACAGAAATTTCTAACTGGTAGAATCACGTTCAATCTAGAAAAATAGTCTCAAAACATATAGAAAGGCCCTCCCTAATGCCAGAGCAGCCTATTATTAACAACCCCAGGTTTATTTCACAGCTCTATTGAGCCCTGTACTCCTATAGCCCTCAGTAACAACAACTTCATGAGCTTCTCAAATGATAAAATTATTACTAATTATTACTTTTTTCAATAAAGGAACATCACAACGTCAATCGTGGACAATCCACTGCATCCACTGCACAGCACCATCTACAGGCAGAGTAGCAGCTTCAGCGACAGGCTGCTGTCACTGTGATGTTCCACTGGAAGACCGAGGAGATCGTTCCTCCCCCAAGCCATGAGGCTCTTTAACTCCACCCGGGGGAGGAAAACCGAAAAACTCTAAACTCCAATATGTCTGCCCTGTATCAACTGTATCACCCGACGCAGTGCACCCTGCATTTCGTGTCCACTACTACGTACCTTAGGCCCTTCAAGCACTGTATTAACCCATGCACCTTAGGCCCCTCACCCAATGCTTGTTATTTTTGCTTTTGATTTTATTGATTCTTTAGCATTTTGCCTCCTGTTGTTGTTGTTATTATTGTTATTATTATTAGTAGTACTTTGCATGTCTCCTTAAATTTTAAATCTTCTGTTTTATCCTAGTCTGTGGATACTGCTGGAAACTGTGAATTTCCCCTTGGGGATGAATAAAGTATCTATCTATCTATCTATCTATCTATCTATCTATCTATCTAGAGTAACAGCTCTATTGAGCCCTGAATTCCTATAGCCCTCAGTAGAGACAACTTCATGAGCTTCTCAAATGATACAATTATTACTATTAGAGACAAAATGAATCACCGCCCATCACCGCATTAACTTTCACTGTTATGCTGATATCCAGTTATACCTGTCGATCAAGCCTTGTGAAATGAATCAATTAGCCAAATTACAAAACATGCCTTAAGGACATAAAAACCTGGATGTCCTGCAATTTTCAAATGTTAAAATCAGACAAAACTACAGGTCTTGTACTCGGCGCCAAACACCTCTGAAACTCATTATCTAAAAATATAGTTACTCTAGATGGCATTACCTTGGCCTCCAGCACCACCATCAGGAATCTTGGGAGTTATCTTTGATCAGGATATGTCCTTTAACTCCCACATAAAGCAAACCTCCAGGACTTCCTTTTTTCACTTTCATAACATTCCAAAAATCCAACACATCCTGTCACAAACAGATGCAGAAAGTCCACGCATTAGTTTTTTTGTCTGTGTTGTTTAAATTTCGCTATATACACTTTGGGTTGCATGTTTGTATGAAAAAAGCTATATAAATTAAAGCTGCAAGCAGCGTTGAGCGGGACCTCGCACTCCACGCAACTCGGGGCGTGCTGTGGCCACGTCGCGTGCCATCATTACACGTGTGGACCAAAACATGAAATTTCACGTAAATCAGCTCAAAATTGCCACGCAGCGCTTACTTCCTGTTGCTGGTAGGTGGCTCTATCACTATGTCTTAATATTGTCATGTAGATAAGTTCAGGGTGGGACTGTTGTAACACACGTGAAGTTTCATTGAGATTGGACCACATACGCTGAAGTTATGAGGACGTGTTCAGGGCGAGACTGTTACAGAATATATGAAGTTTACTGGAGACTGGACATTGCGCACTGAAGTTATGAGTGCTGTTTTATGGCGAATCTGCTGAATTCCACAAGTCGTCACTGGCACGATCATTTCATGTAACTCAGCTCAAAATCGCCACGCAGCACTTACTTCCTGTTGCCAGTAGGTGGCGTTATCACTATGTCTGAATATTGTCATGTACACGTGTTCAGGGCAGGACTGTTATCAAGCATTTGAAGTGTGGAGCCGATTGGGCAATGTACACTCAAGTTACAGCGAATTCGTGTTTTGTGGCGGTCCATCAAAATTTCCCGCCACCCCACAGACACGCCCCCTCACCACAGTCAACACATATCATCAACAATATGTTTTGCATTTTATAAGTAAATTTCAGCTGGATCTGATCATCCTGCGAGGAGTAGAACATGAAAGTATAAAACGTGATACTTCCTGTTACCAGTATGTGGCGCTATCACTATGTCTGAATATTGTCATGTAGACGTTCAGGGTGGGACTGTTATCAAACACATGAAGTTTCATTGAGATTGGATCACGTACGCTAAGTTATGAGGAAGTGTTCAGGGTGGGACTGTACACTGAAGATATGTGTACTATCTGTTTGATGGCCAATCGACACGTCGTCACGGGCACACGGTTAAACATACATACACAAATAGCACAACTTTTGATAACCAATGTGTGTAGATTGAAGTGATCGAATTTGAAGTCAATCTGATAAAATCTGTAGGAGGAGTTAGTTAAAACAGAAGCCCTTAAATGCTGGAAATAGCATCACAGTTTGACATTTGATTCAACCTGGCCAACTTTGAGGGCACGCCAAGGACACGCCCTTTAATGTACATGCACAAATAGCACAACTTTTAATCAGCACCATTTTTTGACTGTACTGACCAATTTTGAAGCAGATCCGATAAATTCCCTAGGAGGAGTTTGTTCAAATACAGCGCAAAAAGTTCGCCGAAAGTGAAACTTTAAATCAAAATGGCCGACTTCCTGTGGGGTTTCGGGTATGGGTTCAAGAGGCTTTTTGTTACGTCCCGGCATGTTACACATGCCTACCGAGTTTCGTACATATCGTTGAAACATGGCGCCGGGGCTGCTGTTTTTTTATCCTGTAGGGGGCGCTACAAACACGACAAACATGATTTTTGGTATGTGAGCTTCAGGCACCACTCTACACGTGCCTTGTGAATTTCATATTCATAACTATTACGGTCTCCACACAGTGATTTACCATGCCACCAGAGCACCACCTAGTGACGGATTGTTGACACATTTTTAGCGAGCCTCAGGGAGCCATGGGGAAGCATTGTACAAAGTTAATCTTAATCACACATACCGTTGTAGAGATATAAACTTCTACATTTTAAAGAGCGCCACCTAGTGGCGATGGCCTGAAATTGTGGACGATGCTTAAGGAAGACATGTGGAACTATGGACCCAAGTTTGGTGTCAATCGGACATAGCAATGTGGAGAAATGGTCCACTTCCTTTTTTGACAAAAAATCTACAGGATGTTGGAATTTTATAGCGTTCTTATTTTTTGAAATTTCAAAAATGTTAGAAATACTCTTTTTGCCAGGGCGGTCCCCAGGTGCTAGGTGAAAATTTTCATGCGAATCAGACAAAGCGTGTAGGAGGAACATGAAAAAGTAGTTTAAGGACATTTCGCGCTCTATCGAAAAACAATTATAGGCGGAAGTGGGCGGGGCCTATATGGGGAGATTCAGCTCCATTCACCGAACGCGTGGATATAAGGTTTATGAATGTACGACACACAATGCAGAAGTTATTCGCATAAACGCACTTTTTATGATAGTAGCGCCACCTAGTGGCCAACCCGAAAGCGACCCAAAGAATATCCCCATTTTCACCAGGCCTGACAACTTCGCCAAATAAAATTGACTTTTCGTATATGTTCAGGGGGGCAAAAATGCAGTCAATGGGGCTAAAAATAATAATAGGTAAGAAGAAGAAATCGAGCAAAAACAATAGGGACCTCCAGCGGTCGCTGGCTCGGTCCCTAATAGAGTTGATTTGAGGTTTTTTGGAGAGCTGGGGTTGAGTATTGATGACTTGAATGAGACCAGGTGTGGATGAAGCCAGGCGCTGGGAAAGGTATCCATGCCCTCAACAAATACACACATACACAGGCAAACGAGGGAAGAGGAGACAGGGGAGGAATATGGACAAACAGAAATACAGCCAGCTAGAGCGCTCACACTTCATGTCTGAACAGAACTTTAAAAACAAAGTGGTTTTTTATACTTCCTGAAAACACAACACTTTGGATATACGTGTTATATGTTAATTGTTTACTAAAACTTGATTTACTTATGGTCCACTTAAGAATTAGTCATACAGATTTCTTATGTCCAGTAAAATTCAGCAGAAAGGAGTAAATGTGTTTGTTTTGACGTCATGTGTGTGACACACACTATAGTTCCATAATCCACAAATAAATTAAAATTAGGGTGCCTTCTGAAAATTCACTGTCCAAACGTTTGTTAAAGTTGATGTTAAAATGCAATTACTGAAATAAGCTGTTAGTGGACGTGTTGAATTTCAGTTCAAATGTGTGTGTGAAGCAGTTGTGTGACACACCTGACCACACCTTTAGTTCCCACATGGACAGCTTTCTGATTGGCAAATTCTTTCGGTCACATTACAAAAAAGGATGTTAAAAACAAAAAAATAGTTGGTCTCAAACAATGCCAGACAGACATCAACTATGACAGGAGGTATGTCTTTCAAGTTCAGTAGTTTAGGAACATCAATTCATGATTATTAACTGCTTTAATTTTGACACAAGAAACTGTGGTTCAGTTATATCATGTCATATTCAAAAAGAAACTTGGAGTACAGAAGATAAAGCTTAATTACTCAATTTCAGGATTGTTACTTGAGGTAAACCATCACCGCTTCTTTCCACGGGGACAACTCTTGAAGTGAGTTTTCATTCTATCTTTAGTTTGCATTTTCTCTTTTTCTTTACAAGTATTTGTATTTGTGAGGATATTTATATTTTGTTTCTGTCCTAAAACTGGTGAAAGTGTTATGGACACAAGCGTACATTTTCCATTGTGCTTTTTTTTGTTTCCCCTTCCTCTGTGTCTCCTGTGCTCCTCTGTATTGTATGCTCCTGTGTATGCGTGTTCCCTCTTGGCTCCCAACTTTGCTCCGGTGCACCACAGTCTGCTATCAGCTCATCACAACTCCGACCTGGCTCATCTGCCTGGCATCTGCTCATCAGCTTAGTGTTTCAATCCCAAATACAGTCAACCAGTACCAGCTCATTCAGTCAGCAGTGGTAGTATTCACAGCAGTCTCTGCTTGTGCCCTAAGATTAGAGTTTTCTTAGTTTCTTATGTTGTACTCCTGCCTAACAGTCTCTTTTGTGCTCCACGACCACACCTGAAATGTCTGCTTGCCAACATTCAATCAGATATCGACCAGCCACATCCAGTTAGCCACGGAATTCCTCTCCGCCCGGCTTCAGCTACTTTCATACCCCACTAACTTTCCAGTAAACCCTTTTAATTAATCTTACTCCTGAGTCTGTTTCTGCATTTGGGTACAAAACTTTTCAAAATGTAACAGAAAGTGAAAAATCCATGTTTTCATTTTTTGTTAGCTCACCTTCCTACTTTCATTTTCTCTTTTGAACACAATTTATTGTATATATTGTGCAATTTCAATTTTAGAGAATTATTGAAGACTTAAAGAATAAGATCAAGTTGGTCAGTTTTACCTGTGATGAGCTGCAACAAGTTTATTTACTTAAAATATGCTTCTATATTACATCAACATGTACAGCTCTTATTGAAGAATGGAGGAAAATACCATGGGGGTGAGTGCACAAAAATTGCACAACTGCATACACTTTTATTGAACAGCCACAAAGAGAGAGACCTTCAGTATGTGGAGGATTATCAGCCTCATAATGAAGAACTCAGACAGCTCAGAATTCTGCTTTATGGACCGGCTGGTTCTGGCAAGTCCAGTTTCGTCAACTCTGTCGACAGTCTTTTGCAAGGCAGAATCACTCGTCAGGCTTTAGTTGATGCAACCTCTGGCGACAGCTTCACTGCTGAAGTATGAATTACTTGTTGTCATGTATTTCATGCACTGTAAAACTTAAGAACATTTAACAACTATTCCACCTGTTATTTTAATGTATTTCATTTGTACTCCCAATGATCATTGCAGCATAGATTAAGCTAGGAGCAGTGCTGAGCAACAGAGCCAAACTACTTCACGGTCATTGTGTGGTGGTGCTGATTTCCCAAGTCTCAACTCAAGGAAAAGGAGCCTGATAATCAGTTTCCAACTGCTTAATAATAATAAAAGAAACACTCTTTACTTTATTTTAAGAATTAACAAATGCCTCTTCAACATCAAATAAATGTCTCTTCAACGTCTCTTCAACAACTCTTCAACAAAACAATAATGCATCTTCAGTAACAAACAACAAATGGCTCTTCATTGACTATTTAATAAGAAAATAATGTCTCTTCAATAAAGGTAAAAAAAAATGGTCATTACAACTGCACCTTTCTGTTTTACAGTACAGAACCTTCAATATCCAAAAAGGAGGACCAGGAACATTTTACCCTTTTGCCTTTACTGACATTGTGGGCCTTCAGAACGGAACTAACAGAGGAGTTGGTGTGGAGGACATCAAACAGGCCATGAGGGGACACGTAAAAGATGGATATAATGTAACTACTGAATTCATTAAACTTTGTCTGACAGTTTCAGTCATACAGTCCAGCTTTGAGATCTGTTTAGAATAAACAATTTAATTCACATAAAAATACATCATCAGAACTATTTGCATGATTGTCTTTTGATCAAATAAATTTTTTTTCCAGTTCAATCCTCTCTCTACAATATCTGAGGATGATCACAGCTACAACAAAACCCCCACTCTAAATGACAAAGTTCATGTTCTGGTTTGTGTTGTCTCTGCCAACACAGTAAATTTACTGAGTCCTGAAACTGCAAAAAAGATGAGGGATGTCAGACTCAAAGCCAGGGACATGGGTAAGGGTTAGGGTTAGTTATTTGGTTTCATAAGTTGAATCAAATAACCTGACAAACATGATCATCATTGACTCACATTCTGCTCTGCATCTACAGACATTCCCCAACTGGCTATTCTCACCAAAATTGATGACGCCTGTCTAGACGTCAAAAGAGATATAAAGAACGTGTACATGAGCAAGTCCCTGAAGAAAAAGGTATGTTTCTATTTGTGATTTTATCAGTTTGTAGAAACTTATTCAAGCTGGAATATTTCTTTACATTTCAATATTCTAAAACAAAAATGCTTTGTTCGGGACTTTTTTCTCATTTCTCATTTGTCAAATTGTTCCAATTCAGATGGAGGAATTGAGTACGTTGCTGTGTATTCCACTGAACTGCATCTTTCCTGTGAAGAACTACCACTCAGAGATTTACACAGATGATGACATTGATACACTGATACTGAACGCACTGAGACCGATGATTGACTCTGGAGAGGACTTGGTCAACAGGCTGTAGACCTACATGCTGCATTAGAAAATCTTGCTTTATTGTAACATGAACAAAGCAAATTTGCAAACAGGAATGTATAGAAATTAACAAGCTAGATGGGCATTGTTATTTAGTTTTCATTTGCGAGCGTGTAATGTATTTCGATTCCAAGTTATAACCTGTTATGTATTGTACTTTGCTGAATAAAATATGAATATAGGCTTGAAACCTGCAGGTGCATAAAGCAGACTTGTTTCATTCTAACTATGCATTTTATAATTTGCGATATTGCATTGTTAGCTATGCTTTGTTGATTCAGGTATTGGTATGGATTTATGGTGTTGTTGTCTCTCATTAAATATAAACTAAATGATTAGCAGGTCAAAAGGCATCTAAATGTCTAGTCTAAGCTCGGCTGAATGTGGTTAAAAGGTCTGGTTACATATACTGAACCTGTTGTTCCAACAGCATTTTCTGTTTCAATGTTTGAACCTGTTACATATCTAATCAATGCACTATAGAACTGCTGTTCAGGTAAAACTACAATAAAAACTAAAAATAACTAAATGTGTCATTAGTTTCCCTTTATTTAATTATTTCTTGTCCATACAGTACACTATACTATAATGCAGTCCATTGGAGGTGATTCATGCAGGCCTTCTCCTGAACATTTGAATATGTTTCAGTCTTGTGGTTTTTACAAATGTATTGTGATACAGTAGTTATGAAATAACAAACAAAAAAACAAACTGTAGCAAGTCTCTCTACTACCATGGGTTCCCTCAGCATACAATCCCACAGGTCCTTTGATAATCACAACTTTTATTAACTGTTACCTGCAACCACAGTAAACATACAACAACTCCTCACATGCTCTAACTTGTCTGTGGCAGCCAGCCCAGGTCCAGCACACTACTGCAATATAAGGAGAGAGTGATTGCTCAGTGAGTACAAGCCGTGATCATCAACTCACCTGGTGCTGCTCTCACAAGCCTTCTCCACACCTCTCTCTCTTGCAGTGTAAACCACACCCACCTCCATACAAACTAAACTGAGGAGAGACTTGGCCTCTTATAGTTACAACAGAGTATTAGGGCCATACTAAGAGAAAACAATATTTTTTTTGGGGGGGGGGGATTACGAGAATAAAGTCGTAATATAACGTGAATAAATCATAATATTGTGAGAATAAAGTCGTAATTTTATGAGAACTGTCAGCGTGTTGGCTCAGCCAGCAAAACTGTTTAACGACAAAATGATCAATACATTAGCTTACTTGTTGACTGTACTGTATGACTGAGACAGACAGCGGCTGCTGGGCTCAGGCTGAGGCTGCTGTTTGGTTGAGCTGGTCATGTCAGATCTTGATAACTCTATTGAAGCTTTTTTCCCTTTAAAACAACTTTTTTTCTTGTATTATTATTACATTATTCTTGTATTATTACGACTTTATTTTCGTAACATTATGACTTTATTCTTCTAATTTTTTTTTTCTTAGTCTGGCCCTAATACTCCGTCGTATATAGCGGCAAATAAACAAGCAATTGGAGGTGTCAATGAAAGTAAAATATATGATAAAGATGTGTTAGGCTTGAAGTGATTTGATTGACTTAATATGAAAATCTTTCTATGCTCTCTTTATGTCTTGAAATAACTCCTTTCAAGGGGTGTTTGAGGTTTTTTTCTCTTATCATACTTAAATTAAATAGTAAATCAGTAAGTAGGCTACAATACAGTGTGCAAATAACCTCATGTTATTAGCGTGATGTGACTTCATCATGTGAACTCTGGTCAACAGCTCAGCTGTTGTGATGGTGCCTTAAAGTACCGTTGGAAATGTGTGAATCACAAGGCCACGTGTCCAGTAACACTGAAAAAAAAAGAAACTCAAAGGATGTAGAAACAAATAAATAGTTTGCCTCAAATGATAACAGACAGACATCAACTGTCCTAAAACTAGTGTCATTGTCACAGCCGTTTTCCATAGGTTTTTTTTGTGTTTTCCCCTCCTCTGTGTTTCCTGTGCTCCTCTGTATTGTATGCTCCTCTGTATGTATGTTTTCCCTCTTGGCTCCCAACTTTGCTCCGGTGCACTGCAGTCGGCTATCAGCTCATCACAGTTCCCACCTGTTTCATCTGCCCTGCATTTGCTCTTCAGCTTAGTATTTCAATCTCATTCAGACAACAGTCTCTGCTTGTGTCCTAAGTTTCCTAAGTGATTTCTTAGTTTTGTTATGTTGTACTCCTGCCTAATCGTCTCTTTTGTGCTCCAAGACCACACCTCAACTGTCCGCTTGCCAACTTTCAACCAGATTAAAAATTGATACCTCTTTATTGAACAGCCACAAACAGAGAGACCTTCAGTATGTGAGGGATTATCAGCCTCATAACAAAGACCTTAACCAGCTCAGAATTCTGCTTTATGGACCAACTGGTTCTGGCAAGTCCAGTTTCATCAATTCTGTCGAAAGTGTTTTACGGGGCAAAATCACTGCTTGTCTGATGCAACCTTTGGCAACAGATTCACCAGAAACACTTCACTATTGATTGTGTTTTAACAAAGTTGATGTATTTCATGCACTGTAAATCTTCACGACATTTTAAAACTCTTTTATTGTGTACTTAAATTTATTTCATTTGCACTTGCAATGATCATTGCAGAACATATCCAACTAGGAGCAGTGCTGAGCAAAAGAGCCAAACTGCTTCATGGTCATTGTTCAACATGTGGCATTATTGTCATTATAACTGCACCTTTCTGTTTTACAGTACAAAACTTACAAAATCCAAAAAGGAGAACCAGGAACATTTTACTCTTTTGCCTTCACTGACATCATGGGCCTTGAGAAAACTGACAAAGGAGTTGGTGTGGAGGACATCAAACAGGCCATGAGGGGATACATAAAAGATGGATATTATGTAATTACTGAATTCATTAAACTTTGTTGGATATATTTCACTCGTACAGTCCAGCTTTGAGATAAAATACATATAAGAAACTATTTGCATAATCAATCTTTAATCAAATTTCAAATTGTTTTCTAGTTCAAACCTAACTCTACAATATCTGAAGATGATCGTCACTACAACAAAACCCCCACTCTAAATGACAAAGTTCATGTTCTGGTTTGTGTCATCCCTGCCAACACAGTAAATTTACTGAGTGTTGAAACTGTGAAAAAGATGAGGGATGTCAGACTTGGAGCCAGGGACATGGGTAAGGATTAGCATTAGTTATTGGGTTTAATAAGCTCATTTAAATAACCTGACAAACATGATCATCATTGACCCACATTCTGCTCTGTATCGGCAGGGATTCCCCAACTGGCTATTCTCACCAAAATTGATGAAGCCTGTCCAGAGGTCAAAAGAGATATAAGGAACGTGTACATGAGCAAGTCCCTGAAGAAAAAGGTATGTTTCTATTTGTGATTTCATGAGTTTGTACAGTTTTCAAATTAAAGTTGGAATATATTTTCACTTTACATTTTAATATTTACAGACAACACAAAAACGCCCATTGATCAACATTTTGTTGTCATTTCTCATTTGTCAATTTTTTCAAATTCAGATAGAGGAATTGAATGTGTCGCTGGGTATTCCACTGAACTGTATCTTTCCTGTGAAGAACTACCACTCAGAGATTTACACAGATGATGACATTGATACGCTGATACTGAGCGCACTGAGACGGATGATTGATTTTGGAGAAGATTTTGTCAACAACCTGTAGACCTACATACTTGCTTTATCAGAGCATGAAAAAAGCTAATTTGCAAACACAAATGTGTAGAAGTAAGGAAATACAGTAGGCAGTATCACTATTTGGATTTCATTTGCAAGCATATAGTATCCACTTTAAGTTATTTTATAACCTGTTCTCTATTTTACCTTGTTGAATAAAATATGCATAAAGGCTTAAAACCTGCATGTGCATAAAGCAGACTTGTATCATTCTCATCATGCAGTTTAGTTTTTGCATTGTTGCATTGTTAGCTATGCTTTGTTGATTCAGGTGGTAAATTCTGGAGTTGTAGTCTCCCAGTAATCATGAATCTGGTGATTAGCAGGTCCAAAGACATCTAAATGTTGAAGTTAAAACTGGGCTAAATGTGGCTGAAAATATATATTCAATTTATTTAGACATCTGGTTACATAATCTGCACCTGTTGTTTTAACAGCATATGTGTGTGTTTCAATGTTTGAACCTGTTATATATACGTACTACGGTACTGCTGTTCAGGTAAAACCACAATAAAAAACTAAATTAATGAAATGCAACATTAGTTTCCCTTTATTTAATTCCTTCTAGTCCATACAGTACACTATACTGTATTGCAAAAAGTCGAGCTTTAACTGTGGGAGCCATTGTCTCAGTGACATCCTCGGCTCCTGACTCGTTGCAACGAAGGTCATGATTGTGTCACACTGGTCAGATTTATCTGTGTACAATGTGTATGTGCACTCCTCCGTGGACTCAAAGCTGGCTTGGACATTTCAGGCCAAGACATAACACACATCTGTTCCAGCTAGATATTCTATTCCTTCAAGGGCAGGCAAGCATTTATTATCTGTTATGGATAGTCTGATATGGCTAGGGGATAGCGGGAACCATCTGGGAGTGTTGCAACTTCCAGGCGAGTTATACAGCGGGTCTTGTGAGCATTGCTACTCTGTCATGTGTTAGCTAGGTGAAGCTAACAGAATTGCTACAGTATAATAGTGTTGGGGGCCGGGCTTTGAAGCCAACTTAACATAGCGACCGAACCGTGTAAGTAAAGCAATGGCGTCCGTCACGTGATGCACACTGGTCCAAAAAAACTTTTTACTATAAGCTTACATTGGGAAAGAAGCAGCTGTTGATGTATGTGTTCATCTGGGTAATTTCTTTGCAGCGGAAACTATATACTTTATATTGCCATTTAGGTTATGGTTTACCATTTAACATTTGTGCTTCCATGGGTGCCGCTGTTGTTGTCATCAGACAACTGCTTTTTCATGAAGTTGAGGTAGATGCACTTCTTTCCACACGTACAACTAAAAGTCTTTATAATATTTATACTGATACAGTGAAATTTGGATTAAGCAATCTAACCGCTGTGGGTTTTTCTTTTTTTTTTTTTACTTTTGGTACCTCCTTTTCTGCTGATTTGCTGTCATCTCCAGGCTGACCAGAGGAGTGTGCCCTGTCCCCATTAATGCATATTCTGTAAATGACTGTAGGAGTAATTATGATGATTACACAGAATTCACCTCCCTGGTAACTTTGCTGAAGCGGTATGTAGATGAGAAGGGAGAAGAGGTGTTGGCAATCCTGAAGCACAGGAAAAACCAGGTTAGAACAAACAACTTTTAAAAACAAAATTGTTTCATACACACTCTGACAACACAACATTTAGAATATATATGTGCCATATTAATGGACTGCCACCATATTGAGACACTTCCCTCTCCTTGCTGCTTATGATTAAATTGTTGTTGATTTATTTACTATTAATTATTTTAGGACTTAGTCATACAGATTTCTAATATCTAGTAAAATTCTGCAGAACGGAGTAAATGTGCTTTTGTTTTGAAGTCATCCTCTGTGTGTCCTGTGGGCGACACACAGTATAGTACCATAATCCACAAATAAAAAAATGAGAGTTTTTGAGAGTGCTTTCTGAAAATTCACAGTTCAAACATTTGTTAAAGTTGATGTTAAAATGCAATTACGGAAATAAGCTGTAAGTGGACGTGCTGAACTTCAGCTGAAGTGTGTCCCTTGTCTAAAAAGTTGGAGTGTAAGGAAAAATGAACTCTCTGAAACATAATACAAACTGAAACCAGTTGAACTGACATTTGATGAATGTGAGATGAAGGTAGGTGTTGAAAAATAAAAACATATTTGAGTAAAATAGTCCCACATTTACATGTAACATGTGAAAACAGTTTATGTTAGTAAAATTGGAAAAAGCTTTTTCAAAAACAGCAAAGAGACAACTCAAGCAACAGTTATGTGTGGCACACCTGACCACACCCTTAGTTCCTTTCTGTTCATTTTTTTTTGTGTCAATTCTTTCAATCACATGACACAAAAGAAACCGAAAGGATAAAACATTGAAAAATACATGTCACACAATACACATCAGTGTATAAAACTCCAGACAGACAACAACAACTACAACGGGAGGTATGTCTTTCAAGTTCAGTAGTTTAGGAATATCAACTCATGGTTATTAACCACCAACTGTGGTTTAGTTTTATCATGTCATTTTCAAAAAGAAACTTGGAGTACCGAAGATAAAGCTTAATTACTCAATTTCAGAAACATTACTTGAGGTAAACCATCACCGCGTCATTCCACAAGGACAACTCTTGAAATTAGTTTTTTTAATATCTATACTGATAAATATGTGTTTAAAATTTGTTATTAAGAAGTGAAATGTGTTTTCTGGATTAAGTAAGTTTTTTAACCTACTATACCTTCTTTTCTGCAGATTTTTTTGAAACCAGTATTTGAATTTTATCTTAAGTTTGTATTTTCTCTAAAATGTTGCTAAAGTATTTGTATTTACTAGTGAAAAGTGTCATGGCCATGGTCGTACATTTTCCATCATGTTTTTCTGAGTTTTCCCCTTGTCTGTGTCTGCTGTGTTCCTCTGTATTGTATGCTCCTGTGTATGTATGTTTTACCTCTTGGCTCCCAACTTTGCTCTGGTGCACTGCAGTCTGCTATCAGCTTATCACAGCTCCCACCTGGCTAATCTAGCCTATATTTGCTCATCATCTTTCAATTCCAAATACAATCAACCAGTACCATCTCATTCAGTCAACAGTGGTAGTATCCACAGCAGTCTCTGCTTGTGTCCTAAGATTCTACTTAGTTTCTTATGTTTTACTCCTTCCTCTTTTGTGCTCCACGACCACACCTCAACTGTCCGCTTGCCAACTTTCAATCAGATATCCACCAGCCACATCCAGTAAACCATGTCATTCCTCTCGGCCCTGTTTCAGCTACCTCAATACCCCACTACCTTTCCAGTAAACCCTTTTAATTCATCTTGAGTCTGCGTCTGCATTTGGGTCCAAAACTGCAAAATGTAACAGAATGTGAAAAATGCATGCATTAATTTTTTGTTCGCTTACTTTTGTACTTTCACTTTCTCTTTTGAACACAATTTATTGTATATATTCTGCAATTTCAATTTAATAGAATTATTAAAGACTAAAAGTTTTACCTGTGATAAGCTGCAACAAGTCTGAAATCTCAAATAGATACTCTGAAATCTTTGGTTTTAGCCAATAAATAATGCAGTTTACATGGGAAAATGTTTCCTGTTTACATGTTTGCTTAATATTCTATTGTAGGTATGTTCAAATGGTCCAAATCAGAACCCCGCCCACCCTCTTCTGAGAGTAAGATATTCTAAATATTTAGATACTAATTCCACCTGACCATCATGATCCGTACAGAACTGTCTTCTGAATCATACATGTTTTAGCTTTAGGTAGCGTGAACCTTCTTTCTGTTGCATAACATATTTAATGATCATGTTGACCAAACTGAGCAAATAACCTCTCATAAAATATCTTTGGTGCTTGTGTTAAAGATTCATAAAGAATAAAATAGTTTGCTATTGCAGCACAGTTTAGTCAGTTTTTACCTGTGACAAGTTGCAACAGTCTTTGATTTTAGGCAATAAATAATGCAATTCATATAGACAAATGTTTCTTGTTTACATGTCTGCTTAATATTTTATTGTAGCTATGTTTGGATGGTTTAAATCAGAACCCAGTCCACCCCCTCCTGAGAGTAAGATATTCTAAATATTACATACATTGTTTATACTCATTATAAAAATAATGAGGCCTCCAATTGTGGTCAAGTTATTTACTTAAAATATTCTTCTATATTACATCAACATGTACAGCTCTTAATGAAGAGTGGAGGAAAATACCATGGGGGTAAGTGCACAACAAATTGTGAAACTGCATACACAGTTTTTAGGCTGATTTGTGATGTAATTCTTGTTGACAGCTGTGGGAGTCTGTGACAACCAAGCAGTAAAATGATACCTCTTTATTGAACAGCCACAAAGAGAGAGACCTTCAGTATGTGGAGGATTATCAGCCTCATCATAAAGACCTTGACCAGCTCAGAATTCTGCTTTATGGACCGACTGGTTCTGGCAAGTCCAGTTTCATCAATTCTGTCGAAAGTGTTTTACGAGGCAGAATCACTGCTCAAGCTTTGTCTGATGCAACCTTTGGCAACAGCTTCACCAGAAAAGTATGCATCACTATTGATTGTGTTTTAACAAAGTTATGTATTTCATGCACTGTAAATCTTCATGACATTTGAAAACTATTTTATTGTGTACTTAAATTTATTTCATTTGCACTTGCAATGATCATTGCACTATATATCAAGCTGGGAGCAGTGCTGAGCAAAAGAGCCAAACTGCTTCATGGTCATTGCTCAACATGTGGCATTATTGTCATTATAACTGCACCTTTCTGTTTTACAGTACAAAACTTACAAAATCCAAAAAGGAGAACCAGGAACATTTTACCGTTTTGCCTTCACTGACATCATGGGCCTTGAGCAAACTGACAGAGGAGTTGGTGTGGAGGACATCAAAGTGGCCATGATGGGAAACATAGGAGATGGATATAATGTAAATATTGAATTCATTAAACTTTGTTGGCTATATTTCACTCATACAATTCAGCTTTGAGATCTGTTTTGAATAAACAATTTCATTCACATAAAAAAACATATACAACACTATGGTACATGATTGTCCTTTGATTAAATTGATATTGTCTTCCAGTTCAATCCTGTCTCTACAATATCTAAGGATGATCGTCGCTACAACGACAACCCCACTCTAAATGACAAAGCTCATGTTCTGGTCTGTGTTGTCTCTGCCAGCAAAGTAGATATACTGAGTGATGAAACTGTGAAAAAGATGAGGGATGTCAGACTTGGAGCCAGTGACATGGATAAGGGTTAGGGTTAGTTATTGGGTTTCATAAGTTGAATCATATAACCTGACAAACACAATCTTGATTGACTCAGATTCTGTTCTGTATTGGCAGAGATTCCCCAACTGGCTATTCTCACCAACATTGATGAAGCCTGTCCAGAGGTCAAAAGAGATCTAAGGAATGTGTACATGAGCAAGTCCCTTATGAAAAAGGTAAGTTTCTATTTGTGATTTTAACAGTTTGGAGAAACTTATTAAAGCTAGGTTTTTTATTTTATTTCAATATTCTAACACAAAAATCCATTGTTAGGGACTTTGGTTTAATTTCTCATTAGTCAATTTGTTCAAATTTAGATGGAGAAATTGAGTACATCGCTGGGTATTCCACTGAACTGCATCTTTCCTGTGAAGAACTACCATTCAGAGATTGACACAGATGATGACATTGATACACTGATACTGAGCGCACTGAGACGAATGATTGATTTTGGAGAAGACTTTGTCAACAACCTGTAGACCTACATACTGCAGAGGAAAAACTTGCTTTATCATAGCCTCATCAAAGCAAGTTCGCAAACAAAAATGTGTAGAAATAATAAAATAAAGTAGGCAATCTTGCTGTTTGGTTTTCATTTGTAAGTATATAATGTATTTCGACTGCAAGTTATAATATAACCTGTTCTGTATTTACTTTGCTGGATAAAATAGGAATATAGGCTTGAAACCTGCAGGTGCATAAAGCAGACTTGTTTCATTCTCACTATGCATTTTATTTTCTGCAATATTGCATTGTTAGCTATGGTTTGTTGATTCAAGTTGTATGGGTATGGATTTATTGTGTTGTAGTCCTTCATTAATCATAAATTGGGTGATTAGCAGGTCAAATGGCATGTAAGTCAAGTTCAAACTGGGCTGAATGTGGTTAAAAAGTTCTGGTTACATATACTGAACCTGTTGTTCCAACAGCATTTTCTGTTGCAATGTTTGAACCTGTTACATATCTAATCAATGTACTACAGTACTGCTGTTCAGGTAAAACCACAATAAAAACTAAAAATAATTAAATTTGTCATTAGTTTCCCTTTATTTAATGATTTCTCGTCCATACAGTACACTATAATGTAATGCAATCCATTGGAGGTGATTCATGCAGACTTTTCCTGAAGTTTTTCAGTCTTGTGGTTCTTACAAATGCATTGTGATACACTAGTAATGAAATAACAAAAACAACAACAACAAACAAAAAAACTAAACTGAGGAGAGACTTGGCCCCTTATAGTGGCAAATGAACAAGAAAATTATTGAAGTGAAACTGAAATATATGATAAAGATGTGTTAAGTGAAGTGATTTGATTGACTTAATATGAAAACCTTTCTATGCTCTCTTTATGTCTTGAAATAACTCCTTTCAAGGTGAGATTGAGTTTCTTTTCTCTTGTTACACTTTGTAATAAATCAGTAAGTAGGCTACAATGCAGTGTGCAAATAACCTCACGTTGTTAACGTGATGTGACGTCACCACGTGATCTCTGGTCAACAACTCAGCTGTTGTGATGGCGCCTTCAAGTACCGTCGGAAATGTGTGAATCACAAGGCCATGTGATTAGAAAGACTTAAACAATCGTGTTTTTTTAATCTCCAAGGTGAGGGGATGTACATGTCATTCTGTGTATTAATACAAGCCTAAATGTAACAAATCAGATACATTCATTCTGTAGCTGTTTCTGATGTAGTCTATTCTTTATTGTGTTGCCAGGTGTGGCGCTGGGCAGATAAAAACTTATTTTTTTGACTTGTGGGAATGAAAAGTGTATATTTTATTGACACAAGATAAACATATATACATGTTTCAAGACTTCGTGGTTCAAGCTGTAAACCGTGCGATCTCGGCCCTTCATTGAAAACTGGAAAGTAAAAGCTTTGGACGAGCACCTGAAGGCAGCATGGGACAACCGAAGGGAAAAAGAGGAAGACATCCACGTAGCCTATCTTGCATCGTAATAGTGTAGCCGTGTAATGTTCCCAATGTGTACGTTTATTTAACGAAACACTGCTTCCAATTAAGCGGACAACGGTGTTCATAGTGGCGGGGTAACGCGGGACAACCATCATTTGGTCCTGTTTGCTGAAAGGGAGAGGACTAAAAATGGAGCTGGAAGACGGAGTTGTGTACCAGGACGACCCGGGGACATCAGCGATGATGTCTGAGCGGGTGTCGGGCCTGGCCAACTCCATCTACCGCGAGTTCGAGAGGCTCATCGGCAAATACGACGAGGACGTGGTGAAGGAGCTGATGCCGCTGGTCGTGGCCGTGCTGGAGAACCTGGACTCGGTGTTCGCCGAGAACCAGGAGCACGAAGTGGAGCTGGAGCTGCTGAAGGAGGACAACGAGCAGCTCATCACTCAGTACGAGCGGGAGAAAGCGCTGAGGAAAAACGCAGAGGAGGTGAGTTAAATGGGAGTTGAGAGACAAAAAAAAGAAGCCAGTATCCTTTTGTGGAGGCTTGAAGGTTGCTTCAGGTGTTTTTTTTTTTTGTCCTCCCAGCATCCTCTTTATAGTGAATTAACCTATACACGTGGCCGGGCAGCATCCAACCCGACCTGCCCTGGTGCTCAATGGGGATGTAAACAAGGCAATGTCATGGCTAACGTCAGGCAGAAATGGCCCCCTCTCTCTTTGTATTAGCTTGTAATCCCAGGATGGAGGTTCTTACTCACTGCCAACTACAACAACAACAACAAAAGGGCATCTTTCTAATAGGCAAAACATAAACCGGCCTCTCGTTATCAAACACTATAATCTCTCAGCGAGCCTATTGCATCAGATAGTGAAGTCACGTCTGAGCCCCGTGAGACCCCGACTGAAGAAACAGCAGGTGAAGTGACTCAGCATTTTGGGACATCACTGTAACATAAGTTTATAAAAGGAAACACAGTGGAAAAGAAGATGGAGACAGACCAGACAGTCAGATGGATGATAGAGTTGCTTGTAACAGGGCAAGTACAGGCATAGGAAATAATGCATGTCACAAAGTAGCCAACCACAGCTTTATCCAAGCTATACATTGTGATTATGTTACTTTATGGTTCACCACTGCTACCAGCACCCTGTACTGGCAGCAGATCATTACCCCTCACCCCTGTGCAAAACGCTTAAGCCACATCTCACCCACACAATCACTCACTCAGCCAAAAACTGCACAGTGTATCCAAGATACCCGATACACTGTAGTATACGAAAGAGTCACATTTATATACACGTACAGTCTGTCACTGTTCATTGTAGAGCTTTGTGTTGCCCACTGATCCAGAGACAGAACTCATAAAAAAGCAAGTAGATGTTGTTCTGTTTATCCAGTGACTCCCAGCTATGGTTATAAGTCAGTATCTCACACCTAAAGGAGTACTTCAGTCGTGTACTTCAGTAAAGTTGGGAGACTTGTGAGAGACAGCAGAGGCTGAGATATCCTGACTATTAGTCCTTTGAATGGATCCTACATTTCCCATAATGCTGCTTAATAACAGTTCTCAATAGACTCTGCATGACCTGGTATTGCCCAACAGGACTCTAAGTTAAGGGCATCCCACCTCTGCGGGGATGGGGAAAAAAAGAGAAAAAGATCAGGGACGATTTAAAAATACATTTGAGGACAGTTGCTACACAGAAAGTAGATCTAGCCTTTAAAAAACAAAATAAAATACAACTGCCGTTAAACATGAATCTCTGATAAAGATGTCAATGTAGAATTGCGGGAGAGAGCGTGATTCAATGTGCAAGCGGTCTGTTACACACAGCAAGAAGATAACCACTATCTGAAAGCAGTGTACCTCTTTCACTATGATCCATGGTCTTTTTATTTATGCCACACATCACTTTTAATTATCGAAATAATTTCATTCACACTGTAACAGTCTTTCTGTTATAACTAGGTGGCTTGAAAACCCAAGTTAGGATAATTATAGATTCAGTCTTTAGAAAGTGCCTCAAGAACCATAGAAGACATTGTTCACACAGGCGGAGCAGTGCTCCTCACGACAAGTGAACTGACTTCAAATCAGCGGAATGCCCCTTTTTTAAAGTAACACATGAACTCAAGTCAACGTTTGCCACTACACAAAGTTTAGAAAGTAGCAATAAATGGTTGCATTTTGTAAAAAAAAAAAAAGCTCTCCCTCATTACTTGAAGTGACAACTAAAGTGACCCCCTGATGTGTCTATTTGTGTGTGTGTGTCAGGGGTCTTGTGTTGTGGTGCCTTACATGTGTGAATGCTGCCTCCTGGCCCTGAGCCTTTTGTATGAAGGGCAATGTGATGTGACTCAGACCTTCTGTCTCAGCTTGTTTCTTTGACTCAGGGCATCAGGACAGCAGGGACACTGGCCCAATGTGCTGTGGACATGTAGACCCCTCCATACACATAGTGACACTGAGGCAGTGTGACAGCCAGGCACTCAAACACTCATACACATGCACACTGACAACACTAGTGTGTCCTTCATTGCTACATCATCATATTATATCAAATATAAATGCACATATTCACATTTATGGAGGAGTCCTGGGAAAAACTCTTTGTGGACACCCCTGAGGAGGAGTGAGCTGGGGTACGCTGAGCCTGTTGGAAAGGCAAGGTATTACTTCCAGGTCATGTGATCCTTTGTCGGAAACTAACAGAAAGGGAACATCTCCCAGATTGCATTTTCCCTTTTTATTTCTTGTGTTTAAGTGTAAAATTCTGGTTTCATCGGCTGACCCCTCCACCTTTCCAGAGTGGTGAAGGGTGTCATGTTGCTTTTTAGGAGGCTGCTCCCACGTAGGATGAATAGTTCAAGTATTGACTTTTTTTTTTTAGACCATTAAATGCTTTCCAACTAATTATAGATTTCACACAAGACACAAAACAGATAGTATCACCACCCTTCCTGCTCTGTTATTATTGCAGCCTTGTTTCTTCTAATCTCTAATGTAATTTAATAAGACATAGACATACAATTAAACAGTCTGCAATTTACTTGTGATATTGATGACTGTGTAAAAAGCACTGAAGCACTGAGGCATCTAAGCAGCTGTTCAGATCATTAAAACTTATTGTCAGCCCTTCTCCAGTTTCTCATTGGCTCCAAACCTACACTGTGACAGCTGTTTTGGTTACATGTATTTAGACCATCAATCATTGCTCTTTATCACCGTGGGATTGCCGCTGTTGATGTCATGTTGCATTATTTTAAGGCTGCAACCAACAGTTATTTTCTTTATCAATGAATTAGACTGGTAGCTTATCTTCTTCTTGTAAATGAAATGTCAGAAAATAGCCAAAAATGCCCATTACAGTCTCCCAGAGCCCAGTGATGTCTTTAGATGCTTTGTTTTGTCTGACCAACAGTGTAAAACCCAACGATATAAGGCTCATGATAATAAGAAAACCAGCTTTTGCTTAAAAAAATGAATGATTAATTGATTATCAAAATTGTTTTAAATGTTATGTTCAATGCTTAATCGATTTATTGTGTCAGCTCTACAATGCATAATTGGAATTCTTTTACACAACATTTGTGAACATATGAGTTTGGAAAACCTGAATGACAACCCCTTAGTGGCCTTTTCAAATCTGCGAAAGAATAATGTATCTGTAATGTATATGTAATGTAATCATTTGCCATTAAGTCTGAACAAAGTACATTTTTAATTTTTAGTCATACAGCACAAAATAACAGACTGCCCAGGAAGCTGAGAGTCTTTATACATCAAAGTACAATAAGACTCCATCCAGAGGAGGAAGGGCATCCACATTAGGGCCTTGGCTGTCTCAGCTGGACAGGATGTGGACGCTGACACACACACACACACACACACACACACTCTCCCGCTCAGAGGTTCGCCTAGAAGGAAGCTGGGAGCAACCGGAATTTCCGGATGAAGTTAAGATCCTGTCCCTCTAATCCTCATCATCGTGGCACATACATACTCTCACAATGGAACACGTGGTCTGTTAATATTGAATACACTGTGTGTATTGGGTTGCAGTTAACAATTATTTTAATTATTGATTAGTCTTCATACAACTTTTAATAGTTTCTATGAAATATCAAAAGGCAGTGAACAATTTCTCTTTATAACTTCCCAGATTGCAAAGTAACATCTTCAAAACATTCTGTCCTTTTATTTGAGAAGCTTCATCCAGTGAATATTTTGCATTTTTCCAGCTATTATGCCTGAAATTAAAACTAATTAGTTGAGTAATGAAATAGCAGCGTATTTCTTTCTCTGTCGATCAGTCAGTTCACACAATATGATCATTGCGTAAACTGCCAAAAATATTAAATATGTTATTATACTAATAGCCTACTGCTTATGTGTTACATACAGGTTTAGAAAAAATGCTGAACCTTGTTAACATCTAAGCACAATCATGTTTAGATACAGCATCTTAGTAGCTATGGTGAGACAGAGCTTTATGTCAGGAAATGGGGGAATAAAAAACCATCTTATCACTTTAAACTGCATCAGACAAATGATGACAAATGAGTCTGACCAAGCTCTGTTTTTGTGTGTGTGTGTGTGTGTGTGTGTGTGTGTGTGTGTGTGTGTGTCTGTCTGTCTGTCTGTGTTCCTGAGTAGAAGTTCATTGAGTTTGAGGACACTCATGAACAGGATAAGAAGGACCTGCAGAACCATGTGGACAGAATGGAGTCCCACTCCCGGCAACTGGAACTTAAGATCAAGAATTACGCAGACCAGAGTAAGCGCACGCACACTCACGCACACACACACACACACACACACACACACACACACACACACACACAAACAACACAGACACATACACAACTAAATTCACATATTTGCTGAATTCGATCACGTATTACATCATGTTATTCTTCTCACGGTCTCTGTTCTCCATTGTGATGATAATTCAATGATATCCCAGTAAGATTTTTTATTTATCAGTCTGCTCCCATGGACAGGGTTATCTTCTCCCCCCTTCTTTCTTGTTTTTTTTTACTCTCTTCATATAATCTTCCTCACTTGTTTGATGTCTCTCTCATGGCTTCTTATGCCTACTTTCTCTCTCTCCGCACACACTTACACAACCATACACACTCACGCTCTCTTTCTCCCTCTTTGCGGGGGTAACAGTAATGGGATTATAGGATTTCTGTTATTCCCATCCTCCTAATGCAGCAGTGCATTACCGCCCATCTTATTGGTGGATTAAGGAATGGAAAGTGATTGGTTCTTACATTCTGTCTCGTAGGAAATAGTGGATTCACACAGTATCTAGTGGCAAAGCATCTGGTTTCATTAATTAATTAATTACATTCATTCATTCATTCATTCACACAAAGCTGTGTGAAAACATCAATTTCTTCTATATCTCTCTTTTAGCTTTAAGTAGTTCTGTGTTTAGTTTAGCTCATAATTAACTGTTTCACCTATTTGGGGAAAAATGGAGATACTTGAGTGTACTCGCAACTAGTCAGTGGGTTCAACCAACCCTTCACCACTCCCAGCAAATAGTAAATCATTCATTCATTACTGTGTGTTGCTGCACCAGCTGATTGTGTCCTGAGGCTTCTAGGACAGAGTCCACAGCTACTGTAGTGTTAATAAGGCCAAAGTTAGTAGCAGACGATGAGCAAACAGGACTGTAGGTCACGGTTTTTAAAGTTGCGCTGCTCTCGTCTTGGCTTTATTTTCACTTGCTTAGTACTGAAGGATGATTTTTCAGTTTTGTTTTTTCAGTTGTTTAGTTTTATTTGTTGCTGTTCTGCACTCCCGTTATGGATTCTTGGAACTCTCATTTCTATTCTTTCATCTGTACCATCAGACTGAGATCTAGGCAGATTTTGTGATGTGGGACGCTCTTGTAAAAGACTGCATTGGTCAAGCAAAAGAAAAAGTATCTAACAATCTGATGATGGAGATTTATACACAGACTCTCACCTCTTCTCAGCACATATATATTTTATTAAATGGTGATAGGTGATTATGCAGCTCCCACACAGCTCAGGGAAATGACACTCTTGGCATTTCCGTGGTGTTTTGCATTACATATCCTGTTACAGTGGATATTGTCTTTTCAGTGTTAAACAGCTTTTAAGGTAAATAAATAATTAATTCAATCAGTATCATTGCCTTAATGTTCAGCTACACATTCACTTTCTCCACACAGTGATTTGTCAGATGTGCACGTCACTAATGCGAACTCACAGGAGGGATTACTTCAGACTTCAGCTGTCTCCCCTGCGTAAAGCCTTTCTCACTTTCACTTCATTACATGTCTTCATGAATTCGATGACTCACGATAGCCGAATGAAATCCCCCGGTAATGTCAACACACACATTGGCGAGAAATCATCGCACAACATGCAGAATCTTTAACTGCTGTAATTGATAGTATCCAGGATTTATACTGTGTCGCAGTAGCTCTCCTTGTGGCTTAAGCTAGACGCACTAATAGGGGATTAGTTGTTTTTGTCACTTCATAAGTCAGCCCAACATTGAAACCCATTTGAGTGAGATTACCTCTGTGCCTATTCCCAGTGCCTGCCTGTTAGAGCTACATGATTCCTTTGGATATGCACACTTTTTTTATGTACAGGCTTGTACTATAACATGAAGTACAATGAAGGTCTAAAAGATGTAAAGAGGTAGTTCTGAAATGCTGTTATTTGTTTTCTGGTAGATATTTGAGAGGATCAATACCACTCTCATGTCTGTAAAGGAAATATGAAGCTATCAGCAGGAGGTTAGCTTAGCTCAGCATAAAGACTAGAAACAGGGAAACGGGATACTAACAATAAATTGTTACATCTCGTTTGTTTATTCGGCACAAAAATCAAAGTTTGAAAACGTGAATTTTCTGTTTTACAGCTAGCAGAGACTACAGAAAGCTTTTTGTACAAACAAAATATATAATGTGTTATTAGTAGGCTCTAGAGGTGCTGGTTGGTAGATTTTATTACCTTTGGACAGAGTCAGGCTAGCTACATATTCTTCTTATAGACATGAGAGTGGTGTTAATCTTCTTATTTTACTCTTGGCAAGAAAGTGAATGAGAAAATATCAAACCTTTCATTAAAGCCTAATTAACTATTAATTATTATTGTTAGGATTTTGAATTTGTCACGCCGATTTTTGTTACTGTTAATTATAATTTTACAAATGGTTCAAAGACAAAGTATGATCCTTGTCCTGTGCCTTGTAAGTTGACTACCCACTGAGCAGTGTTGTATTCTGTTTCAGTCGGCCGGTTAGAAGAACGTGAATTAGAGCTCAAGAAGGAATACAACTCGCTCCATCAGCGACACACAGAGGTAAGGGGGAGAGGAAGGATGGGGGAGGAAGAAAGGGAAGGCAATGTTGTCAAGTTGTAATCCTTAATGACTTTCATGACTAGTTTCCTCTGGGTCTTTGGTTTGACTTCTGCAGATGATCCATAATTATATGGAGCATGTAGAGAGGATCAAACTGCAGCAGATAAGCGAGACTTCAGAGTCAAGCGCAGTTGGCCGAGTCAGGTAAAGTCATTACAGATAAGTTTGTATTAATGTTACCATATTCAGTCAAATCTGTTTGATTACATTAATTCTCTTATTTTCTTATTGCACCTAACACTACGGACAAACCTGTGAACAAGTGTATGTGACGTTAGAGGACTGATCTTTGAGAGCTCATGCAGGAAGTTTTTACAATTATCAAGAAGCATTTTTGTTTTTTGTCTTTTTTTGTATCAATTTCAACCAAAAATTTAAATACATTATGACATTAATAAAATGCACAAACATAAGGAAGGCATAGTTTCAGATTACATGTTGTGAATACATAAAGTTAATCAGTTAAAAATAGCAAAACATGATCAAAACATTTTTTTTTTGGTCTCCAGGAGAGAGCGACCTCTTTCTTTGGGGATCTTCCCGCCATCTGGTGGGGTGTCTCTGCTAACGCCAGACCCCCAGGTCAGGGCAGATACACTGGGCACAGAGGCCTGGAGGTTCACCGACCCAACACAACCAAGGTCCAATGCAAGCCTCAAGGTACCTGTGTGGATGACACCTCACCTTTTATCACAGTTGGTGGAAAATAATAACTTATTCCAGTGTGTTTTGTCTTCAAAGAATAAACTAGTGTCTGGTTCGGACTATATGATATCAGTCGTGGGGACAGACTGTAGTGTAGCGTATTGAAAGACAGATAATTCCAGTCCCAACACAAAAATCCAAAAGGCAGATTATTTTTTTGCATTGTCTTTGGTCCAAAGTGTCAGTTCCGCATCCTATATTGTGACATGTTGAATACAAGTGAGAGCTATAATGATCTTATTAATGATTAAAGAATATGGTGTAATCAGATCCCATCATTACTCAGTCTACAAAATGTTTTTCATTCATTCAAATTATGGAATAACTGAATATTAACCACTGCCCTAACACTCTCACTGCGTTAGATGTTTGATCAAAATGAGTGTCAACAGTGTACAGATGTTAAAAAATGCGTAAAATATTGATATGATCGCTTTAATCTCATTTCCTGGCTGTGTTTCCATCCCGCCTGCCAGTGCTAGAAGGTAGAAGAGTTTTGGCTTTGGATCCATTTAAAAATAGAGAGCCTTTGATTAGGCTCAGGCATGTAGGCAAATTTTAGTAGGCATCTGACAAGGCCGTCTCTGTTTTCAGACATCCTCCTTTAGCCATTGATGAATATGCAAACGTGTCTGTTGCCCTGGTGCAGCAGTCAGAGGAGATCATTGCATTTATCACATGAATATTCATAGTAGATGCAAGTGCAAAGGATAACATTGAGATTTATCATAGGAGGTGTATTTTCAGTGATTTCAATTCCTGTTAAACTGCTTTAAATATTACTGGGACATAGACATTATAATGTTCTCTCAGCTTAAATGATGCAAAACAGTGACTCGTACTGTTCAAAATGTTTTTGATGTGTGTGTTATGCTTATATCTGTGGCAGTTGGGACCTGGAGGGGGACAATGTTAATTCTTCTTCCCACTGCTGCGTTTTTTGTTAAAACTGGGACATCAGCTCTGTGGCACAATGCATGATGGGAGTGATGCCGCTGTATGGCTCGTAGCCAGTCACTGAGGGAGAAAAAGGCTAGCTGGAATGTGATTGGTTCTTATGTAATCAGTGCTACAGGATGGTTATTGTTGAGCCATGGCCTTTTGAACACGAGCAGCTTTGATATGCAGACAAGCTCTTAGAGTTAAAACAGAGGTGTCATATTTAATTATGGGAGTCATGGCATGTCAAGTAACAAAAGGGTTAATGACGTGCGTATGCCTGCATGCCAGCCATGATATAATCTCCATCAAAAGTATGAGTCATATAAGCAAGACCCATTCCATTGCCCTTTAAACTGGCTTAATTATGTTTCCTAAATCACTGCTTTTTGTTTCATTCAAAGGGGCATTTACAAAGCAATGTCACTTAAAGGGGAACTCCACCGATTTCACATATCAAACTCTGTTTACATAATAAATGATAAATGTTGGCTGGGGCTGAAGACTACAAAAATGTGAGGGTGTGAACTTATGCTACAATGGCCACCACTAGCATAACTCTCCCGAATCTCTAGCCGAAGTGTCGGCAGCCGAGTTAAATTGTGGGTAGTGTGTGCATTGATTTTGATGTTTTGTTGCATCAGTCTGATAAATGTATAGGAGTGCAATGCTAAATCAGTGGAGTACTCTTTTAAACAAATCAAAGGAGATATGTAACTGGTACGATACTGTACATGGGAATAATGTTTCAAAGGAAGTGTATCATTTTGCAAGCATTTTAGGTTGTGATGATGAAACATTTTAAACACTGTAAATATTGGTTTATATTGGTTAATATCACTTCTACTTACTTCTTTAAGTGGTAGGTTTAAAAATACTAAAATTAACTCCAGCTCTTATGCAGTCCAAGTACAACTTATTAAGGTATTTTGTCTGTAGGTTAGACCAAAGAAGCCACTTGGTTAGGGCAACTAATGATTATTGTCATAAAATAGCAAAAAATACCCATCTATATCCATACATATATTTTATAGGTATTTTATATGCAGAAAATGATAATTAAAGATGAATCTATTGCTTGTAGTCTTGACTAGACAGTCTACACACACACAAGCTTACCTGTATCTACACACTTTATCCCATACAATAGTACTTTCCCATTCACTTCCCAGACATGCGCACTTTAGGGTGTATGCATTTCTGCTGAACTGCTTCTGCCCATTTTTACTCTCCCCCCCCAAGCAGTTGGACTTTGTCGACCCCCCGAAGGAAAGGGAGGGTAAGAGTGCGCAGGACTCTACTTGGGGGAATTCACTGGCAGACGACTGCAAGGTAGTTGGATGAGTGGCGTCTGGCAGAAGTGCCAGCAGCAGCAGCAGCAGCAGCACGCCTGCATTGGCTGTGGACAGCACAGTGTTTGTGTTGTGCGTGTGTGTGGGCTTCAGTAGTCCCCTCCACTATGCTGTTTCATCTTTTTTCAAAAGCCTCTCACTTTGTGCATTTATAGACCCTCACTTCACCAGACCACCTGTGCTATAATGTGCTACATGCAACCACGTCCTGTGTACATTGGGGTCTTTCAAAATCTAAGTGCACACAACAATCCAAGTGTCACAGATGGTTAATTAATTAATCTTTTGAAATCGATAACAGCGTGGTTGCATCTGGCCTCTAATTTGTTTTTCATTTCAGTTGAAATGCATGAGTTTTATATTTCACATGTTTCTTTGTAGTTTGGATTCATTCATGCAAATCTTCAACAAAAGTTAACCTTTCTGGTCATTCATTGTATAATAGCATAACATACATTTATTATTCTGTCTTTTAATGCTGTAGCTGTGTAACATTAGATATAATATCTAGTAGATTTGTACCCTGTCTAGTTTCTTAACTGTTTTTCATGTTTGAATTGTGTGTGTGTTTGTGTTGTGTATTAGAGGTAGAATGGCAGCTCTCATTGTGGCCATGTTTAATTTTATTTGATGTTGTGTGAAGCCCTCCCCCCCTTGCAATCCGTGGAGCTGTGTGTGGACCACATTGTCTGTGTTTGTGTGCTAGCTCTGTGTTGCTCATGTTCTTTGTCTTTTGGTGTTAATTCATAGTATTTGTTTCAGATTCCCAGGTCTTTTCCCTGGCTTCCAATTTCACAAAAAACAGTAGCTTAGTATTTCAGATTATTGTGTTTAAGGGATTTTAGAGGTAGACTTTCACATGGAGATAATAATGTGCTCTACACAATGTAAGAGCTGAGAGAAATTAGACTCTTGTGTCTTCTGTTACCCTGCATGTGTAGTGTATGTAGTGATTAGCACCTTTAACCTGTCCAACCATGTTAACCTGTTTGTGAACTGTGTTGTCTAATATTGTTCTGTGTGTGGTCCCAATTTGTTCTGTATGTTTTCCCGTTGTTTCCATGTCATTTTGAACGGCCACCTAGAAATATTGCTGTAAACAAGTTACCTTCCGTTACAGGATGAGCTGTCAGACTTCACCGGCTCCAAGTCGGCCACACCAATGTCCACCACAGCCTCGGACATGGAGAAGGAAGATGGGAACAGTAAGAGCATGGAGGTGCAGGCTGCACCAGGGACCAGATCTATATCAGTAGGTAGGGTCAAACGCCATGAAACTGCCCTGGTCACATTCAAAAAAACTTTTTTTGTTACTTTAATCATTTCCTAGTCTAATGTAAACGTTTGCAGCTCTGCTCAGACATACCGTGTCATTCCTTCTCTTTATGTTCATATGCTATGTCTTATGCAGGTTTGCCTGAAAATGAGGACAGCTCAGATGTGCAGGACATTATTGAGTCCACCCCTGAGCTGGACATGGATGCCATTGGATACAAGCCCTGCAGGTAGAAAAAACAACATGCTGTCAGGCCAGCTTTTAACAACATTTCACCATTTAGCATTACATCAATCCCTGTTGTTGTTCTTCTTCTAGTACCCCTACTAAAGGCATTGAGAACATGGCATTCGACCGCAACACAGACTCTCTATTTGAAGAGTTGTCGTCTGCAGGCACTGGGCTCATAGGGGATGTTGATGAAGGGGCCGACCTGCTGGGTGAGTAAAAACTTTATCTTCACTGGAGCAGTCCTGTCAGGTCCTGTATATAGATCTAATCTGCTCATGTTGGAAATGTCTGTATGAAATGTCAGTTATGAATTGATTTATTGATTGTGAAGTGAAAAAAAAACAACCCTACTGACAGATGTCTTTCCCTGGTATTTACAATACATAGTGGGTTCTGTAGCTGCTCAGTTTCCAATGTTTTGCATGAGGTGTGAGGCATTAAAATGTATATTTGTGACAATTATACCATGGCCATGGAAAATGTGTAATTTGTAATTGGCTGGTAGTTACACAGGTCATCTTAAACATGGTGCTGATGGTGAACCATGACCAATGGACAAAACAAAACACAGAGTAGTGGTCGACTGATGAGCCGACGCCAATATTTATAGAGCAGGGCGGCCTCATATATAATGCTGATACCAAAATAAAGGAAAGTCTTCTGTGATTATTGATCCGCTATTAACTTTTTCTTATTTTGTAAGTGGCCATTGTATAATAACAGAAGTGTTTAATAATAATATTCAGTGGAGCAAAACTGAACT
The DNA here is from genome assembly GCF_905237075.1 of Dicentrarchus labrax. Taxonomy (NCBI): domain Eukaryota; kingdom Metazoa; phylum Chordata; class Actinopteri; family Moronidae; genus Dicentrarchus; species Dicentrarchus labrax. The sequence continues at coordinate 6,362,507 of NW_026136722.1, read as the reverse complement.
AAATTCGTGTTGTGATGTTCTTTGCCAAAATGTGTTGGAAAAATTATCTGACTGTTCAGTGAAACATGTTGCATACAAATGAAATGAGTAATAACCCTGAGTATTTCTTATACCTTTAATTGCCGCTTTTCTGGGTTTTTAAAAAAAATACTGATAAAGCCGTTTACTGAAGCTCTCCTGTGTTTGGCTAGCAGCTGTTGTTCTACTGATAGTACTAGGTCAAATTCATTGTAACTCCCAATTCCTTGCTGTTTGCTGCAATGCTACACCACTTGCTTTGATCCAGCTGTTGTACACAGTGTTAGCCATCTAGGCATCTACCCATGTTAACATCACCTCTCTCTCTCCCGTATCCCATCCTCTGGCTTTTGTCCATAATCCCAGTGGAGTACTCTGGTGTGTATGACCTCAAACCTTTCCTTAGTTAAACAGTCTCCTGTAATGTCCCCTTTGACCTCTACTCATTACTCACTTTCTGCCATACCCATTGCTGCAGCTCACAGCTTCTTCTTCATTATGTTTGATAACAGTTGACATCTGACAAAGTTTGGTGCATGAATGATGGAGTTCAATGCTTCCTTTGTTGGCCTAACTGTTCTTTTTACAGCAGTTTTTTTGCCCTTGTATCTAACTAGCCTTAGAGACCCAACAATATCTTTTGCTTGTGGAGCCAACAGCTACACATTTAGCTCTGGCTCGTTCATTATTTTGGTCATTCCACTGTCTCAAACTATATCCGCATTTCTCTCTTTCTCTCTCTCTCTCTCTCTCTCTCTCTCTTCCTTATTCTTTCCGCTTGACTTGGATTGCATGGTTTTCTCAGACCTTAGTTTGATTGGTAAGACCCCACCCACTCTATCCATCCTTCTCCTGTCAGTCATGTGACATGTGCTGTGGGTTTGTGTGTTGTGGTAGTGTGTTGTGCTGTGAAACCTGCAGTAAAAAATATCTCACTAGGAGATATTTCACATGCTATATAGTTACTTGTTGGATTTTACCGTAGTAAGAATACTCCACAGTAATGCACATTAATTTGTAGTGTTTATGTAGTTACTGGTATAATTTGTTGTCAGATTTGTTTATTTTTTTGTAAAATAAACGCCTAATTTCAGTCATCAATTCCATTCAGGTATGGGCCGGGAAGTTGAAAATCTCATACAGGAGAATTCACAACTGCTTGAGACAAAGTAAGCACAGAAATATTTCTTTTTTTCAGTCGTTCCTTTGATCATTTGTCCCAGTTAAAATGTGCCAGTAAGTATTTTACAAGTGTTCTTAAATGTCCTTCCCCGGTCTCTCCAGGAATGCTCTGAACGTTGTGAATAAAGACTTGATACTGAAGGTGGACGAGTTAACCTGTGAGAAGGAGATGTTGCAGGGAGAGCTGGAGGCTGTGATGCAGGCCAAGACCAAGCTGGAGGACAAGAACAGAGAGCTCGAAGAGGAATTCAAAAAGTAAGTCAACAGTCATAGCAGGTAGAAAACTCAATGATTTGAATCATCAGTCGAGAAGACCCTGAGTTGTCTCGAATTTTGTCAGTCGAATATCTCATGCACTTCTGTTTTTTAGCTGTGCCATTGTCGACAGAGCGACAGCATGGCAGGCTGTAAACTTTACAAACCGACTCAAAATGACAACAAACCACAAAACTAACTGTGAAGGAAACAGAGAAGAGTGATGGTTAACGAAGGGGAGTGTGACCGCCAACAGCGGAGCAGCGGCTGCTCCAATGCTCTCTGCCCCGGTTAATGAAGTCAGCTAAACCACGTTTGAACCATCCGGCGGTACAACCTTCTCTACTGCCGTCCGCCGGAATTGACTGATTGATTGAACAGCCAAATTCTATTCGACTGACTAAATTCAGAGTTGGGTACAGCCCTAATCCGTTTCTTTGCTTGTAAATTGTAAAATAGCAACATGATAATAACTGTCTTTTCCAGAGTGCGACTTGAGGTGGAGGAAGTGAAACACAAAACTAAAGATGAAGAAGATGTGAGTCTTTTGCACAACAGTGTTTGAGAGTGCAGACATATTACGTAATATACATACACAGCATAAACAACATGTTTGTTTCTGTTGAGATGTAGCCCATTCCCATAATAATAAATGGTTTCTGTGTGGGTTTAATTGCGTGCTACCACAGAGTGATGTACCTACAGCCCAGAGGAAGCGCTTCACCAGAGTGGAAATGGCCAGAGTACTGATGGAAAGGAACCAGTACAAAGAGAGACTAATGGAGCTACAGGAAGCGGTGCGGTGGACAGAGATGATCAGGTACAGAACAAAAGGCTGCATATTTACACACATACGTAATCACATTTTTGTTTATATCACGGTTATTATTAGAATAGTCTCTCTGACTCATGCTTAATATTGACCACATACAAACTTAATCCCACTATTGAATTGTTCTGTGGGCAATTATATCTGCTGTGTTCTTACCTCAAAGCTGAAATCCATAACTTTACACAAGTGTTGAGTTTAGCAAAATGATACAATGACCATGTAACATAATAATATAATATTGTTGTATTGTCTGAACTGATGAACTTGGATGGTATTGCTGCAATCAGACATACTTGTGCAACATGATGAACAGTTTTCAGTAACAGAGCATGCAAATGTATCCACCCTCAACAGCTTCTTAGTTATTCACCCACCAAACAGATAAACATAAACAAAATTTAAGAAACGGTAGGAGATTCTCAACCTGTGCTTGTGTGTCTTCAAACTAACAACAGATAACATGATATCATCTTGTCCTCTTCTCTAGGGCCTCAAGAGAAAATCCAACACTCACAGAAAAAAAGAAATCCAGCATCTGGCAGTTGTAAGTCCTCCCAAATTTTTAATTTTATTACAAGCTACCTCCATCAGGGATTTCGTTTTGACTGCATATTCCGAGTTAACTCCTGTGACACTTTCTCTCAAATATTCAAATACAATTTTTTTTCTCATCTTTTTCCGGGATGTGCTGTTGAATTGGCAGCATTAGGTAAAGATGGTTTAATAAACGTTTTCCCAGCCAAGCCTCTCTCTTTCCCTCCGTTGACACAGAACTTCTCCTCCATTACAAATGGATCCAACTTTGATGTGTCTTTATCCATGATATTTTCTCTCCGTGCAGTGCATCAGTTGTTGTTATCACAAACTGCTCAGACATGACTCTCCTTGTGCCCCCGGGCTTTCCTGTCTCCTGCCTGCTGTGTGTCTTTTTGATGTTTTCCTACTCTGTCTGCTCATAGGGAGCTAAACAGGGACAGAGTTCCCCCAGCAGCCTAAATACTTGTACATCTTCAGTCTTAAGTCAGGTTGTACCTGCAGACCAGTTTGCTTTTGGATTATAAATCATTTTTAATAGATTTGGTAGATATGTATAATATAGATGTCAATGAACTATTGAACAAAAACAAAGCCGTAAGCTAGAGCAAGGTTTTAGCACAAATAGTCAGTGGTGGGCACATAAATCCCTGGAGACACATCAGTGTTCAGTCTGCTATGATTTGAGTGAAATATATTAATATTGTAACAATGTTTTGCACCTTTTTTGCATGTAAGATTGATATGGAAAGAACATATTGTACAGGATAGTATGATACAAGCACTATTTTGAGATAATGAATTAGATATGAAGGTATTTTATTTGCTTTTCTTGAACTGTGCTGTTTTTATGTGTTTATTTAAGAATACCAAATGGTTTGATTAAGTATAATGTACACTGGGATATATACTACTTTTCAGATAGACTTTGCTTGTGTATTGTGCTCTTTTTTTACATTAGTGCCAATGACATATTATTCACAGTGCCCACATGCTAGACTACATTGTAATAGTTTAAAACTAAAACTATCTAACTTAGTCACTAAAGATATTGTTCCTACTTAGTGCTAAAGACACGATTTGGTCAGCATTAATTATGTATTGATGTCCCAGTTAAATGCGATAGACAGTGCTCAGCTATTCCACGACTCCCAGCATGCTTTACGTCACTGTACAGTAAATGTTGGTGGTGGTTCTTTGGTTGTCCGGTTGGTGACCCCCTACCTTGCTTTTTCCCTGCACTCCTGTCTGCTCTGTTTTCCTCTTGGCTTCCTGTAACTTCACCACCTGCAGCTTCAGCAGACTGTTTAGCTCCTCCTCCAGTTCCCCTGTCATCAAGAAGGTGGAGTCCCAGTCCAACGTGAAATACAATTCTCCGGGCACCTTGGTGAAGAGGAGTAGCACCTTCTCCCAATTCCCCACAGAGAAGTCCAAGACCTTCGACTTCCTCAATGAAGAGTGAGTAATGAAGTCAAGGGACTGTGAGTTTGATATGTTATATCAAAGGGAACATGAAATTCTGATGAGGGCTGATGAAAATGAAAATTGATATTTGAAATTCAATAATTTCATGTTAATAATAAAATTCAATAAAATCACTTTGTGGCTTGGATGAAACAATAATGTTATAATATGCATTAAATGTATCTGCAAGCTGCTCACATCTCTGTCGTTGCTCTTCTTGTAGTAAGGACCAGTGCAGTTCGCCATCACGTAAAGAGCAGAAGAGAGCCCAGTACAGACAGGTCAAGGCCCACATGCAGAAGGAGGATGGACGAGTTACTGCACACGGCTGGAGCCTGCCCAGCAAATACAAGGTAGGAAGTTCACTTGAATCAAGTAGGAGAACATATGGCTGGTAATTTATTATATCAGCGGTAATGACCAAGACTGTCAGTTTTAGTTTGGTTACAGTTCACTTTGTTCACTTTTAAAGAAACATTTATATTAATTTTTCACCAGATGGAGCCCAGCCTCATGAGATTAGACATATATGAAGGTACCACTGACATACTGATAAAATGAAGATTGAGTATTTAGGTGATTAGTGAATATTTCGCTTTCATTTCATTTACTAATGAATATAGCTGTAGTTTTTTTCTTCTGTGCCTGTATAGCAGTGTTTCCTCTATGCTGATTTTGGAGCAGCGGCCCGCCGCTGTTAAATTTCTGCCGCCACGGTATCAGAAATGGGGCAGACGCACAATGTAGTCACGGTTGCCTTTTAAATGGTGTTCGGACGGGCCTGCCCCCACTGCTAAAAAAAATCCTAGAGGAAACACTGATATAGGTTCTATGTTCTATGTTCTATGTTCATGTTAATGTCAGAAAATGTAATTTATTTACTACTGCATTGCAGTACTGTGAGCCCACCCTCAGATAGCATCAAACCAACTGCACCCCTCTACACACTCCCACCCCATCAACTTTTAGGATTTGGAATTACAGTTCCCATGATGCTTCTGTGGATGTAAACAGAAAGTAAAATGGATTCAGTGAGTTATGTTGTGGGCTACAACTTTGAGCCTCATTTATTTGTTTACATTTTTGTAAATTGGCTTCTGTAAAAGTATGCTGAATTAGTAGGGATGCACAATAACTTTTTTTTAAAACCGATACCGATTAACTTTCAGCTCCTGAAGGCCGATACCGATAACCGATAACACACACACATATACGTATATATGACCTAAGATCATGACATTAATACAATGAACAAACCCAAAAACACTTTTGAGTCTTTAAATGGAGATATTTATTTTTTCCAATGAAAAACTATTGGCAAGCCTCTCAAAAAAAAAAAGGCCCCTTGAACTGATGCAAATACATGCATCGGGATAACAAACTGAAAAGCGCATTCCAGAAGTTCAAAAAAATAAATATATATGGAAAATTGATGCACTGACACAAGTTAGATTCAAACATTTCTATGTAGACACAATCTGAAAAGGTGCATTCCTCAATAACAATAAATAAAATGTGCATAATGCACTGACACAAGTTAGACTTGTCTGTGTAAACAAACTGAAATGCATCCATAGTAACAAAATTAAGTTTAAAGGATTTTGGCTTATGGTTCCATTCAAATGAATACCTTTTCACTAAAGTAAATGAGGTTCAGTTGTTTTATCGAGAGAGAGAGAATTAATTATAATTAAACTATTGTAAATATTGTTTTCCTTTATTGTTATTATTATTAATTTTGATTTCAAACGCTTGCTTTGGCAATATGTACACTGTTACATCATGCCAATAAAGCCATTTGAATTGAGAGAGAGAGAGAGTCCGTCGAAGCGATGGCTATGTTTCAGGTGACTTATCAGGTTTGACTTATTGAAGCTCGTGCTACTTTTACCTCCTCGTGGAACTTAATTGGAACATTTGTTCCAAAGAACAAGCGACCTGTCTTCTTCAGAAACTTTGTAAAAGTCCCACACAATCGACGCCATGTTATCTGTTTTTAAACGTAAGCATGCTGTGCTGCATTCACAGTGTAACGGAAATTCCCTCTTCCCATGTTTGCCAGTCGTTCTTTCTGCCTTTTTAAGTTCATGTTTCTATTGTTTATGTGTAACATGCGGAAAAATACTGTGGATATCAATTCAAGTCAGCAACTACCAAAATTATGACCGAGTTAACGAGTTCCTTTCCGACATGAGGGGGTATTCTTGAATTATCCTGCACCCCTATGAATTAGCTATTAGCAGTTTCTATTTGCGCTGCTGAAGAAAAGGTGTTTTTAGTCATATTTATGGAAGATCTGAGATAATAATATTGCTAAGTGTGAGTCAGGCTGAATCTAAAAATATTTGTACCATATCAAATTGTGGCTCACACCTCACATCTTTGCCACTGCATCCTTCCCAAACAACCTTTCACAACAACTCAAGATGATTTCTGTAGTTCATGTAGCTGCTGCAGATGGTAAATGTGTGCAGAATGTTACAGAGAAATTCTGACTTTGGGCAGTATTGATTATGTTGCCCTAAATTTGGGTGAATCTCTGTTTTAATAGCCCATTTCCTTCGCATGTGCTGGTTATACCCCGACAGGTGGCAAATGGTGGACAGGTGGAGAACAAGATGAACTTGCCTGTACCAGTATACTTGAGACCTCTGGATCAGAAAGATGCTTCTATGAAGGTACGTAAGTGAACAACTAGTTAACACATAGACACAAGCTGCATAATATGTGCCTTTTTGTACATTTCCTTAAATTCTGAAGAAAATTACTTATTTGTAACAATTTTTCCTCTGTTCCCAAGCTGTGGTGTGCTGCCGGGGTCAACCTGTCTGGGGAAAGGACATCAGAGCTCACTAAGCAGACAAAGGGTTCTCAGAGTAGCCTGGACCAGTTGGAGCAAGAGAGTAAGGTAAGAGTAAGTCATTAAAGGAAGAGGCTGTAGTTATCATGTTGTGATGTTGTATTGTTATCATTGTTAAATGGATATTACTCTCAGTAGTTTTGTGAGCTAAGAAGGTTCTCCAAAATTTGGTTAAAGTTCTGTTTGCTGATTTTGTGTTGTCTGTCAGGATCAGGAGAAAGGGGAGCAGGAGAAGGAGCTGGTCCATCAGGACGAGATGTCAAGCAGGGTCTGGGTGTGCACCAGCACCCACTCCTCCACCAAGGTTATGGTGCTGGACGCCAGTCAGCCCTCTGACCTACTTGACAGCTTCTATGCCTGCAACACCCATGTGGTCTGCATTGCCAGTGTGCCAGGTAGGCTGAGTGTGTGTTTGTGTGGGTTTCTTTGTTTTTTCTCTATGACTGCATCCTTTCTTTTCTATTCTATCAGCACTAAGCTTTGACTGTAAGGTTTGTATTGTTTTTTTCAGGTGTGCTGGAGACTGATTTTCCGGCAGGTGAGGAGGTACCGCAAGACTCCGAGGCTGGCCAAGGTGACGGGGTGTCACTGGCTGGCAGTGTGGCCAGTGTGAGCTCAGCAGGCAGCGACAGCAACATGGCAGCAGAGGGAACCACTGCGATCCCCCAGACAGCCACCTCAGGTTCCACTGACCAGCCAGCTGAGCACAGCGGCATCTCCGGCTCAGGTAGTTCTCAGCTGAGAAAATGCTTTGTCCTTATTTGTTTTGCAGCCGTACTGCTAACGTCTGCTGGCACAAGTTTTGTGGCCACCATAGTTTCTCCTTCACATTTTGAAAGCCAAGTTCTCAGTAAGTGGCAATCTGCAGCTTGACAGCTAAATGCCAGTAAATCCTACATACTGGCCCTTTGTCTTAGGTATTATGGCTCACTCTTAATTTAGGTAGATCACATTGGTAAACTATGCTGCACGGCTAACCTGCTCTGGAGCAGATTAGCCAGATAGATTCATTTACATTCCTACAGAATCCCAACATGGACAGAGGTACTGACTTTGAGACAAAATGACAAGAAATAAAGAGCAAAAGCCTTTTTAATCTATCAGTAGAGTCTATAATTATGTCTATGTGTCCACTCTAGGTTTAAAACATAATCATTTGCCACACTAAAAGCCTAAATAACAGGGATTATAGCTGCATCTTGATTGCAAGTTTGCTCTTTCCCCAGCAGGATTCCTGACAGTGTAACATGATGTCACTTTGAGTATTGAATCTTTTTAGACTGAATGAGATGATAATTTGAAATATAAAGTAAACCTACTGTTGCTTTATATTAGAAACTATATCCACACACACAGTAATGAACTAAGTAAATTATAGATGCAACGTTTTAGTCAAATTAACCATCGGGCATTAATTTCTTTTCCTCACTTGTTTTGCACTATTTCAAGTATTTATAGTTTTCCTTTCTGCTTTGGCAGTAGATACAGCCTTCAATTATAGTTTTTATATTTGTTTATCATGTGACAAAAGAGCACCTTAATGTCTCTATGGAAATAAATGTATTATCTTTCAATAATCCACACTTACTTGAAACTAGGGCTGAAAATAAAATGTTTTGACCATGCATTTATGATTTTAATAGTTTTTTTTCTTAATAACAAACTACAAAAGACACCATATGTTTGGAAATGTGATGTCTTATCACTGGGCTCCTTCTTCTCATATGAGATACTATGGGAAAAGGATTCCACACAAGATGAGTGACTTGATTCGAGTGGGGCTTGTTTCCTTAGCTGCTGTACATCCCCACATTACAACATTGTTGTTTTTTTGCATCGTTTTAAAAATTGAATTGAACAATTCTAATTAATGGATGTTGTATGTGATCTGCTGTGATTAAGAACTCCACCTTTTTCATGTGAACATGCTCATAGTGGGACTGGATTATTTCCCCTTTGATTAACACTGTGTCAATACCTGCAGTTGAGCTGTCCAGAGAGACCAGCCCAGCAGAAGACGGCGTTCCTACAGCAGAAGAGGCAACAGAAGCGACAGAGGCTAACGCTGGTGTGGGCGAAGAAGGAGAGGAGGACCAGGGAGCGGATCAAAACCAGCCAGGAATCTACACGGAGCATGTGTTCACCGACCCACTGGGTGTGGGACCCACGGACTCCTCTCCCTCTGACGCACAGAGGTGAGCGAAAATGTTTTAGATCATCACTTCTAAAACTGTCTGCGGTTTGAGTAAAATAAAGATTTAGGAAAATAAAGCCAACAGGTTTTTATTAAAAAGAGACTTGATTTGAACATTTTAAAGTCTGCACAGCACCAAAATTAGCTACTGCAGCTAATGATAAACTGGAGTGTTGAAGTCAGTAGTCAACTTTGTTTGCATTTTACCTCTAAACCATTGACATCATGTATAGTCTGCTGTTACGTATATGTACAAAACAGTTTCAGTGTAAAATTTTTACATTACAGAATGAAAACATCGATATATTTATCATTCTGAGGAAATGTTAATAAGAGCAGCCCTGGTAACAGTGATATGTTATTTATGATATATAATGGATCAGATGTGCAAATTGTGCATTGCACTTAAAAAAACGAATGAATCTTCTGCCCCCGCTTTGATCCAGGGGCTCCGGGCAGGATGGCGTGACTTCCCTGCCAGATGACTCTGACCCATCAGAGGGGGAAGTCCTGAGGATGAGCAGCGCCCTCCCCACCATGTGGCTGGGAGCTCAGAATGGATGGTAAGCAGGACAACAGCCACTAGAGGGTGCTATTAGTGCTGAAGCAAAATGTCAGGGGTGGCAAAATAAATAGAATGTTATAAAGAGAGATTCATTCAATTGATAAAATTGTATTTGATAAACATTTTACTGTTCCTCATGAAGCTTTTCCCAATTTGTCTTTTGACATTTGTACTGGCGTGAGCACTTACTGTGCTTTTTAATATGTGCCTGCCTGTTTTAGAATAGAAGAATAGAAAAAACTTAATTGGCCCCGAGGGGAAATTTGTCTTGGGCACAGTGCAACAGTTTGTTGCTTCACAGAAACAGGCATACCTCAACAACAGACACACATCAAAAAACAATAACAAAATCAACATAAAAACATCTTAAAAACATGGAAGACACTACATTTTAACACTGACAATGTGGCAGCTTAAAAAGAGACTGTAAGAAGTTTTTGTGTAATAATGCTTATATCAAATGTCATTCTGAGTAAATGTATCCGTTCCGTTATACTATTACTTATTATTATTGTTATTATTACTTATTTTTCTCATTTAGTTTGATATCCAGTGTTGCACTCTAATCTGCCTTTCTTCATTTCTCACTCTTCAGTCTTTATGTCCACTCATCCGTGGCTCGATGGAGGAAGTGTCTCCATGCCATCAAGCTGAAAGACTCGATCCTCAGCATAGTGTGAGTACAAAGTCAGAATCAGCTTTATTGCTAATTAAGTCCTCACATACAATGAATTTGCCTTGGTATTACACAGTAACATTACACAGAGTAAGAGAAAATAGGAAAAGGAAAAACAAGTTATGTACTGCAAACGTGTATATAAATTATATAAAGTTGGTTGAGGACACACACACACACCAAATATACATGAAAAAATCTTAATGTTTATCTCTTGTTACAGGCATGTTAAAGGGAGAGTCCTTGTAGCTTTGGCTGATGGGACATTAGCAATTTTCCACAGAGGCATTGGTAAGTCTGTGGTTTGCACTCTTTGTAGTTGAGGAAGCTATAAATAACACGCTGTTTGATGTTTTTATAGTATTTACACTTTTTGTCAAAACCTCTGATGGCTATTTTATGTCACAAAGCTCATCCAGTCTAAAGTAAAGTTTGTTTCTCCTAAGCAGACGGTCAGTGGGATTTAACCAACTACCACCTGTTGGATCTGGGTCGGCCCCACCACTCTATCCGCTGTATGACGGTAGTCCATGACAAGGTGTGGTGCGGCTACAGAAACAAGATCTACGTTATTCAGCCGAAGGCAATGAGGATAGAGGTACAGCTGAGATTTTATTGAATAAATGTTGTTTCTTTTACAGTCAAACCACAACCTATTCTACCTTTTGTAATATCATTTAAACTTAGCTTTTATCTACAACATTTGAAAATCCATTTAGCACAATATTCTAACATCACAACATCTCAATCTGTCTTTTGTCTGAGAAGAAGTCGTTTGACGCTCATCCTCGTAAGGAGAGTCAGGTGCGGCAGCTGGCCTGGGTTGGAGACGGTATCTGGGTGTCCATCCGACTGGATTCAACTCTACGCTTGTTTCACGCCCACACCTACCAGCACCTCCAGGACGTGGACATCGAGCCCTACGTCAGCAAGATGTTGGGTATGCATACTTTTCTTAAATCCTTATCGCTTCTCTGACTTTTATCTGACCAGAACAGTTTTTTTTTACTCTTTAGTGTGAAATAATCACTGTCTGGAGTTTCTGTATGAAGGCAGCAAGAAATATTTTTAGACCATTATCTGTATATTTTAAGTAGTAGTAGTCCTCCAGATCTTTTGCACATGGACAGAAACAGCAAACAAGTGTGTGTTCTGTGTGTGTGTGTGTTGCAGGTACAGGTAAACTGGGCTTCTCGTTTGTGAGAATCACAGCTCTGATGGTGTCCTGCAGCCGACTGTGGGTTGGGACAGGAAACGGCGTCATCATCTCCATCCCGCTGTCTGAAGGTATCACACACCCGAAACTCTTTATTGTCTGACCTCTGTGATCTTGAGTAAGAATGAATTTATGTTTACCTGTGTTTCGTCTCTGACAGTGTGTGGCTTCAAGCAGTTCAAGCAGTCAAGTTTTCTTCTTCAGATCTAGAAATAGTCCACAACATAACCCACTTTAAAACCCCAACACGTTGTTTTACACTTTGTTGTGTGTACGAATTAAACAAACATTATGTAATATGTTAATTGGTGAGCTTTAGAGTGGTCAGTAGGCAACTTTTGTTACCTTTTGAACAGAGCGAGCCTAGCTGTTTCCTCTTATTTACAGTCTTCGTGCTAAGCTAAGCAAAACTTACCTTACCAAGACAACCAGGTTGCCATGGACGCAGGTCTCACAGTCACTGTGTAGCTTGCACATCACAGTTTGGCAGGTTCATACTGTTCTCATTTGAAATTGAGGAGTGCTGCTCTCTTTTAAATATTAAAACTTTTGTGAGCATGTAAGCTAGTTTTGGTGACTGGCAGCCTGTCCCTCGTCTCCATATTCTTTTTTCTTTTTCGTCTCTTCCGAACAGTTCGCTGTGCTTCTTGTTTTCTGTCTTGTCATGGAGTGTGAATATGTGAGAAAGAGCTGGGTCTTGTTTCTGTTTAACCTTTTAGCTTCTCTCCCACAGGCTCCACTCTGTGGTCAGAAGCACAGAGCTCTCTTTTCGCATGGATGTCTCACTTTGTTTACGCTTTCAAAAACATTGAGAGCTAACGCACTCCTCTGTTGTCAGACTGACCGCTCTGCTGTCTGTCTAAGGGACTGTGTGCAGTCATAACCCTGCTTTGTCTAATTTTCTGGATGGGAAATCAGTTTTCACACTCGGTTGTACATTTCCTGCTCTCAACCTAAGATTTGATCGTCTCACACCATGACCTTACCTTCTGTCTTGTGCTCAGTCCCCTTCCCCCACAGACCTGTTTTGAAGTCTCTCGTCTTCCCTGCTTCAATACAGCACAGCAAAATAGAGGAATGAAAGATAAAACGCACATTGTGACGTCAGTGGCTTTTATTAATTTCTTTCCTTTTTTATTCTGCAGCCAACAAGACGACGGGAATAGTGCCAAATCGGCCCGGCAGTGCTGTTCGGGTTTACGGTGATGACAGTTCAGACTGTGCCATGCCAGGCAGCTTCGTTCCATACTGCTCCATGGCCCACGCCCAGCTGTGTTTCCATGGGCATCGAGATGCTGTCAAGTTTTTTGCCACCGTGCCAGGTAAGTGACGAGAGCAGACAAATGGTGTCAGGTTGGTGGCATCAAGTGGCAGAGACGGTGACAAATGCTGCAAAATGCAAATTGCCAGGTTCACTCAAATTACTGAATTCATATTTGTGACATTTATGTAGAGCTAGAGCATTTGATCAATTGGAGAAAAATTAATGTTTAAGTCATTTTTCAAGCAAAAATACCAAAAATGGTTGGCTTTATCAGTGTAAATTGAATATCTTTGGGTTGTAGACTGCTGGTTTTACTACATTTTCACATTTCATAGACTAAAGCCCTATTCGCACGGGACTAGTATTACCTGGGGACCTCTAGTAATTTGTAATAATTGCGGAGGTCGTCTGTGATCTTAATCCCGTGCGAATCAGCCATGTCCGTAATTCGTAAAGTAAAAATTCCACCGCAAATTACCTACCATATTTCACCAAACACAGAGGTCATGTGATAATATTAGTCCCGTGCGAATCGGCATCTCTGTGATTTGGGGTCGTTTTTTGTTTTTTTTAAGGTTTTTTGTGTTTGCGGCGCCTTTTTTCTGTCTTTTTCCCGGTCGAGAATTATGAAGGCTGCGTTGGCAATTATAAATTAAAGTTTTGACAGCATTTTGATGTTTGTGGGCATGCTGGGAAAACAGCAGACGGACACTGATGTGAGAAAGATGTTCGAGCCGTTCGGCAGCATAGAGGAGTGCACGGTGTTCCGCGGGCCCGACGGTAGATCAGTAACAGACTGTTACGCATAGGTTACGCAGAGCCTTGGCATCATATCCGGGGGATAATGTCAGTAAATTCGAGTTAAAACACAGACTTCGTTTATCCCGTGCGAATGCACCACACGAAACACAGACGTGGTGGGGTAATTACTAAATCACATGAGGTCCCCAGGTAATACTAGTCCCGTGCGAATAGGGCGGAAAATAGTCACCAGATTAATTGATAATGAAAATTATTAATTGCAGCCCAAAATAAATTGATGAATGCTTTGACCTATTAAGTCAATTATGGAGTAAAAATTGCAGCTGTTCCCTAATCACAGTTTTTTCTCCGTTCTTGTTACATTAAATGAAAAATGTTTTTTGACTCTTGGTCTATTTTTGTCACAGGTCAGGCCATGCCCCCTCCAGGCAGTGCAGATTCAGGCTCTGACGACCCCGCATCTGAGTCCTCTGACACGGCGTCCTCTGAGCCCAAAACATACCTTGTCATGAGTGGAGGCGAAGGCTACATTGACTTCAGAATGGGTGAGTATATCACACCTCTGATGAAGCACAGAGGTTGTGCAAAATGGATTCACTCAGGTGGAGCATTCATCTTTCCTCTCAAAAGCAAAATATTAAAGGATTCATTTGAATCCATGTGGAAAGTAATATAGCTCTGTTACTATGCTCTAGTGTCTGACTATTAAAACTGGTTTAAAGGCCCAGTGTCTCCATCTGGAGTTTGTTTGACTCATCGTTTTCCTCCTCAGGTGATGATGTCGGTGAGTTGGACGGTTTATCAGAGCCAACGGCCAACCAGCAATCAGCACCCACCAAGGCCGAGCAGAGCCACCTCATCGTCTGGCAGGTCACAACCTCTAATGATTGAAAAAACAAAAAAAAGACTGTTGTGTTGACGCCAACAACCCCCGCATGCCCTTCTCAAAGTTTTTAATTTGATATTACTGATTGTTCTTAATGCCTGATTAATTGACTACTTTGTAAAAAAAAACAACAATTATTTTTAGTCCATTTTTTGTACAGTTTATTCTTTATGAATTTGAAATGTTAACTTAAAGAATACGTCCAAGGTCCAAGTGTAACCCTCTAATAGGTTGCATGTTGGAAAAGCTGGTGCACACAGGGAAAAAGGCCAAGTCCACGCGACTAAAGGAGTTAGTTTGATCAGGTAATGTACCGACGTTGTTCGTCTCCCAGAAAAAGGGTTTAGATGTGAAAGATAAAAGGGAAAGAAGTGCTTGAAGCATTAAAAAAAGGAAATAGGACGTTTTAAGTGGAACTGAAGTATATTTTATATTATCCACATAAGAATTTTACATTTGTAAACCACATGTCTGTATGTGTGTGAGCATCAGGTGTGTGTGTAGGCATTCACTGAAGTCTTTTCCTGTGTTGAGCATTTTTATTATCTTTTCCATTAGGGGCCAGGTGTCGAAATACCATATCCACAATTCAAAATGTATACAAAATTTCAAAAGGTTCAATTCTTTGAATGTGTTTTCTGAGGCTGATTACTCCACTGTATTGTCTGATTATTAGAAAAGCAGCTTGCACGTACCAGTGGTAAATTAAATGTGCTTTTACTCAGCAAAAGCTGTACGATGAAATATTGCTTGAGAGGGTTATATTAATAATGAATGACACCGAGCCCTGTTTGCCACAGGTTTTATGTTTAGTGATATGAATAATGTCTAAGCAGTTTGGGTACTTAAAAGGTTTCCTGTGACTAGAAGAACCAGCTTACTATACTGTAGGTTAGCATTAGCCTGCATGGGGAAATCCTGTATCCTCGTCCAAGTGTGTGCGCGTGTGTGTGCGCCTGCTCGGACGTTTTAAAGCTAAACCCCCTCGTCTGTTGTGTGAGGAAAAATCTGCCTGTGCCACCGGTGTGTGGCGCTTCCTGTTTGCTTCAGCTCATTGGCACTTTAAAATGTTACATGTTAGTCGCTTGAGGTTTGGAAGAACACCGATGGTAATATACACTACACTACTGTATGCTAATTGTGTGAAGGGAATAAAATTTACATACATTTCTAGCGAGGTGTCACCCCCAGTAACCAAAGGATGAAAAAACAAGCGCCGTGAAACTGACTGTTTCATTAGTTTCTAACTTGAAATGTCTCGTGAGTCTAATTTAAGGGGTATACATGTGTATTTTCAGGGTGTCATCTCATTGGGAAATAGGCTTGAATAAGGGAATCTGACTAAAAACATTTTTGTGTGGCACCTTCTGATGGACATGCACACAGCACTAAAGAGAGTATCTCCTGATTGCTTCATCATTCCTTATTTTATCATTACAAATACATTTGTTTTTGTCATTATTTTGGGCATCGTGTGTATTTTGTATTCATGTGCGAGACACTTTTGTTAATTAATGAGTATTTTGAGGAAGACTGTAACACCGTAGCAGGATACCAATATTAAGCAGGTGTTTTCATTTGTTTTTATATCTGAGAAGTTGGGCCAAGATTGGTCTTCTGTCCATTTCAAAATAGTAACTTTATATTGTGTTTTTTGCCATTCCAGTATTTAGTATTTATTTCCTTTTGTTATCGAGCCTATCTGGGTTCAGAATGTAACTTTCTACATGAGCAAAATATAATAGGAGGCTATTGTACACAAAATAGTCCAACGAGTTTACGTGATTGTTAATAATGGTTAAATAAAAGAAATTGATGTAATCATGTTGGAAATTTTTGACAAACCATGAGATCAAAGTGTGCAAACAGTAACTTGGTTTTCAAACAACACATTCATGTACTAAGCTATGCATGTTTTTTTTAAGAGAACACTGCTATTATTTCAGCTAAATCTCCATTTATTACCACCGTTTTGGGTGGGGTGGATGTCTATGTGTGTGTTTGTGTGTACAGTACATGTTTACATGTAGGAGTTTGAACGCAAGACACATTTGTCAGTGTGTGTTTGATTTTTGCAAATGTGCGGTGTATGTGTGCTCACTGTATGTCCATCTGTAATACCCCAGAGACTGGCCACATTTACCCGTTGTACCGGGTGTATCTGGCTGCCATAACGGTGGTTCCTCCTGGCCAATGTTTGCTAGAACAGCATCATATAGCCTTATTTTTAACAATCTATTAAACTCAGTTTCATGGAGAAGTTTCTGTTATCATGTCTCATTTTTATTAAATCCATTTATTCTTTTCACTGAAAGATGTGGCAGATTATATTAAAGGCACAGAAAACATATTTTCTCTATCAGCTTCTTATTACAAGTGATAGGGTCGAACATGAGTACAATATTTTCTGACAAAGCTAGAACAGTTTTGGTTATTTCACTGATTTAAAGTGGGCAGGGCTTCATTGAAAGGGTGATGTCACTTCTGCACACCAATCAGGAATCTGATGATGGTTTGATTATGTTGCTGTCAATCAAATCTGGTAAAACCATACCCACACAGTCCTAATAAAGCAGATTGGTTGACTTTTTGAGTGTGAAACTCTCAATAAATTATACAAAAAAATATTTTTGTATCTTCGCCATGAATAATAAATATAAAGAAATTACTGGAAGCTTTTCAGGGCCTTTAAGTGACCAAAACCATAATCCTACAGTACACTGATGTCTTTAAAAAGCTAATCTTTGACATACAAACACTGACCCAACTACATCTTCGGGAACACATGCAGAAGTATTTCTATGACTCAGCAACATGAGATCCATCCCACTACTTACTGCATCCCTTAACACAGCCAAATGACAAATCCACCCTTTAGAACTGAAAATATTCAGGTTTAGTTGATGACATTTTAATGCCCAAAATGCATAAAACAATTGACTCCCTGAAAATAATTGCCCATATTTCCACCAGATGGCGCTGTATGTGTAGTTTCCAAAATAGGCAGACGTGTCCTCTCAGTTCCACAGCGGTCATATTCAAATATGATTCTCATCTCTGGTAACAAAAGACATGATGTAGAAGAGCAAGCTTTTATTCATCTGTGTTTCATGCCATCATCCTGCTCACAGCCCATGTAGACTCTGCATGGGATTCTTAGGTTGCAGGACAACCAAATAATTAGTATAATGAAAAAAAACTGTGAATCCACTCAATATATTCTAATTATATCCTCTTGCTCCTATATGGCATATATCAGTCTGCTCAAAGAACAAAGGCTTGTCGGTGCTTAAGATGAAGAAACACTGTTGCTAAATGTAAAGTGGCAACACAAACATCAGATTTCTCTAGTTTGATACAGTCTGTGCTGTGTTCATGTGGTCTATTCCTTGGCCAGCAGGAGGCTGTGCTGTTCACTGCTTTTGTAGGATGCAGCATCACCACACATAACAATTTCCATGAAATTACATCACAGCGTAAAGCCCACCTCCCACCTCCGTCTCTCTCTTTGTCCCTCAGTCCCACCTCATCCACTCCTCCTCCTCTTAAGCCATGCGGGGGCTGACAGCGAGGCCTGCACACACATACAAAGAGGTTTTTGACGTCACGGAGTGCGTTGAAGCCCAGACAGGGGATTCTTGAGACTGTAACATGCCAAGCTTGGATAGGCTTGGATAGACATGGATAGACAATAGAACTGCGACGATAAGTCTATTATTCTATTATTTACCAACTTCGATATTTGATTAACTTAATTTTTTAAGAAAAAATGTCCAAAATCCTCTGATTTAAGCTTCTCAAATGTGACTATTTTCTGGTTTCTTTAGTACATTGAGTATCTTTAACATTTGAGGACTTCACTGTGGGTTTTGGGAAGCAGCAATCGATATTTTTCACTATTTTCTGACATTTTATAGATGAAACAACTTGTGAATTAATCAAGAAAAATGTTGGACAGATTACTATAGATGATAACGAAAATAATTGTTGCAGCCCTGTTAGACAAAGAACGGGAGATTTAACTTGTTGCGTTGTGCTCACAAGGCTCATTGGATGGAAGTACGGAAGCTCAATTTAGACATGGATGACGGTATTATATAAACCCAATGTGTCCCAAAATGCGGAGACAGGGTTCAGCTGTGTACCATTCCCAGCTGCCTCCTTTGAGTCACTGTCCCTCTCTGCTTCACAGAAGTCGATCCACACATCAGCGGTCAAATGTTTTGATGTGCTTTGTTCTCTGTTAGTTACTAGTGATCGCAGAAAATGTATCACTTAAAGCGAGGTCCCTATTTTGTGTTGGGTGCTGTTTGACATGAAAGTCATAACCTGTGTTTGGTATGCCGATATCCAGAAAGAACTTCAGAGAGGGGAAGACAAGGACGGAACATTTTCAGTGGAAAGAAAGGAGAAGGACAATGTTGCTGCTTTTTATATATATATATATATATATATATATATATATATATATTCTCTCTTCTGTATAACAACTTCATAACATGCATATCCTTATGAAGTGCATCCGTGAGGTGCAGTTCATAGATGTGATGGTTTCAAGGATATCTGTGGTATGTCAGCATAGCGGTGGTGTAGCAGTGTGTTGATTTATTTTGGAGACATTTCAAAAAAAGGGGGCTGGATGAAAGCAAAGTGAGATAGGTAAGAAATCCATGAAGGAGGAGGAGGGAGGAGGAGGGAGGAAGTCAACAGAGAGAGAGGACATACTATCGGTACTCCACCTCTGCATGCAGTGCATGGTCTCAAATATTTGATCATTAGCAGTCAGTGCTTCAGGGCTCCTATCAGTCCTCCACAAACACTATTGGCAGGGCTGTGATATCTTCCCTGGGATTTAGTATGTGAGTGCTTGTTGGTACCACTGCTTCTGTTTTGTCTGTTAAGCCGCCGTGACTCATTCCTCATCTTAACTACAGGATCTTCTTCTGTTCATTCCAAATGATGCCTGGTGCTACTGCCAGAAATGTAAAATCAATCACTTGCTCCCTGCCAGAGCAAACCAACCTGATGGAGCTGTTCTTCCAACATTCACACACACAGCCCACCAAAATGAGAGAACTACTAAATTCTACAGCTACAGAGAACACACACACACACACACACACACACAGTCAATCCCACACTCTCTGATTGAACCACAGTATGCATTTTCTCTTGTGTGTACATTCACAGGCAGTCCTTTGCTGTTTGTTATAGATATAGCAGGTCACACAATCACGTCACTGTTTCACTAACAGAGTGAAGCTTTTCTATCAGGCAATACAAAATACATTTAATATGTAGAGACAAAATGGGCAGGAAAGGGAGTTTATCAAGGATCCAACCTTTAAAAAATTAACCTTCTATATACATGTGTCTTAAGATGGCTGCTTACTGTAATACTAGGCCACGACGTCCTGAACCGTTCATACGGTAGGACAGGTGTTTTATTTTAGAAAATAGGTTCACTTAATCACACAGTACAATAACACACAGTATGTGCCTCTGTCTGTCCCTTTCTACTTGCACTACATGGGTGAGTGTGTGTGTGCACATTTGAACGCACGTGATTTAAAAGCCTCCCCCGGCCCTGGTGAGAGTGCCTTTGGCCTCCCGCGGAGGTGCGCAGTATTTCACTGTGATGGGCTGGACTAAGCATTTTCTGAGCCAATACAGGAAAGCAACACAGCATTCTTAGAGCGCGCTGTGCACACTGTAAACACAACACAAGCCTGCAGGTGAGGCCTCATCGCAGCTTAAATCTCTTTAGCTAAAAAACTAAAAGTAGACAGACAAAATGGGCTATTGGCTGTGGTGTGTGTGTATGCCTATTTATAGCAAATGACTAAAGTGCTGAGGGGGCAGAACTAGGGTTGAAAACAGGGACACAGTTCAGTGTGACACCATGTTCTTGCTAGCAGTGAGGCAGTGAGGTTATATATGGATGCAAACCAGTCAAATCCTTGTCCTCTCTTTCTCTCTCTCCTCCTTTCCTATATTTAGGGAGAGCTTTTGAAGTACACAAGTGTGCGATTTAACCTTGTTGTTGGAATGGGAGGAAACCTGAATCTTATTTCCACCCTGCTGCCCTCTGTCTCTTTCTATAGCTGCTGAAGTTAGACTCAAAATTTTAGGGAAAGGGTGGATGCCAGTGCAGCCACAGATGCAGAAAAAGAACAAAAACATATCAGGCTATAAGTGAAGCGTGCTTTGAATTATCGACCGGGTAGATCAATGAGAATCAAAGCGTGTTTGTGTGTGTATAAATACATATGTGGTGTTTTTAGTAATGAAGCATCTGCAGTTTATGTGCAGTTCTTTGTGTGTTTGTGTATGTGGAGCAGCGCGAGCGAGCCTCGCTGTCGTCTGAGTGACATCACTGCCCAGCAGAGCATGACAGGCAGCAAGGCCACAAGCTACGGGGAGATGTGGGTAATATTACCCACACTCCTCGCTCCTTTATTTATCCCCTCCTCCCCAAGGGTCTGGTTACTCTTTCACCGATGACGTAGACATACTGCTGTTATCACTCTGCCCCCTCTTTCTCCCTGTCAATTTTCTTTTTGCACTATTGTGTTTTTGCATGCACGCAGCAACTGGATGATTTCAGTCTTATGAGTCACTCTCTTTTTCCCTTTTGAATTTTATGATTCATGGTGCTGGCAGTGGGTTTCTCTCTGAAGAGGCACTTTAAGCTTTCAGGCACTCTGTACTCTTTCTGACAGTCTACTTCTATGATTCAGCTTTATATCCTTTGCACACATGTAAACAAGAGAGCTGAGTACTAGTGAGACAGACTTGGTTAATAAGGCTCTGTCTGCCTCATGAGTCACAAAATATGCATGATTTTCATTCCTAACTACTGTATAGGCTATGTACTTGTAAAACCATCTTGGCAAATTTACCTAACAATGCCTAATTAAATTAGTTTTTTTCCTGACGATAAATATAAAAGTCCAATTTACGGAAGGATTATTTGTCGAAACCAAATGGAACACAACCAGACTTTTAAAAATGTATTTTAAATTGCTTGGCCATTGGTTTTGCAGGTTGCTCTCCTTTTAAGGATTTAGTAATGTGGTTTATTGAGTAATGAGGAGTTCACGTCTGTTCCACTAATAGACTCTAGTCTGTATCATCTGGTCAAAATATCAGTTTGTCCAATATTGTGATTTATGACCAAATGCCAGATAAACTAATGTCATTCCCATCAGCTTCAGCTGCACTTTGTAATCTGATAGCATGCTTACACACAAACCTAAAAGGGTGAATATTATGCTACAACATTACCTGCTAAACTTCACCATGTTAGCATTATTAGGGAGCATGTTAGCATGCTGACGTTAGCATTTAGCTCAAAGCACCACTGTTCTTATACCCAGCCTACTGTTGCAGAGGGGTTTCTTTAAAGCTAAAACATGATTATTGCATATTGTCTTCAAACACCTTTGCAAAAGGCGGTGGTAGCCTGTAGGACGAAGCAAGTCAACAGATTACCATGACACAAAAAGTTATTTTTACAACTTTTGACAACTAGAGGGGGAAACAGTGACCCTAGCTCTGTCCAAAGGTAACAACATCCACCTACTAGCACCTCTAACATTAAGTTATTATGTAACAGGCTGCCATATTGCCTCATCAGTCTAAATCCAGCACCTTGTAATTTATAGCTCTCGAATTTGCAGCCATGTCATTCCCATGGTGCAACTGTTCAGTCATAGGCGACAAACAAACACACAGCCTATATTAGTGTGTCTATCCCTCTTGCATGCAAGTCCACTGACACCTCACCCCTTCCCATTCCTAATCAGCTGTCACAGTCTAACTGCGTCTGTGTGTGAGTTAGTGTGTCTACACCTTTCAAAGTTAATTTCACACTTGCTGTACTTCTGACATCCTCACTGAAGCAGCATCCGATCTGCACTTGACGACTCCAACTAAATAACGGACACACATTAAACCTAAAGAACTTGCTCTGATGTGGACATAGCAAACACGGGTTATGATTTGACTGTACCGTATGTCAAACATATATTTTTCCTACAGAGGTGGTATGTGAAGGTTGCGCAGTAAACCAGGCCTGAATAATAAAGCTGATGACTTACACAATGTGCCTACCTGTGCAAGGCTGCCATTTCCTGCTCAAGTCTATCATGTCTACCCTCCCTCACACAACTATCTCCTCCGCTTCTCTTTCAAGCTCACCCTCCCTTCAGGATCAGCCCTCCTTGATGCCCCGCTGCGTGGTTTCATCTGTGGGCTACATCCTCGCTTTTGATCCCTCAGTGTCGTATGTGATGTGGCCTAACCGGGGCTCTGAGCTGTGCTGACCTTTCCCAGGGGCCCTCCCATGTCACGCTCATCTGAAGACCCCTGGAGAGAGGCCCAGGAAAATATTGACATCTTCCATCATCAAAAAGCAGCTGACATCTTTCTGTGTGCAGTATGTGTGTGTATGTTTGTGTAATTGATGTATATTCATGCTTTCCTCATTGTCTTGTACCTCTTTATCTTCAGAAAATGTGTGCGTGTGTGTGTGCGTGTGTGTGTGTGTGTTTGTTTGTGTGAATATGGTGTAAGTGCGCAGCTTATTGATGGAGGTCTTGAAGAGGAGAAGTTTTGAAGTCATGCATAACAAATTAATACTGATTAGTCTAGATCTCCTTGAGGTGTTATCTTCGTGGGTCCTAAAGCTCTCAAAGCTGGTGTGTTCATCAGCTCTCTGGGTGGGAGGGAATATTGACTAATAGGGCTAATCTACGTAGGGCTACATTTTCAAAACTTTTAACATAAAGGACCTTTTCCCCAGTTAATCAATGGGATTGTAATAAGGTTCCAAGACTATATGTGCCTCAGTTCGCTTACTGACAAGGATACAACATACAAAGTAATAGTACTAAAGAATAATGAACAAGTCTACTTCATTGTATCCTGTAAGCAGTGTATTTAAATCTAGTGTCAAAAAACAAGCACTGATATAATTCATATCAATAAACACAAAAGTATATTCTTCTTCTATGAAATGTCATGCAAAGCTGCAAGAACCTCAAAACCGATGCATAAAACAAACTCAAAATGCTGCACACTGTGACTTATGTAGAAAATATTATTATCAATATAATATTATATTTTATAATATTATTATTATATCTCTGTGCTAATTGTTAGACATCAGACCTTTGGACTAATTAGTCAACAAGATACTTTGGCAACCAACAACCAATAGGGCCAGGAAATGCCTCTAGAAAATGCACAATGGCAACACAAGGAAAAAAACAATCAATACAAAGTTCCCCTGTGAATCTTTACAGAAACATGTCAAGAAAAAAAACATCCCCATTTAAACCATTAGGTGTAAGAGCATGTTAAAAATCAATCCAAAAGCTTCTCTGTGGAGTAAAAGTTCCCTCCCTGTTGGGGTATATTGACCACCTGTATGCCCATTAACCGGAGGTGGCTGACATTATGTTTATTCTCATTAAAGTCCTGAGAGACTGGAGATTTCCTGTCCATGTTGACCACGCTTCTAACAATTATCATGCTGAGGAAGGGCTCAACCTCAAACGCCCATGCATTAAATAATATTTTCTGCATAAGTGACTGTGTTTTCAGTTTGTTTAATGAACTAATGCAGCGCTTGAGAGAGAGATTATTCCCACATTTTCTCAACTGAGTACCTGCAATTGTATATATTCATTCATTCATATATTCAAAACATATTAACACAGTTCTACAGTATGTATGAAGACTCCAATGACTATGTCAGCAGAAAAATTATATAGTTTACAAAAGGCACGTTTCCTGAATTTAATAAAGAACTGCTCATTTGAACATCTATAAGTGCTTAACATGGCACAACATGTGTTATTGCAGGCCACATTAGAAATGTAATAGATGGTCTATATTCTTCCACAAGATCTATTGCATGAGTCACAGTTATGAGATGGCTCATTAAAATGCAAATTTGTTCATTTATAAAAACAACTAACAGAATGACAGTTTTAAAATGAAAATGTGAGCAAACTGTAGTTTTAGTAATAATCCAGACACATGATGTCGAATAACCTGTTGACTCTGGTTTACAAAAGTGTTTGCAACCCAGTGCGTTTTTCTTCTTCAATTAAATGGATTTATGTTGATGTCAAAGTGCAGGAAAGAACAGACATACCTCTGCAAGTGATATCTACCCCTCTGAAGACCTGAGGACTGATAATGCAAGGTTAGATGTTACTATAGGTCAAGGTAACTGGAAGACATAAAAAAGACAACTGAGTGTCTGTAAACTGTTGAGAGAGCAGTGCCTAATATATTTTTATACTTTTATATATACTTTTACTTTATATACTTTATTATATATATATCTGTTCTCATAATATAACGTTTGTATTGCATTGTG
Source organism: Dicentrarchus labrax (assembly GCF_905237075.1). NCBI lineage: Eukaryota > Metazoa > Chordata > Actinopteri > Moronidae > Dicentrarchus > Dicentrarchus labrax. Next base: position 6,337,406 of record NW_026136722.1, on the reverse strand, counting down.
AAATCAGTTTCCAGTGCTCATCTTGTGCATCTTAGGCGTTTTCTTTTGTATGCACACAAAAAGAAAACTAATGCATTTCCCATTGTGTATCTTTGTAGCTCTCATCTCAGGATAGAACATATTTATTGTTTTTATTTAGCATGTGCTTGTCAAGATTGATACCACTGACATGTTTGTATGCTGAGTATAAAGAGCCAGCCAGCAACTGGCTAACTAAGCTTAGCATACAGACTGGAAACAGGAGGAATCAGATCTCCTCTGCTCTGTCCAAAGGTAAAACAATTAGCCAGTGGGCACACATCATGTCTTATCTTTTTAATCCGTGTAAAAAGTGTTAAAATTACAACTGGCCGGTTTGTGGAGGGTTACGTACTGGATATTTTCTAGGATTATTTCTTGGCTGTGCCCAATAACTTCCTGGAATCTCAGCTGGTTGCCTGGCAACTGGTCCTGTTTTGTGTAGTGGACCTAAAGTGGGGCCATGGTGTTCATGGTCACTGGATGATGTTTTTCATGTATTGTTCAGCAGTTGGAAAGCACCCTGATTAGTACAGGCCACTGAACATTTGCCAGCACAAGGTGGTTGGTGGTGGTTGTCTTAGAAGTCACTACATCATGTCATTTAGCTACTTTTGTGGTAAAGCATGTTGTATCACATCCAAACATATCTCATATTCATCCTCACATATCACATATTCTGTAGTTTCCCACTATCTCCCATCTAACTTATTTATATCTCTGCCACCATCCTGTATATTGTTGTTTGTCATTACCTGACAGCAATAGGCACAGAGCTACATCTGCTAGTCTGTGTGAACTCTGCGAGGGCTGAGATGACGTGATTATACAGTTTGAATTTCAGATGCTTCACGACCAAATGGAAAAGAAAGGGAGAAAGAACACATAGTGAAGAGAAACCCAAACTTCAGTATATCCTCTATGGTGTTAGTATAGATACATTATACTGTATTTCAATAAAACTGATTGAAACATAGAACAATGCTGACCATGCTTTAAAGAAAAAAAAATTAAATCATATTTCATCGAAAAAACTATTCAACATACTGTATCACTGTAAAAAGATGCTGTCGTGAGACTCAAAAAATAACTTGTCAAAGGTAGCTCCATTATACCTACTCCTGGTTTCCATAAATAACACATGGAATTGGAAATGAGGGTGTGCGTATGTATACTGGATGGAAATGCATACTTACATTGTTTTCTCCCTCTCTCTCTCTCTCTCTCTCTCTCTCTCTCTCTCTCTCTCTCCCTCTCACACACACATTAACACCGCACACATGCATAAGCAAATGTTTTGCTGTCGTGGACCATGATGTGATTACTGAGCATCTTTGGGTGCAGTGGCAGGCTTTGTGGTGAGACAGACTCATAAATCTCTGACAGGAAGACAGACAGAGAGATAGACAACCCAGCAGATGGGAGCAGAGAGACTGACTCTGCAATTAGTTTACTGTAAGAGTGCCACAAGTCTTTTGTGTGGGGGCGATTTGTCATTTTCACTTAGCAGTACAACTTTCGTAAAAAGTCGATCTTGAATGTAAACACAAATGTAGATTATGTGCTGGTTACTTCAGCACAAGTACACAGGCCTACAGTTAGACAGGAACTCAGAGTTATTCAGAGATTAGCAGCAGACAAATAAATAGAAAAAAAAGATAATAGACTTAAAAGGAGTTTTAGGTGGAGCTTTTGTATTTTTTTTCTGAATAGTTTGCTTTCTTACTGAGAGTAGTACAGGTCTCATGTTGTGTAGCTGGAGCAGCAGCTGGCTAGCTTAGCCCACAGAAAAGGTGGAAACAGGGGGTAAACAGTTAGCCTGCCTCTGTCCAAAGGTAACAAAATCCGCCTGCCAGGACCTCTAAAGCTCACTAATTAAGATACAATATCTTGTTCGTTTAATTTGTGGAGTAAAAACAACAAGTTGTTGTTTAACGGGGGATTGTGTGCCAAGTCTATTTCTTGGCTAGCACCAGTGACCTCCTGGAGTCTCTGCTGGTTGCCTGGCAACTGCTCCCGGCCAGGAAATAGATTACATGCCAAGCTAGCTATTTCCAAAAGTTTCCATTCCTTGTGCAAAGTTAAGTTAGCCTGCTGCTGACTCCAGCTAGGCTACATATTTACAGTACAGACCTGGTGGCATATAAGCGAGTAGAAAATAAAATCTGGTAGTTTGGATCAGTGGAATCAGGTAAATCCGAACTGTTGATGTGGTCACCGTCATTTACCGACCGTCCAATAACACACATACAGATAAACCACCCAGCCACAGTGTCTCCTCTGCCTCCTGGGTGACTTTCTGTGTTTTTGCTGTGAGTGAGCTGAGAAAACTGTCAAAGATGTGTTCCCATGACAACCTCCATCCAGCTTTAGCAAGATGAAGTATCAGGGCCTTTCTGAGTGTGTGTGTGCGTGTGTGTGTGTGAGAAAGGGAGAGAGCGAGAAATAGACAGTTGATGTGGGTGAAAGCAATTTCACTTGAAGCATATAGAGAAACTTGGACATAATGTGAATGTTTTTGTGGGTAAAAGGTGACCGCTGATGTGGCCAGTGTGTAGAGTTATCAGTTAGCAAATTTTTTAAAAACACCCCCCAAGAGGACACCTTTATTTCGTTTCCTCACATGAATGGGAAATACATCACAGATCACATTTATGGAAACATCCACACGCGCTTGCACACAACACATTCGGGATTACCCGCGAGCAAGATGAAGTTGTAGCAGGCTGAGGTCCCGGCAGACAGACTGTGCTGGATGTGTATGTGTTGTTATTTGCGTCACGTCCAGCTCAGAGGTGAAGGACTACTACAAGTGTTGTTATACCACAAGAATATCCTCTCTGAAAACATTATAAGAAGTCACAATTGTAAGTATACTTTATTTTTTACACACTGGGGAAAAAAAGTAAACTTTTAATCTTTCATATAACCTTACCTTGAGATTATTATCTTGGGTTTAAAAATAGGTCATGGTTAGTGATATTGGCTCTTCTTATGAAATATATCATCTTGTGACATGTTTCTGGCACCTGTCAGCTCATGGCCAGAAGTAGTCGCTCACAGGGTGCTCCTGTAACTCTTCCCTATCTCCCTATCAGCTTCTCCTTCACCGTAGGTGTTGTTTTCAATCTCGCTCTCCACTTCTATCGTCTACCTCTCATCCAACCTTCCCTCCCTGTTCCCTCACATCTTCATATCTCAGTTACATGGACCAGCACAATCTTTTTTCCATATCTGCTGTTTACGTTCTTTCACATTCAGTTTCCTTAAACAGCCCACAAAAACACCTTAAAAGTAGTTAAGTAAAAAGTAGTTTACTTAAGTAAAAAGTAGTTTGAGTAATTCTTTTTTTTTTTTTTTACACACAACTCGTGCAAGACCAAGCACATCCTCAAAGCAGCAATTTTGAGATACAATCTGGCTGAAAGTTCAATTTATAAACCTTCCCTTCGGGGGTGTAAACCTGTATTTCATACATGACACCTATGAAATACAGCGGGAGGAACAGCGGCTTTTTGGCTTTTACTGAACGATACACACGGACGCACAACTTAAAGACGGACAGCAGGGAAGAAGGGGAATTAAATCTACTAATGTATCTGCCAAGGTTGGGCTGCTGTGGTGGAACATGGCTACCTGACCTCTGGGACGCCCCGCAGGAACATCCGTCTCTTTCATGACAGGCTAGGGTGAAGAACTGGTACATCTTAGCCGAAGGGTAGAATGGCATTTCTGAGTGCACCGGCATCCATTTCTTTACGTGACATAGTACCTTGGTCTTTACGAGGGTCAAGAGTTCACGTAATAAGATTGCGCTGAATAGATTGATGACGGATTGGAAATCAATACGGTGCAGTGTCCGGTCTGGTGTTATAGGGTGTTTGGGGCTAAGAATAGTCGGATCCAGTTTCATGTGATGTCATTTTGAAAAGTGTGAAACGCATTCGTTAAGACTGCAATTGGATTTAGTTAGAAATGTGATCTACTGATGCATGAATCATATTTCGGTGTGTTTGTGTCCAAAATCACACAAAAATGCCCCGAGCTCACAGCCAGGAAACTGGAGGTTGTCAAAGATTATAATACTTCTAAATCTCCTTTTTATAATCATATTACAAACCTTCCATATCTCTAGTAAATATGGCAGCCTTCACGGGCTTCTTTTAAATGACTGTTTTGTTTTGCAGTGGGGACATCACAGTGCTTTGTCCCTCCTGTTTCTCTGTAGGAGTTTGAGTGTTTGCCCATTCCTCCTGTGTCCTGCTGGCATGTCGCACAATGCCCTTTTAGTGAAGGAGAGCTGGTTGGGTGTGAAAATGCCAGTGTTTGTGAAACTTCTTGTGCACTGAGGTGTAGGGAACACTTCCAACCCTGAGGGATATTTTACTTTTACAGGAACATGGGCACCGTTCATTTACACATTTCTAACCTTTTTTTTGGGGTGTGTGCTGAGCTTCCAATGGGACTGCAGCTCCTCACAATGCTGAACCAGTGATTTTAGTTTTCTAACAGCATTTTGTCTCTTGTGCTTTGCAGGAATTGGTTGGTTCAGTACACTGCTTACGTATCCTGATCTGTCCCAATGAATACCACCTGGATTGAGCACCAGAGTGATGCTACAAAAGCTAATATCACATTTGCAATCAAGATCTGAGGTGCGGCCTTTACATAGGCCACTGATGTGTTGAGACCTGTGTGTATATTTGTGTGTGCTTGGGTCTGTTTCCATGCAATCGCCACAGGCTCATTATGTTACTATGCCTGTTCTCCCACGGCTGTAAGCCTTATCACTAACTGGTTGTGTAAACTTGTTTTGTTATGGAGCAAAGCTTTCCCGTGAACCCAGATTAAAAAAAAATAAATACAAAAAAACATTTTTAGGCCCTAGTCCAAATGGTTGACAACTCTTTTCTCAAGCTCCACAATCCACAATGTCCCCAACAGTGGTGGAAGAAGTACTCAGATCCTAAGACCTCATACAAGTGTATTGGTTTCTCTCCTCTCCCTCCATCTACATCGGTCTCCTTTGTCTCAGTCTTTTCATCTCACATACTTCAACATTCCAGTCGCCATCCATGCCTCTTTGTCAGCCGTTGTCATTCTGCACTGTATGTTTTAAAGGACTTTAAAGACTAGATTTAGACCATCCTAATTAATTCCCATGGTAAAAGGTTGTTTTCAACTGCTCAGACGTGGCTGCTGTAAAGTATCAAGGGGGGGGGGGGAAGGTTCAGCTATCTGAATTTGAAATGTCAGATCTGTGGGTGGCTGAAGCTGGAGTGGTTTTTGAAGAGATGGAGGGGAGCACCTCCCTCACCGAAGTCCTAGTAATTCTGCTGAAAGTCAAAGTGTGAATGCCGAGAGTTGAATGTACATGATTTGTGCGCATACATAGGGACACACACTCGGTCACTGCACACAAACACTGACAGAACTGTGCTAATCAGCTGCTTAGCTAAGGTAGATTTGCTCTCCAGAGTCTTTGACCAGTCACATCCTTGAGGAGTGTGGCTGAGGAGACAGAGAGCTTGAGAGAGTAGCTTTGGTTGGGTATGAATAGCAAGTCTAATCGCCCCAGGCCATGGGAACCAGCTAGCTGCGAGGCTGAGAATATGCCTGATTGGTGCTTCGTGTGATAGCCAGAGGGCTGCTCTGCCGGGCAGGACGGTGACCCACAGTGGGAGGGGATTGAGGTCAGCTTGACGCTTTCTGCCACCAAAGCAAGCTCAAGCTTATACAAGGGGAATAAGGAGCACTGGAAGTTATTTTAGTGTACAGTATGTACAAGACAGATATGGGTGAGAGAGAGTGTTTTTCAATGAGCTTACTGGGAGCTTATAAAGTGTAAGATAACTTTAAATAATGGTCTAAAACCCAAAGATACACTGTGGACTATGGGAACAACACATGGCTTTAGTATCAACTGGATCAGTATCAGCAACACTGTTGTTTCCTATGACTTTGCATACAGAAATACACAGCAGTACTGTATATTAATAATGCATATGTAGTGTTAAGATATGGAGGTTGCTCCGTGAGGTCATATTGTCTTTCACAGCTTGTTGGTCAGAATTTGCAGACAAGCATTTCTCCCACTTACAGTAACAGAGCCATGTCCATGCATGTTTTTGCTCATTTACTCCAAATCACTCTACATTACTGCTGACTATTACCCAACGGATGCCATATTAATTAAGATTTTTGTCTGTTTTTCGCCCAATGCTTTACATTCCTGTCATGAGAATCCACTTGCAGAGGTTTTGCTTCATAATCCATCACAGTGAACATCATATCATGTTTATTTTTGCAGAAGTTGAAAAGAACCATATGAATTAGGTTGCCTTTTGCATTAAAAAGCTGCAGTTCAGGCTAAATTCTGCACAAAATATGACCCTTGGAGGCCTACAAACTGAATAGTCTCTCTCTTGATGAACTAGTACTGAATATCAATATCCCCCAGTAAGAAAATCATTACCCTGTGGTGCACAGTTCCTTCAGGATCGAAGAAATCCTAACAGCACCTGACCTTCAACGATCACCTCCCAACTTGAGAAACATGTTGGTTCTAATTGAATCCTGTCTTTTTGCACCTGATACGCGAACATTGCATCTCAACCCTTCTACCCAGTCACTGTTCATAAATTTTTTAGTCGGTATTGACTCTCCCTGTCAATATTTCTGATACATAAAGGGGTCTTTAAAATTCATGAAGGGTATGGCAGTGTAGGTCATAGAGCAACCCAAATGAGCACCATTCTTATCAACCCTGCAGACATACTAGCAAAAATCTGCCTGCTTCTTCTTGTGGGGCTGTGAAAGAACATGGAAAATGAGCTGAACTGAAACGACAGAGAGTGGAAGAGGACGAGGGGGACAAGAGAAAAAGAAACCAAATTTACAGTGGAGACTGGCAGAACTCCTGCTGGCTTTGCCCTGCTCTGTCTCTAGCTCCTTTACTTTCTATGATTCACATCCATCCAATGCATGCAGAGCAAAAAAATAAATACAGAAAATCAAAACTGCTGCCCCCTCTGCTGCAGAATATAGCAGGTCAGGCTTGTTTGCAGAACACTGAAACATTGTTCATATAATAAGAACTCCCTGGTTAATTTGTAAGGATAGTGATGCTGTTTTGGACTGGTTGTTGGACGATAGTTTGACCTGTGAATGTGCTGGGTCACTACACACTGGGAGGCGTCAGCAGAGCTATTAATGACTAACTAAGCTCCATCCGTTCTCAGATTAGCAGTGTGCCAGGGTGCTTGAGGAATAATCAACGGCAGAGAGAGCGGTGGCTTTCTCTCTGACAGCTGCATCACATTTATTTCTCTATATCTTCTCTTGTTTTCTATCTTTCCTTCTCCTTTCCCATAATCTTTTCTGTCTCGCCATCTCCTCTATTCAGTTTTCCTACCTTTCTAATTTCCACTGATATTTCCCTCAACAGATCTCTTCCTCTTTCGTATATCTTCCTTTTTTTTTTTTTTTACACTTTGTGTCAAAATCTGTATTTCCTATTATCCCTTTCCCTCACCTACTGTTTCATTTTTTTCTCCCCGCATACTCTTGTCATTCCCTTTTTGGACACCATTAACCTTTTAAGGGAAAGCCGCAGGCCGCCTTGGCTCTCTAAAAAAAAGCAAATATTCACACCACGGAAGTGAACTTGAGGAATCCAGAGGAGAATGGGACACACTTTGACTGAGTAAAACTCTCTTCTCCCCTCTTTATCGCAGTTATGCTTACTGCAGGACTTCTTTGACTCTTCACAGGCGGCAGTTCTGAGAGGTGACAGAAAAATAAGTGGGGATGTTTGGATCATTTTATCCGCAATAAACACATTTGTAAAACACCATGCGAGTGTGAAAGGCAAATGCTGCAAATGTAATGCTGGAAAGTCAGAACAATTCATCTGAAAAATACTGTACACATCTGACATTTTCAATGAAATGACTGTTGATTAATGACCATGAAGGCCGTTTGCTTCTGCAACCCTGTTTATTTTCTTTCCTGCAGACAGTCTGCAGTTATGTGCTGTGTTGACATGGTAAACATGAGGGGGAGGCTGGCCACCGCATCAGTAAATGCCATGACCAGGTTGGACTCTTAATTCTGTCCATATTAGCTGTTATTATGCCTGTTTATTGCTGCTTAAGAAACCCAAGACTGATCTAAAATAAGCCTGAACCTTTCTGCTTGTGAACTTCATGCCCTAAATAGCCAAGAGGAAATTGTGAAAGGAGTACTGAAGGTGAAAAACATGCAGGATTGAAATCATATTATGTTTTTGGGAAATTAAGTGGTTAACAGCTGTATCAGGCCTTTAACTAGGTTATCTCACTAGTCTGGGAAAACACTGTGCCCAGAAACATCTGTGCATTATTGATATTCAGGGATTTGTTTATATTTTAACACACAGAGAAACAGAGCTACTGTAGATATAGATTTCCACCCAGGCAAAACTTGAGGGTTCAGGGTGCGGATGTTGTTACTGTACCAGAAAAAATAACAATCTAATAATTTACAATGTGATCCTATATGCTATATTCAAAGAGCATATTTTGGTAGCAGGTTTTGCTGACTTGGTCCCTTCTAATCTAAACACAGATTGTTTTACGCCATGTGACTGACGCTCAGCATAGTGCAAACATTAGCAAAGTTTATTAAAATTTGACTGACTTTAGTGGGTAAACATTTGTTAGATATCTTTACAGAGAAACAAGGTCCTGTTTCACTCTCCCTCCCGTCTTAAATTAACTTCTGGCCAGATAGATATGAAAAATAGTAAAAGAGCTAGATGCAAAGGGGTTGAGTCAATTATTTTCAATATCTGGACATAAAAGATGTCTTATATGTGACATACTGCAACATATGATTTCAAAAGAAATCTACCAGCCAATCATAAGTGAGAGTCTCTAGCAGAACTAAAGAAAAGTAGTCCCTTTGTTAATGTGGTTGAGTGTGTCCAGTTCAGTGTAAATTTCAGCCCGCGCAGCACTGTCAGAGGTTAAAGTCTGTGTGAAATAGAACATAAACATAACCACTCTGCTCAGTGTACAGTCAGTCATGTTAAGATCTTCTCTTTTTTTTTTTTTTTTTACAGCACATCATAACTCTCGCCCCTACACCTCGCACCCTGAGGTGTCAGAGCAGTGTGTGCTTTATGACGGTCACAGGGGAGACTGAAAGATTGGATGGACACGCCTTAATACCATGAAGGTCACCATGTTGGCTTTGTGTCATTGTAGAAGAGGTATCAGATTCTAACCCCAGCTGTACATGCTCTATATCTACTGTTAAAACAACAGAGGACTTGTCAATGAAGCTTTGGCCGCTGTTGTAGCTCGGAGAGAGACAGCAAAAAAACAACAAAAATGAGCCCGTTATGAGCAAAGTGTTTAGAAATTGATTTTGTTTGAGTGAGCAGTGTTTTTTTTTAATTTTCATCAGCCCTGTACTGTGGGATTTATGCCACCCCTGTCTAAAAGTGCCCTCACCCTGTGCTTTATGGCACTAATATGAATCAGAGTTGGAGTGCAGAGAGCATAGGGAGTGTAATATATGTCCACTGGCTCACCTCTAGCAAGACCATCACTCTGCCTTTACTGCAGGTTCCTATTGGATGCTAAGAATGTCAGGAATAAACATATAGACCCTAATGACTTTATACTGCATACAATTATAATTTAATCTAGACATGTTTAACTTAAACATAAATGAGAAATGCTATGTAGATGATATAGATCCATGTTGCAATTTCAGTTTCTATCACCAGTTAATGTAGATTGAATTTTCAGACCTTGAAGCCTTTCATTCCAATGATATTCTTTGACATGAGCTATGGAAATGCAGCAAATAACATTAAATAACCAGGTTTAGTCTCTTATGTTACAGTGATACATTCATACCATTTAAAAAGACTTGGAAAAAACCAAGTTAGTTTTCCTTGTTGTATGTACTTTTGGTTCAGACTGTACTTTTGAAAAGGTTTCACAAGGCCCAAAAAATTAGTCACACGTTCGTTTTATAATATACTTATGCCATCCATATATGTATCCCATAATTTGTTCATCGCTTTATACAAAAAACCCTGTGTCTGGTGCATATTCTCATTATATGGGTCTCTCCATTTAAGCTGGTGATGATAATGTAGCAGTGTCGCAGTGACAATAACATTAATGCAGCAAATTCATATAAATCACCAGAGTAGTCACTTCTATCAGTCGCGTTGAGGAAAGGGAGGAAACAGTCCGATGCCACTTGTCCAGCATCCAAACAGGCTCTTATCAACTGTGAAATTAACTAAAACAGGCTCCTGCAGGTGTTTAATCTGATTAATGATGAAAGCTCTAATTGATCTAGCAACAGCTTCCTGGTTATTGGATGCTTCTTCTGGACCCTTCTGTTTCCCTTCTGATCCTATTCAGCTGGGGGAGCATCTTCTGGTTAAATATTTTACTCATATTGAATGAAATTGTCACTCTACTTGAGTATTTTCTTGTCTTCTTTAACAGTTTATTCGTTAGCTACAACTGTCAACTGTTTATCCACCCTTTAGGCTATTTCAAGTACTTATACACTACTTATAGCTAACTATTTTAACTTTTTTTTGAATTACTTTTAGCTAATAATTTAAATGCTTATCCATTAGGCTTCTTAAACTATTTCAAACATTTATCCATTGCTTTTAGATAACTGTTGTATTCAAACCACCCCTTTGATAACCAGTTTTCAACATGGTTATAACCGACTTGACGGGCAGATACTGATTACTGAAAATTAACTTAAGATCACCATCACACCAGGTTAATCCTGTTTCGCTTCCTTTTCCTCCTTAAAACAAATATGTTGATGTATTATTAAAATATAATCACAATTTCAATTTTTTAGTTGAGTCAGTTGAGTTTAATTAGATTCCACATACCTTCTGGCAACTGCAGAAGAATCCCCATTGCATACGGGTAACATTACTGCAATCCAATATAATGCTATTTTCAAATTTTCAAGTGTGGTTTTAGGCACTAATGGTGCACTAACAGATAGGTAGTAATAATTTTACTGAGTAGAAATGCTTTTGCTATTTGTTTTGTGAAGGTATTACTTTATTTAATAGTTTTTTTGTATTCCATTATTTATTGCGCTGTTATAGGTCTCAGTGAAACAGTGCATGTTGTTTGTTTTGGGGTTTGGGAGGTGCTGTCAAGTCAGTGAATCAAAACAACATTGTGGTAACATGGTTGCCAAGTAATCACTTGGAAATGCAGCCCATAACACCACAGCGATGACCGCATATCACCAAAGATGTCACAACACAACAATAGTAACACACTCACATACAACAAGCACTTGTTTTTGCAAGTCTTCCCTTTCACGTTTAAAGGAAAATGTATAAATGTTTCTCGCTTGTGTTTTGTTTAATCACTATGTGTGGATGGGTTTTTTCAGGAACAGGCATGTTTGTCAAGAAACAACTTTGTTGGATTTTTGTCTAAATGTGGGTGAGAACCATCAAAACCATAAATCAAGTTTGAATTTACGGTGCTTAAAATGAGGGCAGTGAATTGAACATTACAAAGCCTCTGCATTGCTCTGGATGTCTTCCTCATCTGTGAACCATGACAGTACATGTATATGTTCCAGTTACACAGTTGCACATTGTCACATTTGGCTTTGCAAAACTAGAAATGGACTAATTCCCAAGCGATGCTAAAGAGGCTTCACTTCTGCCTTTATAAATTGCTGGAGCATCTCATAGTCAACCAGTGAGGGACTGCGATGCTGGAGAGAGTCCTGCAGACGTGAGGTTGTGGGTTCTACACCGATGTACAGCAGGAAATGTTGGAAATATTGGTAGCATGCAGAATTTTTTAAGCCTCATCTGAATTGTAGGCAGTGTGTGTGCCTCCTCACCAGTAAGCTCATGTTTTACTTTAAATGGCTCACCCTTGCCTCTCCCTTCTGAACTCAATTAGACTGCTATGCTACTACTGGGTCTTGTATAGGTGAAGCCAAAAGGAGCTGCACTAAATTAATTCATTATGCAAAAACAAAGTCTGAAAGCCTCTTTTTCTCCAAGGGTCTTGTTATCTTTTGATCACCCTACAAACATGGCGAATCTCTGACAATCCATTCAAAGACGGGAAGTTTAAATCCCTTGATGTGCGGCCTGTGTTATGTATTTACACCTAAACTGATTTACATTTCTATGGCTGCTGGGAAATATAAAAGTGAGGGGCAACAAACCACCGTAGCTTAGTGTTCCTGCTCATATAATTTGAGCTGCACATATTAATTGAGACATTAAACTGCCAGGTTGTGTCTCTGACATGAGAGACAGGCAGCAACCCTCTAATTCTCATTTTGCCTGTGGTGATTCACACACACACACACACACACACACACACACACACACACACACACACAGGTTCTGTGTTGACATCAACTGAATGATTATAGTAAACAATTGTCAGTACATGTTCTGGCCTGTGTTGTTACTTCAGCTTCATGTAATGCATTCAGCAAACAAACATCAATTATGCACCGTATGTCTGACAACATTATCCAAATACACAAAAACAAACACTGATCGTGCGTCTTATGTTCAGTTTACATGTATGATTTTTAGTTACAGCAATGCAGTCGCATCAACATGCCCTATCAGGGGCCACTTTATTAAGCCACGCAAAACAAACATGCTGTTCAAGAGCTCGGCGTATTAAAATGAAAAGCCACTTTCTTAGATTGAATCGTAAAAAAAATGACAGATGTGCGTCAGGTAGGAAAGGTGCTTTAATCTGAATCAATATGAAAAGCCACAGCCGATCAATATGTTAGCGTGCTGTGACTGCATGTCTCAACGTGTTCTTTTGACATTTCTCATGTATGCAGGAGATAAGACTTCTCTAATAATATTGATTAAATGGTGCTCAGGTCAGTCTCATGTGGACATAAAGAGCAATGCTGTTGCAATACAAATGACAGACTCCTTTTTAAACCTCATATGATTATTTTTCCCTTCCCTCAGCGCAAAACACAAGTTAATAATTGCAGTTTTTTTATCACGTGTGCTATCTCGTAGTGCTCAGGCTTTCTGTTAATCTAAAACTGATAAAAGATACTCAGCTGCTTTCATTGCTGACCTGACTGTTTACTTTTCCTTCTCCGTTTTTTTCCAACCCCTTCATCCATCCATCTGTCCCTCAGTGTTCCCTCAGCTTGAGAATACGAGCAGATGGGAGGGGAGCTTGCTGCCTGTTGCCAGGTGGTCAAGCAACAGAGGGAGTATGGAAAAGAGAGATGGATGAAGGAAGGGAGAGAGGAGAAGCCAAAGTGTACTCCTGCGGTCATGGCACAGTGGTGCATTCTGCTCCGACCTGTGATAAGACAGCGGTGACCCTTCCCTGAGCTGCTCCTGGAAAATGCTGTGGATTTTTCCAGGTTTTTGATTGATAAAATCACCTGATGTTTTCTTGTCCTCTTTTCCTCATTATACTAAAACTAAATTCCTTGCTGATCTTAGAGGGGCCACCATTAAAAGAAAGGGCAGCTGTTTCTCATTGTGAGCGCTCAAATGATTTAAGAGTTACTTTCACATTCTCCCTTGTCTCGTCTTATAAAGCAACAACATGCGCCGTGATGAATAAAACATTAGAGGGATGCCATAGCCAATTATGACTGCTGGCTTTATCTCCCTGTTGTCCAAAGATCAAAAGCTTTAGCCTGCATTACACTGCACAGTGTAATGCACTGGGTTTACATTAAACATAGCCGTGTTTTGTCTAGACTTCTACCTCTGCCTTTACTGATGATGTTAGAGGAAAGATTTCCATTGCCCCCCTACTCTCCTCTTGTTTCAGCTCAACGGCAATCTCTGGAAGGACATCACACAGCCATGCTGACAGCTCGGGCACACAAATACAAAGTCACACATGCAATATCTGTTGAAACCGACTCCCGTTTGCACCATTAAACCTTTCTTGCTCAAGATCTCTTCTGGGTTACAGCGGTTGCTTTGGTCAACTTTATATAATGTGTTAAAGTGTTAAACATTGTGCTTGTAGAAAGGTTGTCTTCATGGGGGAGTTTATTTAACGTGTCCCTGTGCAGGGAGGAGAGGAAGGCCGGTGGATAACTCAGTTCTTGATGCTGCCAATTGTGAACAACCTGGCGATGCATCTCCTCCCTCTTTCGTGCTGTCAACCCTCGCTTCAGGACTTTGGCAGCCTCTTTCTGTGTGTGTGTGTGTGTGTGTGTGTGTGTGTGTGTGTGTGTGTGTGTGTCTGTGTGTCTGTGTGTGCGAGCATAGGTCTATGTGTGCATGTTAGTTTAGGGGGAAGACCATGCCAGTGCCAGGCCAAGTAATGCAGTGTTCTTTGGAAGCAGGCCCATTAGGGAGGGAAACAGAACATGTAGCAACGGGGAACAACTTCCACTTACATGGACTTGTTTAGCCAACTGGGGCACTTGTTGTTATTTACAGGAGGAGGATTTATCTATATGAAAATTGACATTAAGTTTGGCATTTGTTTATTTTAATGTTACTGTCAAGTCATTTAAAAATCTCTACAATAAGGTTGACATAATAAGCTAATTCCAGTTTTTTAAGAAGAAACTGTCAGTTCCCCATTTTAAAGACCTAACAACATATTCACACACCACTGTGCAAAAATATGAGTGAGATGGTTTTTTTGTTTAAAATTCATCCTGTGTAACGCTATTTGTTCCAAACAGCTCCTCGCTGTGTGTTCAGCAGATCAGGCTTCCCTCCCAGCTTGTTATTTGAAATGTTGGATTTTCAGATTCAGTAGTGACACACTGTATGCACTACTTTTTCAGGACAATTTGTTAATGCATCGGACAAATACATGTAACAACTCTACCAGGGTCGAAACCATACCTGTTGAAAATGATGATGAAAGGTGCCCTCATTGTTTTTGGATAGAATGTAGGGTTTGTGTTTCTGTCTCCTGATACAGACATCTCCTTGAAGATGCTGTCACTTTTCATTCAGTGTTTTCTTTTGCTTTTAGACATGTAGTTCTGTGCTGACCTTAACCAGGTTGTTTTAAACATAGACAGTAAACAACAATTCAAACCAAAGCTTCCTGGAGGGAAACACCAAAAAAGCATTAGGAGGTTATCCAACTAATAAAATATTAGTTCCAGAAATTATTTGATTACATTTCTATTCGTGGGAAGAGGTTTATGTGGAAGGACAAAAGATTAGGCGAGTCCATTTACTGAATGATGTAACATGGTTATCAGTTGTTTGAATCAACACTGCCCTGATTTTTGAGAGATTAGAATTCAGGACAACATCAACATACAGCCTCTGTTTTCATCTATGATACAACCCAGATTGCTGGGATACTCATGCCAACTAATTAGAGATAGAGAACGAGGGATTAGGATGAAAGAGAGTATTTGAGGTGAGATGGGTGGTTGCATATCGTGATGGAGGGGCAGATGGCGTAAGCTGTAAAGAGGACAGAGCCAGTGTGTGCGAGATTTACGGCAGGAACATCTCTTTCACAGAAATTTGTCTCTCTGGAAGCCCTGTACGTACAGCAGGAGTAGGCGCAGTTTGAGGGAGGATAATATTATGCAATATCACACATGGGTGTACCCCAGCAGAGTCTTGCACTGGGTCAGATATGCCGGGCAGCCCACAAAAATATTGTGTAACAAGTAAAAGATATGTTTATATAAATTCACATGTACCCTCCAGCTTCCAGACCCCTTAATCACCATCCACATGTCAGATTTAGTCGATGAATACACATTTTAAGCTGCCAAACACTGGTGTAATTAATATCATTAATAATTCCTGGGTTTCAGATAATTGTGCCAGTGCTGTAGCCCTATTGTGCATGCCAGTCCATGGCAGAGCTTACTGGTACAGCTAAATGAAACAGAGCCATCACTGAGGTTATTAGTTAACTGTGCTTTTTCTTCTATAACAAGACATAATATGTACTGTGAAAAGGTTTATATTGAAAGTCTTCTCAGCTTTTTGGCCAGCTGGGGGCAGCAAAAAAAGCTGTGAACTATTATGACCCTTTAAGGTTGGTTCTTTACAGATCTAGCAGATATAAAGCAACATTAGCATTCATCAAGTCCAATATTCAATCTCCTTTAGCTCTGTTTTTGGTCTCTACCAGCTATTGTTTATCTGCTAAATGTCTACCAAGACACTATAAAGTATAAAAAAGCAGTTGTGTTCTAATTATCTGTGGCTTCATAAGGAAAAATACTGATTATAGATGCTTTAATAACATTTCTGTGGCAGGCAATAAATATGATGTTTAACTTTTAAACAAACAAGTAGTTTATTAATTACCTAAAACACATTGACAAACTACAACAATAAGTAATAATATCCAATAATATGCTGCATTATTCATGATATATCTCTGAACGGAGAGTTTCTGCATAATAACTTCTACTTTCTATACTTTAAGTACATTAGAATGATAATACTGTTGTACTTTAACATACATTACATTTTGAAAGCAAAACCTTTACTTGTAATGACGTACTTTTAGACCATGGTATTTGTACTTTTACTTAAGGATCTGAATACTTCTTTGTATTCAGGGATATTGGCATTATGAAACATTAAGAAACCTGCCGATCCCTGGTTAAACTTATCCTGCACACAATACCAATGCCAGACTTTAATATTAATTTGAGTGTGTGTGTCACTACATCATTTATTTGGATTTTGTCCGTCTCATCCATCTGATTCGGCTATGTGGAAGAAGGTGGATGATGTAGAAAGTCAAAATTAACTACCCAACCACACTGCCTCTATCTAACCTAGGGAGCAACAGAAAAACAAACTGAAAGACATTTAAGAGGGGATGGATGATTAACTCCACTAACAGCCCCATGTCCCTCACTGTCAAGAGCGTCCCTCTCTTTTTGTGAGGGTCACATTGTATGATGGTACATGGTACAAGTGTCTGTCCTCAGAGGAGAAAGTAGTTAAAGGTTCTGTCAACTTTCACAAGCAAGAGCAATAGGGAAAAAACTGTTTACCTATACAAAGCAAAGTTAGCCTTTGGAACCTTTGGGTCGATCTGAAATTCACTCGAGTGGAGTTGCATACTGACAGATGTTGGATCAGATTACTGTGTTGTTCTCTAACTTTAGCAGCCAACAGCTCACAAATACCTGTCCGCAGAGCAGTTGTTAGGATTTGTGACAGACGGCTGTGCTCAGAGAAGACACCAGCGTTCCAAGAGGTGGGTCCATAAACACTGCATCAACCAATCGCAGCGAGGGGTGGAGATCTACCCGGCAACAGACCCAGAGGGTCTCCCATTGCTCTGCTGGACTTAGGTGGGCTGACAGAACAGCCTTAGGCCTGAGAGGAACTCGGTTTGGCCCTGTCTCATGTGGGTCATCGTACATGTTGAATGCTGTGACGTTAGACTGAAAAAAAAAAACACACTCTCCCCGAATCTAAAAAAAAAAAAATCCTTTTAAGCTTTGATTGGAGCATTAGTGTTTGAAAGGAGTCGCTGAATTAGGCTTGAACAGCTTCAATTAAGCTGACGCATTTTTTGTGTTAGCTGTGTTGACACAGCAAAGAGCGGAAGGAGAAAATGAGGCTGCAAAAGTACATATTGCAGTGCATGAGGGACAGTTATCGAAAATGTCAGGAAGGAAAGAGAGAGCGAGAGAGCGAGAGAGAAAAGTTGTGTTGGCACAAGCAGTTTTTCTCTCTGGGAGGCCCTACAGTGCATTTTTTAGGAACTTGGCAGATAGACTGGCAGAGTGAGTAAAACATTAACACTCCTCAACCTTTGGTAATGCCAAAGGAACTACAGCTGGAATCAAGACAAGGAGAGATTTCAATAGTCAGTATATAGTCAGTAAGTATGTGTGTAGGTGTGTGTCTCTGGTTGCCCAATTGCTTTACATTAACCTGTATGTACAAATGAAGTGCTGTAATCTAGACATAACATAGCCATCTTTCTATCGTGCTTTCACCAACAGTTCACCCCCTCTTCTTTCACATCCCTTATCAAGAGTCACTGCAAGTCTCTGCAACCCAAAGCACCCTTTGGTATAATGTTATCACTGCTTCAGGGTTTCAATTATAACTCTAAACTTTCCCACTGTGTTCACTTTTTGAGAGATATTCTCATATTAAAAACGTTTTTAATGCACACAGAACACTTTGTCCTTGAAAATATGACGTATGTTGTGCACGCCAGCATATTAACTCCTGGACCATTTGTTTTTGGTGTTGACACCTCTCTTAATGCTGAGACTGTAAATCACTGAGCGAGGGTGACAGCGGTGACATTACCGATTCATGCAATAACGGAGATTGCTGAGCACACACTAAGAATATACAATCTACACATTATACATTTTGCAAATTATGTTTTTTTCTACCTTTTACACTATTGCATAATTCTAAGCAATGCAATCACACTTCATCAACACAAGTTTTTTTTTAAGGGAGTATCATTAGTCTAAATAGAAACTGCACATTTGCAGCAAGGCGGTACTCAGATTTGTTTTAATGCAGCCACAAAGTTAACGCTTTCCACTTTGTTGTCTCAGCAAAAGTGTCAGTACCTTAACACAGTAACTAATACATCAATCAATGATACACTGCTGGAGCAGATACAAAACAGGGATACGAGGATGGGAAGGGGCAAGAGGAAAAGAGCTCATTTGCTTTGTTGTTTAGATAAATAGCTCAAGGACTTCAGTGCGAGACAAAAAGTTTGGAGGATGATAGACATGTCTGTGGCCTGAGGAGAAACACGGAGAACATTTCCAAAGTTGGTCGTGCTTAACGTTGAATTTCACAGTCTGATCCCAGACTGTTTAAGTGACTCACATTGTAATTTTGCTAAAAAAAAGCTTTTTAAATTTTCTATGCCAGATTTGGATGACTTGCATTGTGACTGGAATTTGGTGCAGTGTGGTCATGGTCTATCGCACATATGAACTGTTATTTAAGACTTATATAGATTTAATAGAACTAAAAAAATGGAAACAGATTTGGTTTGCCAAAATTCACCATTGTCCTTATTGCTGCACTACTAACTTTGTTTTTGGAGGCTCAGAGAAAGTTCTGGGTTTGAGTTTTTTTTTTTTTCATTTTACACTTTGCCAACATGTTGTCCAAACTACACAACAAATATATTGTTGGTCCATGCCGTCTAGAATGACACATAGAAGCATTTTGTGATCTGACACTCCTATCGGCAGAATGACATAATTTGGCTGTGCCATTACAGTATCACTGTTCGATAATGAGTATAGTTTATGGGTTGACTATGCTATGGTTAAAGTTTAGGCACGACTTGGTTACTAAGAGAAATTAGAGAAAGATTGTGGTCATGCTTAAAAAAACAATGTTGATTGTAGGCTGGAAACAAGAATCAAACCTCCTGTATTAAAGTCAGACATTTTGTTGACCCATCCATCAACCTCACCCTCCTCCCTATGTGGACATTGATGGTGTATAACAATGTCACCTGACTTTCTCCTTAATTTGCTCACATCTCAATTGCTATAGCTGCTAGAGGGCCTTTCACATAAACATTTGTCATTTGTCTATCTGGCAAAGCTAATCATTGTCTGACCTCCAGGGCTGAGCTCTCTCGCATTTACTTTATATTCTGTACACAAACGTGCCAAAGTAAGCATGAGAACAAATGATATGCAAGACAAAAGATAGGATTATAGATTTCAGAACTCATGCTTCAATAAGACCGCTATCATTAAAGACCAGGCTGTTAACTGCGTAGAAAGCCTCTTGGGACAGTCATAGACTCTAAATTGAACTTTGTGATAAACTGTGAGGCATATCAGTGTTTGTTTTATCTCAGAAAACGGTCCCATTTTCACATTGATTAAACAGTGATCTATCTTTTATTAAATCAGTTTTGTCTTTTCCCCTTGTGTGATAGTTTGGTAACCTGTCTCTGAAAAGCAAAACTTCTCTAAACTAAATTGTCGGTCATACTAATAAACATATAGATGAGTCTCAACTCATTGTATCAGTTCTTCACTCCTCACAGCTGCAGCATAAGGTAGGCTTTCTTCTTCAGGACTGTTCCTATCCCTTACATTGCAAATTCCAGCTCTTTCGTTCCGTCCGTCGATTTGTGGCCCCTAGGGGGAGAACAAAATGACACTGAAATGCTTTTGTACCTGCAGCTATTGCATTACTAAATGAAACTAGCACGAGATGATGCACTTTACCCATGCATAGCACTTTAAGCTTTTGAGTAAGTGTGTGTGTGTGTGTGTGTGTGTGTGTGTGTGTGTGTGTGTGTGTGTGTGTGTGTGTAAAGCACTTTGTCATGACCTTCTTAGAAGATCTTGTACTTTTGATACCATTTTTGATGCTATGATGATACTTGTTTTAATGCATTTTATTTTTTATGTCCTTTGAATCTATCGCTCTCTTGTTTTTAACTCTGGAAGGCTGAATCGCCTGTCCAAAAGACAAATTTACCCTTGGGCACTAATAAAGAAACCTTGAACCTTGACAACCCCCTGTGTATTTGGACAAGGCACGTGGCTAACTTCACCCTCCTCAGGCCAGCAGTGGAGTTAGCAGTGATATGTGCAGGGTAATTGCACATTCCAAATTGACAGGAAAAAGTAGGGGAGAAAATTCAGCCAGAGGAGTCACATTATCGCCAACATTTTTAGACGGAGTGAAATGTGTTACTGTAGCCTTTGATTATTCAGTCAAGTGTCAGGATACAAGCATTACAAGAACTCATCAACCCGAAAATGTAGAAGAGCCAGGCAGCTGCAGGCTGTAGTCTGGATGGTCAAATTGAAGCACGGACAGACAGACTGTGTAAGAGAAAGAAGAGAAGATATCATACCGATTTTCCACCTCAGGGCTCAAACTTTCCAGCAGCAGCACTGTGTGTGCAGCCCAATAACTTCTCAAAATTCTCAAATGCTGACTAGAACTTCATGCCTTAATTTATGGAAATGAGACCACTGTCAGCCAGTCATTTATTTTAGGACAAAAAAAGTAAGTTGGACTCTCTTGGATGCCAACTAAATATAAACAGTGCAGCTCTGGAGCTTATAGTTCTCACAATCAGGTTTTGAGGATGGAAATTAAAGCTACATAACTTCAGTAATCAAAACAGCTCCCACCCTGTCAAAGGTGTTGCACAAATTCAAAGACTCTATTGTGTGAATGTGGAGGCCGGCAGCTTTTTCCTTCTTATCCAAACACAGCATAGGCCTGAGCTTTAGCTCTATCCTCCACACAGAGAATATTTTAGCAGGAGTATACTGCGTGTCTGTGTGGCAGAGGGTCACTTCCTAAAATGCCTCCCAGTACAGATACAGATGTGTCCTTGACTTGTGCCTGCATCAGTTCAAAGTTAGAAATGTGCAGTTAGAAGAAGGCCAAACAGATAACTGGCATTAAAAATAAGGTTAATATCGTCTTTCCTTAACACGTGTCATCTTCTTTGTTACCTCTCATTACTGAGCATTAAAAGATAACAAGGATAAGATATTAGATTCCCCAGGGGGGTTCATATGGCTGCTGCACTGAAATCAGCTCTCTGCTGGCTAACGTCCAGAGGAGTCGAGGCAAAGTCTGGGCATGCTCACTGACTTGTTATTAGCATAGTGTACAGTCAGAACAGCACTTTGTGATGCCCTCCAGCAAGAGTGGATACAGTTGACATTTTAGGTCAGAAATGACTGAAGGCAGCATGTCTAGAGGAGGTGAATAAAATAAGCTCATCCATGTGATGCTCCAACATAAATGAATTCAGCGATGACACCTCACTCAGTAAAATTGTATTGAACTGGTACGTTCAATATCTATTTGATTTGACACATCCGTTACTACTGCTTTCAGTCTGACAGGAACATCTCTCTGAAACATTAAAAAACGCAGTCCTAGTTGATGTGAGTAGGAGTCTTTTTACAATGTATTTGTCCCTGAGTGCTGTAGGAGCATGGCAACATGACCAGAAATTTACTGAAAGAACCAGTGCATTGAAGATGGTGAATGCCTGTCTTGTGTGCTCATTAGAGGGAAAGAAGAAAGGATTTTTTGGCCACTTATGAAAGCACAACCTCATTTACTATTCAGTGTTTTTGCACTACATCTTTGTGGTTTATGTAACCAGACGTGTTGATTAAATCTTCCTTTGAATGTGTAACAAATGGCAGCTTGTTATGAGGGCATGGCAGTCAAATGTAATGGGTGAGTTTTTCAGAATAGCATCACCCCAAAAAAAGAAACTTCAATTTTGGCACATTAAACTGAATGTACTAATGGTGAATGAATCATTCCCTATGACGTTACACCTTGGTTCTATGGTTTGTAAAATATGTTAGTAAAATGGGCCTGTCAGAACACTGCTGCAATACCAAATTGTCAAAATACTTTTTTTTCTGCCTCTTTCCTCTTTCATGTCAACCAAAACAAGAAGTGCATTGCGATGGCTGCTTGAGAAACCCTGGCATGGCAGGGTCAGAATTGAGGTCGCTCCTCAGGTGCCTTGTTGGCACTTTAACAAAGCAAGAAAATGGCCTCTCATTGCAGTGTGCTGTCTGATGCCTCAAGTGCCCTAAGGTATTGATTATATGTTCGGAGCTCCTGGAGGACAATAATGACTCAGCGTTTTCCTCGCGTTCACAGGCCATGTCGGACCAACTCCCTTTCTGCTTCTGTGCCCATGACCGTGCCGTCCTGTCACGCAACCTTTATACAGTACGTGGGGAGAAATAGCACTGAATAACAATTCAGTGTTAATAGACTATGTTGAGATTTACAACCTCATCAATTGGAGGATTGCCATTTCTCAGAGGGTCATGAGTTAAATCCGACTTGTGAGAACACTCTCACTATACCAGCAAAGTGCTGAACACACTCTGTCATGCACGTACGGTAGTTTTTTTTTAATTCACCGTAGTGATGACGCAGGCCTTGTCACAGCACATTGTGCCACAGCATGGGATCATCATCATTCAGTGCAGAAGCTGTTGACACTGCTGCTGTTCACTGTGGGAACAAAGTAAATAGAAGATACGTTTATAATGAGAAGATGATAAAAGTGTAATAATGTTAAGGCTTAAGTGCTGGTGTGGGAGTCACGTTGTTTTTTTTTTATGGCACATGCAAACTCTCGTGGAGCTGCACACGAACACATGGAGTAATGAAACATACTTGGGAGCCAGCAGCACCACACCGCAGGATTTCTCATCCTTATTTAATGGGGTCGTTAGTGTGTCCTTGGAGACAAGGTGGACTGTGATGTAATAAGTGATCTGGCCGGGCCAAGGCGGTAAATGAAATAATCTCCAGGATGAATGACATTGTGAACCCATGATGCTACACCACAGGGCAGATTATTTGCACTCCAAGTATCCTCCCTCCTAGGACACAGTGATGTTGGTATTGGACATCATCAAACATTGCTGTCATCATCATTTGGCATCTGGTACTGTGTGTGTGTGAGTGTGTATAAGGGGATGAACTGAATTGGCTCAAAGCAGCTGTTGGAGAGGTGTGTAGCATGACATTTCATGGCTCCTTTAACAAAAGAACACTGGGGGAATATTGTCCTTCAGAGACAGCACTATGAAATTTAGATTTTACCAGTATCCCTCAGCAGCAGCATGAAATGCATCCACATGTAGATTTTCTCTTTTCATGAGAAACGTGAAGACACATAGACAGAGAATGAGGATTGTTTTATTGTTCTTTCTGCATGATTTGTAGCTCTTCAGGCGTGTTGCTGAAAGAGTGAAGGATGTCTTTTCAGAGACTGTTTTGCATCTGTGAGGTCCATACCACCCATTCAGCTCCTGAATATGGAAACACTATAGAAACATATTTGTTTGATGTGACCTCCCCAAGGTAACATGAGACATGTCGCTGTAACCGAGGCTACCTTCAGTGTTATTGACAGTCTCTTCCTTTCACCAGAATGAAAAGGCATATCCTTCATATGTCTCGCACAGTGTACAATATTCAACCCTGTCTGGGTTTTTTTTTTGTATGTAGGCCGAGACAATCAAAAGCTAATTTCACTCACAGAACAACATTATTTGTGCAAATTAATTGCTAATCATTTTTATAAGATAAGCTAAGATGGCAGTTGGAGATTTTTTTTTACTCTACTGACATTGTAATTACAGTTTGTTGATAGTGCTGCTTATTAGGATTTAGCTGGCGCTGATTTTTGTACATAACAAAAAACCTTTTTGGTGGTAAACTTCAGCATCAGGTGTGTTTCCTTCCACTCTATTTTCAATTTTCACATAAAAAACCCTTGACATTGAAATTTTGAAACAGAAAAAACAAAGTCAATACAATATTGTTTTTTTTTACACTTGGCTGAGTTGGAAAAGTTTGTGATAGAAGCAAAATGCAATGGAAACAGACTTAGTGAATTAATAATAATGTATATGAAGCATGTGACTAAAACTGAAGCTTCCGCTCAACTGAGGAGACTAAAACAAGTTAATATTGTATTGTGCCAGTGCTAAATTGATGCACACTGAGTGAATTCTAACCCAGTGTTTAGTGTGTGTAGCCAGGAGAAAGAAAATCCAAGTATGTGAAGTTATATCTCACCAGGAAGGATGAAGCAAGCATTGACTGGAGTGTAAGGTCGGACAGTGGAGCAGAGGGATTGTGTGAGAATGAATCTCCCTCCGCAGCTCTGTGCACCAGGAATCTGGGATGCTACCAAGCAGCCAGTGGATGAAGTGCATGAGGGCCCACTCCATCCTTCGCACCTGAGGGTAACACTGGCTGCAGCATCCTGGATGAGCTGTGGGAGCTGAAGGCAATACAACGGAGGAACCAAATGAATAAAAGAGCTGGGACAAGGCGGTGAGCAAAATGAGCAAAAAAAAAAAAAAAAAAACGGAACAGTGTGAGTAAAAGTTGAGTTCAAACTTGTAGAATTGGATTAGGTGTGGGAATGTGTGTGTATAGAGTTGGTTTAAAACACCTATTTCATCAACTTAAGTAAAGATGATACTCAAAAATCTTTGTGTATAATTCTCTTTTTTGATAAAAATTAGTGAAATTTCCAAAAATACTCAAATCTGTCTCAGTTATGCTATTAGAGCAGATCTTGATTTACACTAGATACCATTATTTGAGATAATCGAATGGGAACTAGTGTCACTGTTTTATGTATAATCTACCATACAGGGGAGAAACAGCCATCAACTGAACAATTTCGACAATATGATAAGAGAAATAAATCTGCAGAACAAATACTGATGTAACAGCATTACTAACGTATTTGAGCCTTTGGTTCGATGTTCAATTGGTGTTATTATTCTATGAATTGGCTAAGGTGTAACAAAAGATCAACATTCAATCTGCTTGCTCTAATATGATACTCATCAACAGTGAGGGTTGACAATTTCAGCAATAAATGTGTGACATCACACGAGATATAAGAGATTGTTCCACATAAGCGAGGGGACCTTTTTTATTAAATCCTGGAAAAGCTGGAATAGATTTACTACTCCATTCATATTAAAATTGCTGGTCTCTGCAAGTATGTTTGTTACTTTTACAGGAACAGATATTTCGCAGGCCTTCCAAATGAGTATGAGAACAGTAGATTCAAAACAACACAGTCTACATACCAGTTCATCTGACACAGTATTATTGGAAATTTGAGTTTCTTATGCGGTGCATCAAGCACTCTCATGTACTGAATCTGGATGGCAAGATGTAAATCGAGCCCTGGTTCATCAGTAATGTGAGATTGTGCTGTCAGATCACTAAATGCTACCTTTGTTGTCGTCCCTTTTCTAATTTCCAGCGCTCATATTTCACCTCGCGGCCGCATATATTTTTAGCTCCAAGCTCCATTTTGTATTGATTGTATCTCCTCTTGAGTTTTTGTGTGGGCAAGTTGGAGGTAAGCCACATTCCTCTCCATTGTCCTTGAGGGTGCCATGTCATTATGGGCTCCTCATATTCCAGCCAGAGGCTATCAAAGCCTGAAGCCTTATTCGCTTTCCTGAGCCGGACGTCAAGTCGGAGGTGTATGTAAATTAGAAAAAACTACCAAAACAATGATATTTTATTCAGTTGCGACCACCATTGGTATGCACTGCATGTGTTATCCTTAATTATATTACATTCAAATTCAGGGTGTGAGTGTCTTTACCTGTACATGCAAACTTTGTGTAAATTCTTCTACAGCATTTCTGCAGTAACGTGACATTAAACAGACTTTCTGGGTGAGAGGTAAGCCTGCTGTTCAGGATACAGAAACGCACACCTAGGCTACATACAGGATAATGATTGGATCCAGCAGCTTGTACACTGGATGCAGATATGCAAGAATAGAAGCAGCATAATGTTCTCAACTGATTCCCAAAGGCACAGTAATATCTGGCATTATCAGCATCGCAGATACTAAGACAATTTGTCTGCTTTTTCCTCTCTCCTCCTCTTCCCCCTCCTAACATCATGCCATTGCATCCCAAGCTCCCAGGCAAGGTAACATATGTCTCATACTTCTCCATTCTGATGCTTCTCTCCTCTCTTCCTTCCCTTTTAGCTCTCATCATTCACTGTTGTGCCAGAGATAGCACAGACTGATAAAATGCTAATCTCCAAGTGGAAGTCCAGTTGGCCACAAAACAAACCTTCCTACTGTCTCTCTCTCTCTCTCTCTCTCTCTCTCTCTCTCTCTCTCTCTTTTTTTTTTCTTTACACATCTCCACTTTCCTTCTTTCTCTGTTCTGCCTTTTCAGTTTTCATTGGCAGTAATGATCTGACCTGAAACAGCCCTCATAATGATTATTCCACTTGCTCCCCCTCTCGAGTTCTTCGTCCCATCTCTGGTGGCTGCTGCTTGTACTCTGAGTTTGTATGCACGCTGATTATTCACAAGGACCTATCCACCAGTAACCTCTCCTCCACTGGCTTGCATGCTTGTTACTTTTCATCACTCTCTGTCATCCCTCCACTTCCATCCATCCATCCATGTTTATGCACAAAGGAACAAGTTTAAATGCTGCTTCCACAAAGCCTCACTTCTAGGGCACTAGCTCTGAACAAGGGGACCATTGAGCAGTGTGGTAAGAGGAGGGGCAGTCCTGGCATTCGGTCTGGCATTTGACAGGGGGCTGATCAAAGGCTGTGAGACTCTGACTGTAACAAGGCTGCAGATTGAGGGCTAATGGGAGATATGCATGCCTGAACTTAACTGAGCATGTGTAATGTCAGGATTGTTTTGGGTACTGAATAAAACTGTTTTCCCCTCAAGTTTTGTAATGTGCCTGTATCTGTGTAAAGGGGATATATGGGTGCAGTTGTTCCTTCAAGAACTCACTCAGATTTTGCTTAATCCAAAGGCAGCATACTGAATTAAAGTGATTAGGGGCAAATTGGCCGAGCTTTTGTTAACTTGTGAGGAATGTTCTTATATTTTTTGTGTAAATGCGTCAAAACGTGGCACAGGTTTTCATAACTGGATTTCTGAATTCTACTCACATGACCCTTGGCTGACCGCCACTTCAATTTTCTGCCTCTGTGTGTCTTCATATTCCCTCCCTCTCACTGTTTATATCATGCTTTTTTTCTCCCGTGCGCTTTCCAACGTCTCTGCTTCCTCTTTTTGTGTTTCTCTCACATCTGTCTGTTCGCTGAAAACGTCTCCCCTTTCTGTTGTGTTACTCTGTCTCCTGTCTGCCATTATTTCTGTATTTCTAAATCTGGTCAAACATTTATGTTCGATGTTTCTGGTCTCATTAGCCATTTTAATTTACATAAACAATAAATATTGCATGTATAAATACATAAAAAATAATGGAATGTGGGTTGTGGCTCAATAGTGGTAACCAGGTCAGTGTATGTCAACATTACATAACAGATGAGCAGATGAGGATTTGACCACGGCCATGGAGACCTGACCTCTTCATGACCGTACAGCAGTCATTACGACCAGAGCCTCGAAAAATACACAAAATAACTAAACCGACCATAGCAAGGATGAATGGTTAGCACGTGTTTCACTGCCAGATTTATAATATTGTTTTATTTTAGTTAAATTATTGAGGTTCATCACTCTGCATGTCTTTAAATCAGATAATTCAAGTATACCACCTACACACTTCTCAGGGACATGTGATATCGCTTTAATAATTTGCAATCTATATTGTACATATATCACGTAGTAACATATTTCCTCTCAGTCTCACACCTTACAGTACCCGAGCCAGCACAGCATGTCATCCATATGTTCTCCTTCTCCCACATGATTGAAGCAGCACAACCGGGCCAGAGCCTGGGGTGGGGAAGAGTGGGTGTTTCCTCTGATAGCGCTCTCTAAAAATAAACCTGTGCCCTTACATAATAACCAAGTCTGTGTGAGAGCGAGAGTGATCAATGCCAGCAGGTCCTCACTACTATCAGCTATAGTGGGGCGCGACACTCGCAAGCAGCGCAGGGCTGGCTGACTTTTTAGATAAACAAAACCAGGAAGATAAAAAAACAAGGTTTTTTTGTACTGTAGGCAAAGCTTATCCATCTGATGACGGTTACATCGAGCCCGTCTTTAAATGTGTGTTCATTATAAAGTGAAAATAAAAATGAATACATATGGTAAATATAACATTTTTGAGATGACATGACATTAAAAGAAAGTGAAATTATTAGGTACTTGTACTTTACTTCCATTTTAAGTGACTTCATTCTGACTATGGTTAATAGTTAGTTTGCTGATTAAGATTTTACAAACAATCTGCTTATGTAATAGGACACATTGTTACACATCAAACAGAAAGTGTGTCATGGCAGAAAACATATTAGGAAACAATACTAATGTTACACAATCTTTTTATAGTGTGGCATATGCAGTGGCCCTCCTCCACTTTTCTGTTGTACAAAACACTGATTTGATAAGAAACATTGTAATAGGTACTGCAATATTGTTGTAATTGGTATCAAATCTTGAGTCTTTTCTCTTGTTTTTTTTATTCAGTAACACAGAATACGGGCCCTGTTTACATTTTGGGAATGCTTTCTGGAGGAGAGACGGATGAGAAGATCGATACATCTGTCATATCTATCGATTAAATTTAAGGTTACAGCCAGCAGCTGGATAGCTTAAAGATTGGAAGTCGTGGCAAAGGGTTGGCCTGGCTCTGTCCAAAGGTAACATAATGCCTACCAGAAAATCCAGGAAATTTTGTGCAGCTCTATTCTGTATAGTGCCTACCAGCACCTCTTAACACTAAAGGTAAAAACGTTATGTCCATTTTTATGGAGGCTTATGTGTTTCTTGGCTGGGACCAGTTGCCAAGCAACCAGTGGAGACTCCAGGAATTACTGGTCCCAGAAATAGTATGGCGCATAGCTCCCCATAAAATGGAAAATTGTCACGTTTACAATGTGGGTTTTGTACTGTACATATATAATGTGTTAATCACAGAGCTATAGTGGTGTTGTTAGGTGGATTTATTTTTCTTTCAGAAGAAGCCAGGCTGGCTGTTACCAGTTTTTATGCTAAGCTAAGCTAAGCTAACCAGCTGCAGCTTGATCTTTGATGTTCAGACATATTTATCTTCTCATACTGAGGTTTAATAATTCAAAATTCACACTGCTGAAGATATGCAGACATTCGATTTGAGTGCAAAGGGTTAGACTACAGCTCTGGAAATTTCCACCCTGTCCTTTCTGTCTGTTTGTCTCCCAAAGATGATGGGTCATGGTGGATCAAGTTCATGACACTGAACATTAGAAAATAGTTTTTAAGTTTGTATCTCTGTACATGGCCCCTCCCTTCTCTCTCTCACTGCCTCTGGTGCAGTGTTCACTTCTATTGAGACCCTCATCAATCACCACTACCTATCTATCTCATCCATCTCAGAGCCCGATGCCCCCTTCCTCAACCCTCCCTCATAAATCAACAGACAAATGCATACTAAACAGCAGCTGTCTTTCTTTTTTTGGTCCTCCCCAACCTACCTCATACCTCTTCTAATCACTATCCATTTTTCAAAAGGACCCTTAAATGAATCTCAAATGAAGAGGTGTCAGTATGCAGAGTGACCACCTGTGTGAGCTATTTCTGCATGATGTGGGAATCGAGAGGATGAGAGTGAAAAATAGCAATATTTGAATGACCCAGGCCTCCTTTTTTTTTTTTTTAACTTCATCCTGACCCGGAAATTATGTCACTCTGTCCCTGGAATTATTGGCAACATTAGAGTCACACAATGCGGCCTGTATGTTCGCAGGAGAACGTATTAGAGCGACAGACAGATGGACTGTCACTCTCGCTCTGAAGAGATTTAAAGGATCAAAGAGGGTGAAAGGGAAGGAGGAGGGGGGGAGCGTGAGAATAGTTACCATGGTGACTATGACATCACCAGAGGCTTGTGTGCTCTGCCTCAAAGGGAGTTTTGTTTGTGTGGAGGTGAAGGCAAACAACCGTCTCGAGACGACAGAAGGGGGCACTTTGTGAAATTTAAGTGACAGAAATGTGGCTCTCAGAGCTCTCGGATATTGATGACAATCAGGAAAATGAAGCTTTTTTTTTCTAGCTGCTGTCTCTGCTGTCCCCTCTGCATCTCTTTGTCGTGGGCGGCTACTGTAACAGATCTGAGTTACGTCAATGCTCTAATGACACAGCGTGTTGTGTGGAGGTGAATTGCATGTTCCAGTCAGCTCAGTCATTTTTAATTGAGTTATTACTTTGAAGGACAGAAACAGAAAAAAGGAAAAAGAGAGACAATGTAGGGCAAGTGTGCTCCCTGGTATTGCAAATTAATGATTTTATTTTATTTTTTATTAGTGTATCATTATTACTAGTAATAGGTTCCTGCCCAACACTGTATAGGCTATAGTAGTGGAGAATAAACACAAATTACATACTTAATCTCACTTTCTTTTCCAGACTTAGGGTAACCAAACATTTACATTTTTGCTCATCTGTGCACCAGAATATTTCAGGGGGTTTGTTGAGCCGTTTCATGGAAAATTAACTCTCTTGTATGGTACAAAAGAAAGTGTGACTCATTTCCCCCAAATCACATAGACCATACAATCAGTTTTCCTCCTGAATATTTTTCAACCAGTCTCAGTGGCCAGAGAAAAAACAGCTCTCAACTGAGCAACTAAAGTTCTTTGGCTTTTAAATAAAAGAGTAATAACATATGATTCAGGCCCAAACTTTTTTTTTTTAATTGCACAGATGTCTGTAATTTTGTCTCTAAAAATATATTTCAGAGCAATTTTTTCTCAAACTTTAATAAAAGTTCACTTTTAATAAAGTCTGCCCATATTTTGCTCATGGAGACCTCATTTACTCCACAAAAACACTCTCCTATTATTCTGTCTTCTGCCATTTGGATTAGAGGGTTTCACAGTCATCATTTCACATTTTCATTGATCCTGGCAACCAGCCCAAGTCTCTTTGAATGGCTGGAATGGGAATAAAAAACGATGAACCCCTAGAAAACATTGTATAGCTCTATTCTGTATACTGTCTACAGGTTTAGATTATTTTAAGCCTAATATTCCTGCAGCATAGTTCAGTACAGGGGAGGTACATGCTTCATAAAGTTGGGTATATGAAGAATGGCCAAGCGCATTACATCATTTCAGTTTGTTTACTACTGATCCTAAAGCTTCTTCCAGCAGATTCAACAAGGAAGCCGATTCCAGGGTCACATGTAATAAATTAATCAGAAGAAAAACACAAGAATTAATATGCACCAACATATTCTAAAGAGACTCTTTTTGTTTTGAAATGCATTGTTTTTGTTTCATTTATATCCAAAAACTAACCACATTTAACATATTGTGTAAGTCAGAACCAATAAAACTAAAATAAAAGACCAAATTTAGTCTAAATGCCTTAGTTAGATTCCTTAAACTGTAGGGTTAAGTTATTAAAAAAATAATGCAAAAACAGTTGGAGAGACGACGTCACCTTGTTTTTCAAGGGGTATTGAACAAGTCAGTGAGTATTATTGACTCAAGCAACTGGACTGCTTTGCCTTTGTCAGTTCAAGTCCTGATAATGGAATGCATATGATCGATACATGCTTGTTTCTTTCTAAATCCATTCTGCTCATCAACAAGATAATGTAACATTCATAAATACTGTGTTAGCTTGTTGTTCGGTATATTATAATACAATTTGCGTGCTGTACATAGCTCTATTTGTAGGTTGATTCCCCTATAATTAAGGGGTATTCTAGGGTCACTCTTTGATGACTTTGGCATGGGTTTCATAATGGACTTGTACTATGCTGACGGGATTATACCATATTCAATGCATGTCTTGAAAAGAAAGAAGACAACCTGTAAAAGCTGAGGAGATTTTAAAGTACCTTCTTTTCTGAATGCTTTCTTCAGTTTTGCTTTGTCTTTACACCTTTTAAGTTCTATAGGAGAAGATTCAGGTTTACTGTTTACAAGTATACGTATGTATTTTTCAGCAAAAAAAAAATTGTTCACAACAGACACATGCATATACCTGCACACGTCGACTCGCACACATGTAAGCATTAACACAGACACACTTGTAGTTGGAGACATGCAGACAAAGAAAATAAAAAAAGAAATAAATGCACAATAGGAGACTTTCACACACAATAACTGTGATGATGTACCTCCTTGATTCTATTCATTTCCCTCCTATTTCCACAGACTGTAATTGCAAACATTTTCTCTTCACTGCTGGGTGCCTATTTACCTGGTAGAGGTAGTTTAGAGTTGCTTTTACGTGTATGACCTGAGCATGGCTGCCGATGTGAATTGACAATTGTATGACAGACGTTCCAGGGGGTTGCTGAGGTGCTATTATGAAGATTTGTGCAGAGCGTTGTTCATTCAGATGCCCAAGTGTGGTAGAAATTAAGTGACCTTAAACAAAAGGGTAAAGATAATGTGACAAAACTATATAAGAAGAGATAAACACTATAAATCCACTACTGCACTTTTTAGTAGTGAGTTGCAGTGCCTCTTTATATTTAAATTGTTAAAGGTTTAAGCTGTCTGTGGGAAATTTTACTGTTCTCCCAGTGTGGTGTGGTGCTCAGTTAACTCTCCCATCATTTAGGTGAATTGGAGGCACCAAGGGTCAGGTTATGCTCAAAAAAGTGGCGCTTTTCACCTGAAAAGTGCCAGAAACAGTTGTGCTATGAACAAGAAAGAAAGTTGGAGAAAAAAGTTCAAACCAAAGCTATTTGGCAATCCAACAAGCATCTGCCCATAGATGGTGAGTGTGTCTGTGTTTGCCTTGCAGTGCACAGATTATCATTCCAGGGTGCTTCCCTGTCCCTCTGCCTGGTGTAAGCAGGGATGTGCTGATGCATTCAGCCTTCGTTAAGTGGTTAGAAAAGGTACACACATTAGACACTGAACTTCAAACTTTTCGACAGCAGCGGCTGAAATCAACTTCATGGGACTTTTGTTAAATTTCTCAGAAAACCAAGACCTTAGTCACATGCTCACAGAGTTCCTCCCACCCTCTCCACTAAGCAGTCACCAGTTGCTGTCCAAAGATATCATCTCCAGCACCATTATGTCAAAATAAGATTTTTGTGTGTGCGTGTGTGTATGTGTCTGTGTGTGTGATGGGTCAAAGGTCAGGACAAGAGACACGACGCACCTGTCTTACTGACATGGTTGACACTCGGGGAGGAAGGCAGTGACACCATATGCATTTCACTTTGGATCAAAGGGCATTTGTAACCGATTCAGTGAGTCATGCACCACCTCTGGTATCTGAAGTGAATTTCAGATGACTGATACAAACTTCTGAGTGTGAAGTGCAACAGCTGGCCACTTCCTTTCAGTAGCTGGTGAGAAGATTTAGGAGGGGCAGAGTGTTGTGGTAGAGTGTTGTTTGGTGAGGGCTCTTTGTTTTAGGGGGCAACTTTGAAACATTAGAGCAAAGTAAACAAAGAGTCTGATGGATGGAAGAATTTTGAGGGGTGAGTGTGAGGAGGTGATGGGGAATGGCTTGGTTTATTTTTTAAAGGTTTATGCTTGAGTCTTGGTTTGTTATTGTTGGCTTTATATGTCTGACTTGGGAGCAATATGGGAAAGGACTGGTGCATAGTGTATGTACACATGCATACTCTAATTTTGCTCACGCTATTTTGTAGTGCACTTACATTAGAAGACTAGTGAGAGAAAAGTGGAACTCACACATCAAATCAAGTGTTAAACGTAAACGTCACCATCAGTTGTAAATTAAAAAAATCGAGGTTGTGGAGTTAGAAAGAAGGGAGCTTATACTACCCCACTCCTTATCTCTGCGTGAGGCTAGCAGCTCCAGGCTACAGTAGCCGCTAACACACCCGAATCTCTGACCGATTGTCAGGGGTTGAGTTGCATAATGTGGATGCCAGGTGTGGACAAGGAAGAGGAATGAATAGAATAAAAAATACAATATCTCTGGTTCTGTAGCACCCATTTTGCAGGAGTATTGTTTGACTGAGGTTTCAGATGCGACAACTGTAATCATTGCAATTTCTTTGCTGACTGTATCTCCCTTATAGGAAATTCAAATGTCCACACCATCCATCCCCTGCTGTCTATAGCAATCTAGTTCTATTTACCTGCATCCTGATTCTCATTCATAGCCAGTCAGTTCGCCATCTGATATTGGTTCCCCTCGTTGACTCCACAGGACAGAAGCTAAATAAAGGAAAGGTTAATGTGCTGTGCTCATTTTAAGTATGCATCAGCCACTCCATGATACCATATCTGTTTCCAAAACGGGTACAACCATTCGCTGTTGGGAGTCACACGCTGTTACCAGTGTGTGTATGTGTGTGTGTGTGTTACTGTGTTTGTGTGTGACTCACTGATAAGGCGAGGAGATCTAACATGGACCTGTTGCCTCAAACACAAACACACATGCATACACACCCACTGTTCTGAGCAAAGAGAGCAGGACGTCTGGAAACCCTGCAGTGGACCAGCAGAGTTTTATGGACTGTGAGTGTGGCACACTGTGTCTGCACAGATGCACCCCAGGGCAAAGTAGTCCCCAGCTTGAGATAAAGACTTGTGTTAAGAGTCATATAACCAGAGACACGTTTATCCATTACACGTAGAGTCTCCTTCCATGCATAATCCTTCCAGGAAAGAAATATCATTAAAATTACATTTGTTTTAGCTTTAAGTTGAATTTAAAACAATAACATTTATATATGATACAGTGCACAACAACAAAGAACACTTCTATATCTCTATGTGAAGCACTCTGTGAATTGCAGTGAGATTTTTTTTTAGGGCGTTCTGTGAAAAAGGAGTTGCGTTGTGGCAAGTCGTGTCTCAGGGCGTTTGTGTCATCTCATAGTTTGCAGAGGAGGGCAACTGTTTCATATGTCATCAGGGTAAAGCAAAGGCAGACTGTTCTCATTCTTATCTCTCTCTATGGCTACGTAACTCTGGTTCAGGACCGGAGCCAAAAGAACAGGGAAATCAAGGGTTGGCCATCAGTCAACGTGTTATTGTAGATATGGAAATATAACCCAACAGAACAACTCTTATCTTTGTGGATAAGGATTATATTAGCACAATCATACTTTAGATTTGAATGGGATTTATGAATAAATGGATTCCTAGTCAGAGAAATGCTACAGCTTCTAATAAAGACATATGATTATTATTTTCAGATTTGCTCCTCTGGTCCATAAACTTCCATATATTGAACCCAGTCCTTGACCTCCAAACGCCAGGTTAAAAAAAAGGTGGAAATTTCTCATCAGTCGATATTAAATATATTTCTTCAGCCTGTTTTAGTCACACACAATGCAATAAACAGCCATATTAAAATGCAGTCTGTGCATAGTAGAAAGTTATTCTTGGATCAGCACTTGATTAAGCTGGTAAATAATTCAGTATTGTGCGTCATCAAAGAAAGTATGGAGACACATAAAACTAATTCAGTATTCATACATACACATACATTCATTTGCTGCCTTCTC
This sequence comes from Dicentrarchus labrax, assembly GCF_905237075.1. Classification (NCBI taxonomy): domain Eukaryota; kingdom Metazoa; phylum Chordata; class Actinopteri; family Moronidae; genus Dicentrarchus; species Dicentrarchus labrax. Next base: position 6,301,421 of record NW_026136722.1, on the reverse strand, counting down.
AGTGAGAGGACTTGTTAGCCATAACATATGCGCCTCTGAGGTGAGATAGAATTTGCATATTTAACACAGATTTGCAATGTTTGACCTCACAGGCTAAATGGAAGGCCACTTTAGCCTCATACATCCTTTTATTAAATGGATTCATGCTAGATATTGAAATTATGATTGCAATAGGCAAGCTACAAGATCTAATTTGCTGCTTGTGACAGGGTGGATGATAACAAGTTGAATAATCTTATCGAAGAAGCACAACCAGAACATTTATAGATAATACTAGTAGTTTATAAAGCTATCTAAAAAGCAGAATAGCATTCAAAGGTGGATGAGATTTCTGTTGATCCATGACCACTTCATCTCCATTGATTTCCAAATGTACATGCACACACACGTCTGAAATAGACGTATGGTAAGCACGGAGGGATGCGATTACATATTCAGGGAATGTAAGACCTGCCCTGCTGAGAGATGTATGAATGTGTGAGTATTTCTCCACACCCATGAACACAGAGGAGCCTCCCTCTATTAAACACAACAGTGGGATTATCATTCCCCCTTTTCTTACTTTCATCCTTCGTCATCTTCCTCTGTTGTCTCCCTCCATCCCTCCTCTCATCTATCAGGCACACTTCTCGGTAGACAGCCCCTGCTGTTTACTTTTAATTTCTCTCTGTGAATCCTAATTGCATGCTGTGTTTTTCCAGGGTCAGTTCTAATCAGAATTATGATAAGTGCTTCAGATTCTGTAGCCATCGCCTCAAAACCGCCTCAAGTATTTTTGTTGTGGGCTCTGCTGTTGTCAGTAGGTGGTCTCCATTTTGCTGACTTTGTTTTTTGAAAATAAAATGGATTTTTCTTTCCAGCGATGAACTGAATTAATTTAAGTTATTTGCATGTTGTTATTTTTGCTTGGAGTCTCGTAATGTAATATTTGTCTCATAAACCTTTCCATCTAAACCAGCTCTGTCTTTATTTATTTTCCCTCTCTTCTTTTTCTCTCACTATAAGTCCTTGGAGGTCGCTCCTGGCCCTCAGGGCACAACTGTCGTCTCTCCCTTCCTCCTTCCTTCATATCCTCCCAGCTGTCCTTTATACCTCTGTATTTCCCCTCTTTTCCACACTCTTTCTATTCTTGCACCTCTACACTCTTTCAACCTGGAGACTATTGCTTCACCAACACCTCAGAGAGTCACACTAAGCACTAAAATGCATCCTGATTGATCAAATCACAAGTAAACAGCTCTATATGCAGGTGTGAATGTATCCACTAGGATGCACTGGGACTGAATTCCTTGAGCCACATTTGGAGGTGGCCAAGGACACATGGGGCCACAAATGTAGTATAATGTGAATGCAAATGTGCCCCTGTCCAAGCGGAAGGACTGTCTAGGTGTTTGTTCATGCCAGAAAGAGTTAAGAGAAGCCAAAAAATACCAGAAGCCAAGAGTAGAGTGAGGTTGAGTCTTATTTTCATTTTGAGCTTTAGTCCTGGTTTCTAAAAAATATAATGTATGTGCTTATCATGTGGACACTCAAGAGACATTTGAAACATTCTGATAACAGACGCAATATGATGTATTATGTCTCAAAAATATTTCAATGCAATAAAAATATTACAAACAAACGGACTGAGCAGAGAAAAATATTTTGCCATGACTGCTCTTAAAGGCAACTGCAATTACAATAGAAAAAATCTTTAATTGTTACTTTACCTGATGGATAAAAACGGCATGTTAAATCAAGAATGTGTGACCAACATTGACAGAATTGACAAAATATCATCATGAACATTACCGTACACATTTTTTTTGTGTGCCACAATCCAATCCTTTCTCCTGTCTGTGTGCTGGAGACAAAAGTACTAATTCAAAAATGTACAATACATTGAAACAATGTATGAAACAATGAAATAACATATGTAAAGAAAATAACACTTAATTCAGGAAACCTGAGAAAGACGCTGAATTCCTAACAAGTGAATTTATGTCACCAGGTTCTTGGGCTGTATGTACTGCAAATGTGGTAAGGAGCTACTGTCAATTATTCATAACACAATGTGCTCTTCATTCAGCAGCAGAAAGTCTATCGGGCTCTCTTTGTTTACTCTTTTTTACTGACAAACACCAACATTCATTCGTGGTGTCTCATCCAGACGATGTGAAACATGTACAAGACTACACAGGGGACCTCCCACCCCTCCAGTCAGATCCGATGCACACAGTGGGGTACTGTTTTGTCATATTAATGAAGCACCCTGCATTAAAAACTCATGAATGATTGGAGAGAGAGAAGAGTGCAGAATAAAAAATTTAAGGTAATCAACATAATGTCAGGCACTAAACCACACAAAGTGATGTGCCTTGTCACTGCCACCGATGAATCAAAAACAGCCAGGCACCTTTCTCTTATCTTTCCATCAACTATCCACGTCTCATTACTAAATTGATTCTCCGTGTCCTTGGGGCATCGGAGGTGTCGCTCTATCATTTGAAACAGTTTAAGAGACCTGGTGGGTGGGGGAGGTGTGTGTGTGTGTGTGTGTGTGTGTGTGTGTGTGTGTGTGTCTGCACCAGTTGAGTACATACAGAAATAAACTGACTCCCTTCCACTTCATGCTTTTCAGATCATGTAGTCACAGTGTGGTTGGTGGGATGTGGAATAATGAGGGAGAGTCAAAATCAGGAGAAATGTAGGATGAAGAGAATTAGCTTTAAAAAGAACTCATGTGACAACCCATTAATGAGAGCATACAGTGCTGAGGGATACTGGGAGAGTGGAGCTGACTTGAACTGACCCATTCATTCAGTGTGTGTGTGTGTGTGTGTGATCTGACACTAACCACTCAGTTATGTTTTCTCTTTTGATGGGCCGTGCCACAAGGGCAAAGTGAGAGAAAGGGGGACGAGAGACTGGGAAGAATGTACAGACTCAGCCGAGCACAACAACACAACATATAGCAGTGAACCGCTAATTAAGAACTTAATTAAATTTTCAGTCAAGAGGAACAATGTTTTCATTTCCAGAGAAAGTGTCACTCATGAATAAACATGAGAATAAAAATGTTTGCCCTATTTCACATTTCTGAAAACTGACCATCAACAATGAGCCATTTTACACAACTTAGACTTGGTTATATTGGGATGGTCTTGTGCATTTCAGCATTGTTTTTCTCCCTCTGCAGATGGCAAATGGATCTATTGATGTTGCCCCTGTGGGCTGCCATTGGATGAATTATGTAACAGCCTCGCTGGGTTATGAAGGCGACTGTGCAGGAGAAAAAGTACTTACGCTGCTGTCGTGACAACTGATAACATAACCTCTGTATTTACATATGCTGTGCTATGTAAATCCACCATGTGTATGCATGCTGTGTGACTCACTGCAGGCCACTGATACAGGATATTTAATGGGCTGCTCCACAGTCAAGAAAAAGCACAATTTGTCATTACCGACCATAAATAGTTGGTGTAGAAACTCAGTCAATCATGAAATGTAGTTAATGAGATATTATACCAAGGTGATCATTTAATGTATCAGTAACTCATTTGAAGGTTACAGAAAAGAGAACTTATTCTTTTAGACATTAGATATTCAGTATGAATACTGAATTGAAACTAAAGGACAATTAGGCACACTGACTAGCTTCAGCTGTTTCAAATTCAGGGCAGTTTTAGCTGCCAATGCTAATGCAATATTATGCTGATGGATTCTAGGTATTGAGTTGTGTTGACATGCTACCATGCTAACAGAGATAACTAACTGCAGTCTACCAGTTTCCCCAGCTAATCAATATATATATTTCCCTAAAATAATTAGCCTTTAATCCTGTGGCCAGTCCACAGGGGAGATTGGGTCCCTTTGTCAAGGATATCAACTAAAAGAAAGCCCTTCAAGACCATCAAGTAAAATATTCTTTTATCTTGAAATGTAGGATCTCTGTAATAAATCTGATGCAACCATTTGTAACTTCCTGTTAAAACGTATCCACTGTTCCCTTTTTAGGAAAATAAGTGCATGTACTAATCTAATAGAAACTGTGCACAAGGAACCAAAATATGATTCAGTTGCTTCAGATATTACCATTTTCCATTAAAGGCTCTGGAGAGAAAATACATTAAATATTTCTCAGTGGCAGTACAGAGACAAAATCACTGAAAGCCCCAATCTTGTGTTGCACCCACAGTATTCCTCTCCCCTCTCTCCATCTCCGTTGCTGCATGTCTCACCCGCTGCCTCATTTACTCTTCAAAGGGAAAGCAAAGCATCTGTCTATTACGAGGAGCCCGTGGCGCTCTGCAGAGTTGTGTTAAGTAATAACAACCAGTGACGTCAAAGACTCTCCGTCTGAGTTGGAAAGAGGGAGGGCGAGGGGGCGAGGGGGCGAAGAAAAAGGGATAAAAGGAGAAGGAGGAGGGGAGACAGACATGGAAGTGGTAGTGTGTAAAAAAAAAAGTCTCCTCTACTTGTTGCCTTGCCTTTTTTGGCCTGCTGCATAACACTGAGCATAAACACTTAGTAGCAAATTGTTCTTTAATCACAAGCCTTAAACACTGATGTTAATTCTGTTCCTCCTCTCTCAATGGCTGATAAATGGCAATGATTTCTTGCTTTTTTTCCCCCCCACTGGCTCAGAGAAGAGCGGAAGTGGCCTATTATGCTCCGTCACACATCTGCTGCTGAGCGTAATTCTGTATATGGTCCTATCGCAGGAGCCGGTATGTTTATGTCATATAGGGCAGCAACAAGTGGAAGACAGCGTCTGTTCATCTTCTGTTGTCAGGGTGAGATCAAGTTTGCTTTTATTATGTCAGGTTGAGGCCCTGTGATGAATGTTGCTTATGTTTTTGAAGGAGACCTTTAATTCACTAAGATAATAAATGGATTGGTAAACATCAGGAAATCCCACAACTTCTTTTCTGCTTACTAAATTCTCAGAAAAAGCCTGTATGGTCTCTGTGTTGTATTCCTTCAGTGTAAGTAGCTCAACTGAGCCCTCATGAGTCTGATTTTCATAAAAAAAAAAAAAAAAACGAAAACAAGCAACAACGCAAATTACTAATTTAACTTAATTTCTCCCTTTACCCACATACTCATTCCTGGAGTCAAAGCACAGGACTGAAGACCGATTGGGGGGATTAGAGATCTTAGGGTGTTACACTCCTTCATAAGCACAAGTGACAGAAGTGGCAGTGAGTGGAGGATACATTAGAGGATTACACCTTAAGACAATATAGTAGTCTTAACATGCCTCATTATGGCTGCTAACCTTGCTCTGTCAGCTGACGGCTGTTTGTTTCGACCGCAAACACCACAAGAAGGCACCCACACATAACTTACACACAACTGAAGAAGCACAAGAAGCCTACACTGTATATGAACTACAATAAAAAGCCTGGTTTGGTTGTAGAGGACGCGAGACGTTACATTGTGCTGAGCTGTTTACAGTAAACAACCCAGAAGGCCTTGCCAGGAGTGTGGAAGTCACAGCATTTTTGGCAGCCAACACACTCTCCCACCCACTTCACCTCTAGGCTAGATTGTGAATCTGAATCCACGGGGCAATGTCAAACCATATAATCTCACCTCTATTCTGCCCCCGCCCGATCTTTCGTCTGTCTCGTGCATTTGATCCTCACAGCACTTTCTTTCGCACACATTTTACAGCTCACAGCGAGCACATGACTCCGCTTGGCAAACCTAAGTGCCTGAAGAATGTGTAAAAGTCCACTCTGTCAGCAGGCCTATACCGACCGACAGACTTCCTTTTTCCATTACAAGCGCAGCTGCTGTGATGACAAAAGTTAGGACTCTCGCACCGAATGTCATCAAGAGATATGAATAGAGAAGACAAGAAAAGATTAAAAGAAAATGAGTTAATAATACACAAGATATTCCATGGCATCATCTGTTCATTAAGTCTCTTTGTTTTTTATTTTATTTTATTTTTTACTTTTAATAATTTAAAATCTATCCATCTATCTATCTATCTATCTATCTATCTATCTACCGTCTATCTATCTAACCGTCTATCTATCTATCTATCTATCTATGTACATCATTACGAGACAGCAACTTTCACAGTTCAGGTTAATGGTTTAATTCAAATTAAAATGTAGCCTTCTTTTTACTTTCCTCCCCTTTCCAATACAAACAGTACAAGTTACACTGACATTGTAGAGAAGTGACTTCATATCAGGTACATACACCTATGTGTGTTAGTGCACTTTAAATTTGGCAACAGCATGCGTTTAGCCGAGCAATGACGTGCGCAGCCTACATCAGCACCTTGGATACGGGCACACCATTCACCGTAGGGCTCCTGCCCCGTTTTAGACCAATCAGCGCATGTGTTTTCTAGATAGCATTCAGCACCACCCACACTGCTGCCAGCTGTATTGTTCCGCTATAGGGAATCTCCTCTCAGGCAATATACTGTACATTCATCTTAACTCCTGCAGTTTTTTCCCCCTTCCCTGGCAGATTACAAAAAGCCAAGGTCCTTTATGAATGACGCATGGGATATAAATGAGACTATAATCGCGTAAATGGCTCCCTTTAGGGTTCTGCCGTGTGGTATAAACACGGCACAGGCATTTAAAGAACAGCGAGTCGTCTGTGTACAATGCTTAAGTATATCATTTAATAGCACAGTGTCCCTCATTTTGTGAGACAATGACGGCTACACCAGCATAATGCACCTGGATATTTAGCAAACAGAAGCTCCTGTCTGTAAAACATCAACAATACGACGTTTCCACATCGATATTAGTATTAATTTGCAGACAACTCAGACAGGGGCGGGTTAGCTCTTCATATAATACCTTTTCTGTCTTTACAATAATTACTTTAGCCTTTTGCTGTCAGCACAGACCTAGGTTATCTCTGACGCAAGCGCTCATCACAGGCGTCTCTCCCATTTCACAGAATCATATGTCTCCAGATCGACGTCGCGGCTCAGCCAATGAGCGCACGGCGGAGACACCTCTCCGGGGGCGGGACTAGCACTCTGGACCAATCGCAGCCGCTCGTATTGTTTTGACCTCTGAAACCGCATCACCGCCTACCTCGTGCCCATGGCGGAGGAAAGCTATAAATACAGGCAACGCTGTATCAGGAGGCGGACGAAGTTGCAAAACTCCCGGAGAGGCGGGAGCTACTCTGCAAGCCTGCTGAAAAGAGGAAAAAAAAAATAACCTTAAAAACAGAAACCGAAGCGAACACCGTAAAAAAACAAACAAACGCCAATCCTCCGAAATGTACATGTACTGGAATACTTTTTTGTAATGTTGATAATATATTCTATGTGAAGAAAGTATTTATACTTTTTTTTTCTATTTGCACTAACTAACGGTACTTCAGAACTACTGAGAATCTTTATTTTTTACCAAAAAAAGTAAGTATCTTCCGCCTGTTTCTGTTGCTTGTATTGTGTATATAATTGTGTTGTATTTCTGTTGCTTGCTGTCGTACTGTAAGTTAGCTCTATTCATAGTTAAGCTGATTTGCTGCGTCAGTCCACGAACTTAGGGAGGGGTGTGTGTGTGTGATACAATTGTGTACTATGTCCTTTTTTTCTTTCATCTTAATCTTAAAAACGGACAACAGCATTCCCGAAGAGACTCTAAATGCGTCTGATATACTCGTGAATTTAGACACTAGCTGGCTATATCGTACTTTCCTGCATCTTTTCATTTCCACTGTCAGTACAGGCTGTTTTTAGTGTTGCATATTCTGTTAAATTGTAAAAAAAAAAAAAAAAAAAAAATGTTTCTTTTTAACTTTTTTAATCTGATACGTTGAATCAAGACCTGTAGCCATTTCGCAACTGTGAGGAATCTCCTCTAGGCTACTGTTTGATGAGGGAGGCGATTGTTGCAGTTTAACCCCCCCCGTGCAGAATCTCTTCTATGTAGATAAATAAATGTATCACTTTTAGGTATTTTAATCAGTTTACTGTCTGTATCCTTCAGTCCAGCTCTTCTTATCGGTGAGGATTATTGTAGTGCAGCCCTATTTCTTTGATCCCCCCGCAATATAGTTTGTGGCATTCACATTTTATCCACCATTATGTTTTAACAATCGAGTATTTCGTCTTCCCTGCGTGAGATTGCCAAACGTATGGGTGTCGCCAATAGTGCGTTGAGCCTTATTTCGACATTGTTTTTAATGTAGAAAGCTCCCAGACTAATCGGCGGAGCTGTACGCACATCAGACCAGCCCCAGTGACACGGTTGTGAGCTTTGAAATCCACCTAAATTATGTCCTCGCTAACTTGTCCTCCATTAGGCATTGTTGACAGGGCATTTCCTCTGTGAAGTTGACCGTTTTCTTTAGATTAAATGCAGCAACCTCACATTAGTTGGCCAGCCTGCTGTATGGAAGCTATCCAGTAGCCTGTTATGTAACAGGATTCCCAAGTCATACCTTTTTAACATTCAGGTAAACTATATATAGGCTATACACATTTCAGTGCCACGTGAATAAGAAATATTGCTTGATCAGTGGGCTCTGTGTGACCATTTCTGCAATAGATGCACATTTCCCTTCCATCTGACTGTTGTCGTGAGATTCTGCTTTGGATGTCTGCTGTGTGACATTCAACTTATGAGCTCACAGCAGTCAAAACTGCAACATGCACTGGTACTTCAGACAGACCGTTAATAATTAAAGGACACTTTCTTGCACTCCCCTTAAAAGGGCAAATAGACCTGTCTGTGGTGAATATTCACCAGGATATCAAATATTTACCTTTTTCTTATGATTTTATGTAAATGAATGATTGAGTATTAAGTATTTTTTCCTCTTTCGATTGTTGCAGGAAAACATTATCACACCCTGTGGAAGGACATCACTTCTACAAAACCAGCACTTTTGCTTTTGAACCTGTTTTGTCCCAAGTTCTGGTTGCTTTCGCCATCCTGCCTGGAGAGCATCTGTGTTGCCAACCACGGATAAAGAAAGCAGACCCAGTGGACACATTCAAGGTCAGACACACCTAATCTTCACGCAGCTGGTAAACTTCAGCAGTTAGCTATGCAGCTTGAAATCCAAGTAGCTCTCAACTTCATCATCTCGTACCTGTATAACAAGCTGCCGAGGCGGCGTGTCAACATTTTCGGCGAGGAGCTGGAAAGGCAGCTCAAGCAGAAATATGAGGGACACTGGTACCCAGACAAGCCATACAAAGGCTCAGGATTCAGATGTATCCATGTTGGGGAGAAGGTGGACCCTGTGGTGGAGAAAGCGGCCAAAGAGAGCGGGCTGGACATTGAAGATGTCCGCAACAACCTGCCCCAGGACCTCAGCGTGTGGATTGACCCCTTTGAGGTGTCCTATCAGATCGGGGAGAAGGGGCCCGTCAAAGTATTGTATGTCGATGACAGCAATGAAAGTGGAGCTAACAGTGGGGGGCTTGATCTGGACAAGGAGATCAAGAACAGTTTCAATCCCGACGCACAGGTCTTCATGCCCATCAATGAGCCTGTGAACGGAGCCTCTCCGGGCTCCAGCTCACCCTCTCCTCCTTTCGGCCACTCGGCAGCAGTCAGCCCCACCTTTATGCCCCGCTCCGCGCAGCCTTTGACCTTCACAACAGCCACCTTTGCCGCCACCAAGTTTGGCTCCACTAAGATGAAGAGCAGCGGACGTAACAACAACAACAACAGCGGCGGCGGTAACGCTGGGAACAAGGTGGCACGTACCTCTCCCACCAACCTGGGCCTGAATGTGAACAGTCTCCTGAAACAGAAAGCCATCTCCACCTCCATGCACTCTCTGTACGGGTTGGGCCTCGGAGTGCAGCCGCAGCAGCACCAGAAGCCCTCAGCCCTGTCCCCCAATGCCAAGGAGTTTGTGTTCCCCAGCCTTCAGGGCCAGGGCAGCCAGAGTGCTCTCTTCCCTGGGGACAGCTCACTCAGCCTCAGCCCGCTGCAGTACAGCAATGCCTTCGACATGTTTGCGGCCTATGGTGGCCTTAACGACAAGTCCCTTATGGATGGCTTGAATTTCAGCTTGAACAACATGCAGTATTCTAACCAGCAATTCCAGCCAGTTATGGCCAACTAGTACACGTAAAGGTACTACTTAAGCAACTACTTCACACAGAAACGACCAGAGATAATGTGATGGGGTGGGGGGGGGATAAACACAAATGCACATTTTGAAAAATTGAAAAAAAAAAGTGTAAACAAGAACAGAATGTCGACGATAAAAGGAAAAAAGTGACTTGTCAGATCTGTGTTACGAGTCTAAGAGCATGAGCCCGAGGGTGAATTACTTTGCCCCCTTGAGTTATACCTTTAGTACAAGATGTCCAAGCTTGGTTTCCTAAACTTCAAAATGCATCATTGTCATTTCTTTTGCCAACCAAGCACAAACTATTTTTTTTATGTGACTGTTTTAAGATATAAAAAAAGACAAAAAAAAACAAAACACCACCACAAGTCATGGCCTCTTTCAGTATTTAAACATAACTGGACACCGCCAATTTTTCAAGAAATTGGTATAAATAAGTGGGATTTCCTGGTCTTTTTTCTAATTGTATAATTTAATTTAGTACAGAGTTTGTAAAATATCAGAGTATCTATTGTTTCTACGACATGGTATTGCATTTATATCTTTTTACTACTCCAGTGATCTGTGATGGCTGCAGCAACTTTATGTTTTCTTTTTTTATTGAAATTATAAAATGAATCCATCTTTAAAAAAATTGACTATTCTAAAGATTGTGTACAGAATATTCCGTAGTGGTGGGATTTAAGAATATTTGCTTTTTTGAAAAACATAAGAGTTGTATTTTCTGTTAAGAGTTTAAAGATTTTTGCTATATTATGGACAAAATGTAATCGTATATTAATTTTGTACCTACATTGTGCAATACTTGATAAAACAAACGGTATAACAAAGTATTTGGAGTCAGTGTCTTACATGTTAAGAGGGACTGATAGTTTATTAAGTTTGTATTAAAAAGCTTGAAAATAATGACACCTGTTCAGTTTGTCAGTGATTTTTGTGGTGCAGCTGGTTAATAAAGGAGAGTATTTTAGGGTTTTCTAACATGTTGGGACAAATCCAGTATTCTCTCCTCAACTCAGAAGAATCAGGTTTTTCTGAGGTACGCCCACACCCATTTTAGTTCACCTGTTTGGTACATTGGTATGTCCTTAGCTAACAGTTCTGACAGCTCATTTACAAAAGGTTAGGTAAATAATTACGCTGTAAAATTAGAGATTGCAGGTTTAGCTCCTTATTAAATTATATCTGAAACAAATGCTACGTTAGATCATATATTACATACATACCTACGTCTTTAACACATACATTACACACAAGCCTCACCATAAGCCCTCAGCAGCATGTGTTCAAACATGCAGGCTGTGCTGGCTAACAGTTGCCCTTGGGCGAAGTGTCATTACACATATGGATACTGGGGGTGTGATTGTGTCAAGCCTGATAACCTTCTGAACTAAAGCCTGGCCTCATATGCATGGAAGGGCTGTTGGCTAACAGGCTGCTAAACCGTGTAACACATTTTGAGAGGCATAAATTACACAGCAGACGAGCGAGGACCTTGCACTGTTGGTAGAAGAATTTAAAGAAGAACCCTGTCAGATGCAAACGCAGATCTGATACTGGAGCTATAAGATGCCGTCAGGTTTACTGGGGCATAGGAGGAAACAAAATTGGTTTTAGTAACACGCTGCATTATCGGTCCATCAGACTGTGTGGGAGACAGGTTAGGCAGACGCCCTCCAAAGCAAAGCATCTCACTTTTGATGCAAGATACTGAATCCCTCCCAGCTTTAGGGTGCTACTCCTCTGCCCTCTGACCTCCCTGTAGATGGGAGACCAGATTGAAATCTTCCCCCTGTAGATGGGAGACCAGATTGAAATCTTCCCCCCTCCAGGGAGTCAGCAGAGTCACTTATTAACTTTAATAAAATACATCATGCAACAGTACTAAAACTTATTCAGGACAGTGTAGCCAAAAGCTAAACTGGTCAGTTACATTTCACCCAGTGTCCTCAAGGATGTGGCGTGTTAATGGATAACTGGCAGTACTTTTTATGTGGGTAGAATGAGATCCGCGTGTACTTCCTAAGAGAGTATTTTAGTATGCTGGGGCTGGAAAAAGTACAACGGCTGAACTGTAATCAGGCTGTTTTCAAACTCAAGAGGCCATCTACTGAATCATTTATTGTGATTTTTTTCAGATAAACTATATCAACCTTGCAAAGTTGCTTATAAAACGTGTCTCTATGTAAACATATAAAGTAAAACTTACGGTGAGTTTTGGACTATTAGCTGCTTACATTGTTGCATGATAATTCAGTTTGTCTAAGATGGTTATTCTGGGAATTGGGGGAGTTATTCGATAGCAACACAGATATAACTGTTGTGGTTGAGGATCCAAGACAAATTCTTAATGCTGGAAGGTAGATCGTAGGTTTTATAATAAGCAGTAAACTATTTCAGCTAAAACCTCACTTGAAGTTGGGACCTCTGTGGTGTTACTGCAGATGCTTGTGATGCGAGGTTGTTGAACTGTGTCATGCCAGCTCTGGCTGACTAAAATCACCCTGACCCTGCTGGCATATCACGGTCCCTCTGGGGTCGGCTCATCATCGCTTGTCTGTCTGCGCGTCCCCTGATACACTTGGGGCTTGATAGGCTGTGTAAAGTTCAGCCTGTGTGTGTTGGGGGGGGTTTATCTCAGTTGCTGATACTGTGAGTGTTACAGAGTCTGGTGGGGGCGTTTGTTTATCTTGGTCCGTGACACTGTGTTTGTGTGCATGTATAATCACCCGGGTGTGGAGGAGGTCATCCTGAAAAAAAGGTTTTGATGGATTATTATTATTTTTTGCACACCCCTGATCTGTCTGCTAGTTATTTTTATTGATGGTTTTCTATACATCACAACTGCAGGACTGTGATCCTCAAAGCTAACTTGATAGAGGAGTCTTGGACATCACCTCTGTCTTTATCCAGTGTGTTTTACTCTACACAGGGCGAGTATCATAGGACATATAAGGGGTGGTTGTAAATTAAAAGGAGCGTGTACTATAACCTCTTGCAATCATCATTGCAATCAAATAAGAGCTTTATTATACTACTTGGTATGTTACAAAAGATTTATATCAACCTGCAATTATAATCAAACTTCATGTCTGCAAATATAAAAACGCCTTAATGACGAGGGAGGTTATGTCTGGAATATGGTTTGTTAAGGATATTATTATTTTAATATTATATTAAATATTTTTGGGGCTTTTTTTTTTAGCTTTAATTGATAGTTACAGCTGAAGAGTGACAGAAAAGGGAGAGGGAGAGAGAGAGAGAGAGAGAGAAGGGAGCACAGATGATGGTGAGCTTCCAGGGCACCCCTTGATACAATTATTTTATCATAATAATGTAATCTGATTAGATTTGATCATTAGACTAGATATAACAGCCAGGTTTCTGTTTATGAAACAGACACACAATGACTCAAAGTTGTTTGCTGTTAAGCGCCATTCACTCAGAGTACATTCACTATTACATACACCAAGGTTGGCATGTTATGGTTTTAAAGTATTAGAATAATTTTTTGCTGTGTGAATTGGCTGACACTGCTGTATAAATTGAGATTACCTGACCATGTCTCTTCAGATTGAACGTGGAGTCTTCTAAAGCTTCACACACAGGCTTTGTATTGGATAAAAAATATGTGTCACATTTAGTTTAACCCCATTAAGCACAGGAGACATTTGTAAAATAATGTAACACCAACAATCTGCCTTACAGACATTTCTTCTCACTAACCTTTTTGATTTTATAGGCATGTTACTTTTTACATATATAATCATTCGAGTGCAACGCTTGTGATTCGCTTGTATTTTGATGAGGAATTGTAATTATTTTAATTTTATATGTTTTTGGAGGTAATTACACTTATTAAATCACATATTTTGTTACTTCCCAACCCCGTCTACATCCCCAGGCGTGACTGAAGGACAGTGGAGGAAAGAAGGAAGGTACTGACACAAGCGAGAGTGTGACATAGAGGATGTGAGCGTCATAAAAATATGGTGCTAAGAATACCAGCGAGAAGAGAATCCGAGTAAGTCGAGGCTGAGAGTGGGATCAGAATAGCACAGAGAAACAAAGAGAGACAGAAGCCGGGTGAGAAGGAGAGGGAATGGGAAATGAAACTGAGCAATGTGACTGGGAGAGAGGAAGAGTGAGAGTGAAACATTGCCAGCGCCACTATTGATGCTAATCTGGTGCCAAGCACTCCTCTCAGCCCCCTCCCCCCCAATCCTCCCTTCACCTGTCATAAAAACAGGTGGAGCTCAGCTCAGCTTGTGGTCCCAGCCAGCCGACAAGGCCTTATGGTAATGTCACCCTCCTCAGAAAAAAAAAAATACAGTTAATAGCTTTTCAGTCCCTTGCCTTAGTCCAACCCCTCACCCCATCTATTTCTGGAAGCACGCCGGAGCTGATTGAGCAATGATAAGCCAGAGGGAATTGTGCTTTCCTCTGAACATTACTTCACCACACCTTATCTGTATCTCACAGGGGAAAGTAAAGGATTTCAGCCAAGCAGAGAAGAATCTGTTTGTGTGCTTATTTAGAGACCTTACGATCATTTTAAAGGAGAAAACTTTCTGTTTTAGGCTTAGTATAAGAAATTTAGACTTTCACATCTGGTCTCTAGCACAAATTAATGAGAAATAACGTTTGTTGACTGGTCTCACAGTTGAAGCTTACGTGAGTATCAAGGACACTAACACACAGTTGCTTCAAACAGTTGCCTCACCCATTTGGAACACATGAGCTGTCGCTGAAACAGTTTACATTCATTCAAATATATTCTTGCGCTGTACAAATACACCCTGCAGCTGCCAACCGTCTAGTGCTAATTCAAAAAGAGCTCAAACAAAGGTTATATATGTGCAGTGTATCAAAAATACATGTGTTTTTGTGAATCTTATGAGGGATTTCTTCATGGCATCTGGCGGATGCATTTAGCATTTTGTATCTCGACGGACACATTGCACGTCTGGTTTATCTTCTTGTACATACTTCTTTGTGTTCCTGTGTAAACACTGCCACACACACAGACTGTATTTAGACTTTCTGATGCATAGTGGGAGTTGTCCAGTTTGCTTTTCACCCTGTAGATATCCCCAGCAGACACTCACACGCCCAGCCCTTTAAAACTGCAGCTGCTCTTATCTGCAGAAAGAAACCAAAAAACAAACACACAGTCCTCTGCCTCCCCCTCCCTCCCCACACCTCTTGAGGTGACGTACTACGGTTTCCAGTGCAGTTTATCATGGCACTCCCATACCTGCCATTGGGTCCCCAAGATACTTTGCAGCTCAGGGGTGGGGAGAGAGAAGTAACCACCAATGTTACAAGGTAGCCTTGTATAATCCTAGTTTACATGTACATCAACTGTGGCTTGGTTGTTTGTGGTATTTCTAGGTCCACGTGTTCCGCCCTGTCAGGTGGAAAGATTTATCTCACGTCTGATTTGTTTATGTTTTGTCTCGATTTAGTTCTGATCACATCTCTTAACTGCTTCATGATCAGATAAGATGGTCATACCAGAGTTCTGTTATATCAAGTCCCAACATGCTGTGTTATACTCAGAAATAAAATCAGCAACTTACTTTTAACATTAAACCTATCCATGAGTCTACAACACTGTGCCCCACAACTTTCGGCAGTGTCCAAGCAACATGAATCAGACTGTCAAGCAGAGATTAATCATGGCTGTGCAGATCTGCAGATCTGTGGCGCTGGTTGTGTTGGTGGGGTAGTCAAGAGTAGAGGAAAGTATGGGGATTGGATACCCATTCATCAGTCCCTAGTGCATGTATATATGTGTGTTTGTTCAAATGGGCGAGAAAGAAGGACACTATTGCGACAAATCTTTTGTTGTCTCTAAAATGCTTCATGCTCAAAATAAGGCTGATTTGTATAAAGGGAAGGCCAGGGCATGCTGGGAAAGACTGGAAAGTACAATTATGCATACAAACACGCATGTCCATGTACATCAAAACTGAAGGGAAAGCATGAAAACATATTCATATAAAACTTTCTCTCCACAACCACTTAATTCATATTATGTTTGGCTGACACATCACCACAAAGTCTCCTCTTTGCTGAGAAAAAAAATAGCTATTGCTTTCTAAACACCTTTTCTGCCTCCTTAGAGTCTGTCTGGATTTACCTGACTTATACCTCAGAATGCTTTGAACACTTTCTTGAATAATATTTAGACATATTAAAGAAAGAAACCCTGGTGGGGACTGGCCATGCAACTTCTGACTTGTAACCTGGAGTCATGAGACGTACACTTTGTTCCTTTACTTTCCGTAACTGTCTGACAAAATATTTTGTCAACACAGTTAATGTATTCTCAAGCTCTCAGAGGAAGCTTTTTTCCCCCCGCTGTCTGTACTAAATGTGTGAGGATGGGATTGTTGGCAAGCACAGCTCGCACTCATATGGATCAGTGGGGCAGGAAGTCAAAACGTGCAGAGATAAAGCCATCTCTGTAGCATTTACTGGCAGTGGTGCAGGGCAGTAATCGTGAATGAACACTACTATGTGAGTTTTGTGCCCTTGAGAAGTGCTAGAATGAGGTCAGCTCCAGACGAAAAAGACAGAGTGCGTTTAGAGCTGCAAAGGAAAGGGAAGTAAGTGATACACTACTGTCTTCTGAACTTATGTCATGATCTTTAGAGTGGTAAATGGCACAAGTGACTTCAAGTTATAATTCAAGAATGTAATGGTTTCTGAGGAAAAGTTTTGTCATTTGTTTCCAGTGCAGTTGAGAGTTGAGATTACCGGGCGTCTATTGTCTAAGGGAACTTGTTTGGACATCACCAGGAAATGCTCTCCACAGCTGGAGCAGCCCCGACTGACTCAGGACTCGGGAATTTCAACCATCCCACTAATGATCCTGCCTCAGTCACTCACGTGCAGGCTTGAACAGTATCTTTCTCGTTTCACTTTCTCCCCTACATACACCTACATTGCTGCTTCAAATACCTAATTAAACAAATGCGGGAGGCAATTTCCCCAACCGTTTATTGCTATTGAGGTTTTTAAGAAACTTAACTTTTGCTGAAGGTGCAGTGTCTACAAGTGAAAATTCTGAGATAATTGTAAATATCAATACATAGTATCAGTGCGTTTCTAGGGGGGTGGCAGGTGGAGGCATCTGCCAGCCCCCCAAAAATGCCCCTTTTAAAGACATTAATTCAAATTGCTTTGACGATCTGTCACATTTTAGACTACGTGGTGGGTCTACGTTCAAAGAAAGAATATGTGTTTGGAGAAATGCCTACAGATTTGGAAATAATTATTATAAATGTGCCAATACTGAAATGTTTTTGAGTTAAAATCTGCTCTTACAGTAGCACAAGTATAGAAGCCTCATAAAGTCAGCAAACAGGCTGAGTAATGTCAGTTACACAGCAATATCTATCTAAAGTTTGCCACCATTGTTAAGACTATAGAAGCAAAGCCTTGGAGTATACTGAACCAAACAAAGAAAGCATTTTACTGCTTGTGAATTCAACACTTCATTTCTAAGAGAAATATAAGCTATAGACTTTCTTTAAGATTGAGGAGAACTGCATTTGACAAAAGGCAGTGCTGTTAACTGTGCTAACTTGATATAGCCTGTTTAGGTGGGAGTGCACCTTTAGTGAAACAATTCTTTCATTAACATTTACATGCATTTACAAGACAATTATGCAAGTTATTTGCATTGGTAAGTGTAAAAATGCATCCCATTAACAGTTCAACCTCAGTGCTTTTAATTTGCATTTCTGTTTTCCCCTAAAGTGTTAGTTCCCACGGCTCCCACATTTGCACTGCTTAACACACTAACCTCAAGGTGAGTTGCAGAAACAGCTTACCATGGATTGATGTTAAACTGATTAGGTCTTCTGTGTTTCTTGCTTGAAGGAGTGGGGATTGAAAGGAAAGTAATAAACTAAAGACATAAGAAAGATCAGTGACAGTTGCCGGTAGCAGCTGATATATATATATATATATATAGATGTAGAATTGCTAAATAGTATGACTATTTGAGTTACATATGTCCAAATAGTGTTAAAACCAAATATTTCTGACCGTAATCACATTTGACACAGTCTTATCTACAGATTTACAGCCAATTTGACCAGTTGTTTAAACACCAGAGCTCTCATGTTGTGGCTGCCCTCCACTGCAAAAATAAATCTACTTTCCTTCCTATTTTTAAAATACTGATGCATTGTTGTCCCTTCATTTTGCTCTTTACTTTAGGCTCGTCGTGTTGATAGATTTAACAGGCCTTGGTCTGCATTTGAGGTGAAAAAAACCACATATCTGCTGTGGAGCTTGAGTCAGAACAGAATATTTGATTGTATCCAGCCTTCCTCGGCGTCCTCACAGAAGTATGGCCCAGTTTATGCAATGATGTGGGGAATGTACCACACACCTGTCAACCGACAGCACTGCAGAGAGGCTCAAACCAGACTTGTTCGTCATAATAATACCACTCTATTTTTGGTTTGTTGACCATTAGCAGGAAAACAAATACATTTTTATTTTATTGGTGGATCACGATTCAGATAATCAGTTTTAAAGTGACTTTAAAGAGGTAAAATCAACTCTTTACTAAGACTGCTTATAAAGACTAATAATTTTCAATCCCCATAGGAGTTGGTTTGTATATTGTTTTTACACTGGCCACAGGAATATTATTTCTTATGTCCTGGGATTACTTTTCAAAATGAAACATAATCTATTTCCAATTACCAAGCCTAAATATCTGTGTTGCATGCACACTCACTAATGTGTTAAATTGGGGGCTGACAGATAAAGAAGTTGTTATTGGTAAACATATTAAAAAAGAAAAATTAAAAGGAGACAGTTTCTTTAATTGCTTCAAACATATATTGTTACAGTATTGTTATTTTCCATCCTTTAATCAATTCCATAACGACATCCAATTAATTGCATTGTGTATTGCTGTGTTGTTATGTGAGACACGCAAGCTTATGAAACTAACAGCAACTGTCAGGTACCATCCAGGGCTATTTACAAGACCTCCATCATTTGTCACATGCTCGAATATTGTATGACACAAATAAATAGAGTGAATAGAGTGAGGTGGAGGCTGTTATCTTGCTGTGGAATTCAGTTTGGGCAAAGGATGCATCCGAGATAATGGCTGAATTAATCACTGTGTGGGTGACTGGTGATGCAAATTCCTGTGCTCTCGGCAATAAAGACTGACACATAGAAACTGGAGCTCTGGAAGAACCAGTCACTTCCCACCTCAGCGTCAACTTAAAGGACCATTAGCACTTTATCAAACACGGGGAACATAAACGCACACACACGCACGCACACACACACACACACACACACACATATATTATCATGTTAATGAGTGTATGTTTCTGATGCAGGGATCAAACATGGTGTGTTGCCATAGTTGTCAGATATATTACTGCGTTGCATTTGGTCATGACATTGTGCTGCAGGGTCTTCCTCCCACGTTCCATTCACACACACACACACACACACACACACACACACACACACACACACACACACACACACAGATACACAGATACACACACAGACACACTCATACATTTCCACTTTCACCAATCATTATGATGATGATTAACATAATACTCTCAAACCAAGGGCAGTACAGTGACATAAAAGGCTCTGAAGCACATATTACAGAACAGCTTGCTTTGCCATTATCATTATTATAGTACTACGTTTCTATGGATTCTTTATTACCTGTTTTTCCATTTGAAGCATATTAAACCCAAGGTATTACAACATATGCTGGATTTTGTTTTTATGTTTTTATATTTATACATGAAGTTTTCTATTTCAGTTCAGCCAATTTAATTTTGAAATGAACTGTGAATTAGAAGGCATTCATTTGATTTTCTTTATGACTGCTTCGTTGTATTTGTATACGTCCAGAAACATTGGGCAGCACACAGTGAAAATCCTGCCAACATAATATCCATCTGGGTACATTTTTCACAGATAAAATCAATGTAGTATTTAATGTACTTTATTTAATCAGGCTGTCTCATTGAGTACTGTGTTGTGGAAACACACAGGGTGCAGATCACTCTTTAAACTATATTAAATATGCGGTCAATACTGCAATAAATCCTACCGTCATGAAGTGTATAATGTGGTGGTTGATCCAACTTTATAATAATTTTGTAGGCCGCAGTTTGCAGTGCTGGGGAACTGTATTGCATTGAACACAAAGGTGTCTCTGTTATTCAGCCTAACCTCATTGATATAAATAGGATATGGATACAAAATAACAGAAATCCCTGTCAGACTGACAACTGAGAGTAGGTTGTATGTGCTAACTGTCTTTGTTGGTCTGTCTGTGTTGTTTGGTTTGTTTTTATTTCATTTCTTTCTCTCATTATTTCTGTTATACACTCTATTTTTCCTCTCAGGTTACAGGTAATTGATATGGAGCTACATCCATCCAGTGGCCAGTAAGCTTAGTTTAACACCTGGCCAAAGAATAGTTGAGTACATATCTGTTGTTTTTAGACTTTTTGTACGGATTAAACAAAGAAGATATAACATGTTAATTTCTGAACTTAAGTGGTGCTGGTAGGTGGATTTCATTGTGTTTGGACTGAGCTAGGCCAGCTGTTTCCTTGGATTCCAGCCTTTATGCGAAGCTAAGCTAAATCAGCTGCTGGCTCTACTTTCATATTTACAGCCATTAAGTCTCTGCAAGAAAGCGAATATCAAAATGTCCGACTAGTGCTTCAGGTTCTGTTTGTTGGTTCAGGTGTGTTAATCAGTGAAGTCAGTTAGGTTATAATGGAAATCTAGTCCTAATTAGCATGTACAGTAGATTACCATCCCGGAGTCAGACAACCCTGTATTAATGGTGTAGTGTTTGTTTTGTACACGAAACACAGGTGGATTAAATGATGTCACTACTCTCCCACACAGAACAAAGATGCTTAAGGCTGCTCCTTGTGTGTAGGCCGACTGTGTGTGTGTGTGTGTGTGTGTGTGTAGGGGGAGGCACTGATGAGTCCTCAGTGGGTGGTTGGAGTAAGGTTAGATAGAGAATTAAGGGGGGGGTTCTGTCACTTAATGGCTCTCTCTCTATCTGTCTCGCCTACTCTCCCATTCTCTCTCTCCCTCCGTCTCATACAGTGTAGTACACACACATGGACTGAGCCCAGCACACAGTGGTGTCTGAGTCAACTGCGTGGGCCACGATTTGTTGAAAAAAGCCCACTGAGCAGCAGCGGCGTGTAAACACAAGACTACACCAGACCAACATCACAGATCAGATGGAGAGGAAGACAAGAGCAATGAAAACAATGAAAAAATAAATGAGTCCAACTCTGAAAGCTAACTTAACTTAATAAACACCCACCTCAAATGCAACTCTCTCCTCCTTTGACATACCTTACCAAAATACCTTTTTCTTTTACCTGTAAACAAACATATGATAATAAATATACATTAATTCCTAGTCAGATTCAATATAGTATATTGTGTTTCCATTTAGGCTTTGTGTGACTGACAAAAAAAGGGAAAAGACTGTGGAAATGTGAAATTCTAATTATCTAATCTCTACCATTTAAACATTTCATTACATTTTAACACTGTAACAGATAAGTTTCCATTTCTGTGTTCTGCTTTATTGGCAAGTGAGAAGAAAGCCACTGATTTAACTTAATCAAATGTGGAGTGTTTTACAGAAGTCCCTTGTAGTTACCAGACTGAGATCCCTTAACTCAGAGTGAATTATTTCGAGTGAAATAACTATCAAATCAGTTGAAGTGTAGCAAACTTAATCTGTCATCACTGCTGTCACATTACGGTAGCGTTTAGCTTGAATGTGAGTGTCTTTTAGGGCCAACTGTTTATAGTGTTAACACTTGCATACGGGTGCAGAATATAATTCCATATACCGTAAATTACTTTACTCCATTTATTACCACAAGTAGTGGTGTGTGTCTGCAAGCCAACCTTTTTCAGTATGTTGTTCCACGGTTGTGTTCCTTCTTGCCAACAGTAGGAACTCGTTGTCATGCTCTTTCTGTGCTGATGTATAACAGTGCTGAAGAGGGGTAGAAACCGAGCTCTGCGAGAATATTTGAAGGGTTGTGTCTCTGCCACGCTTCCTCTTCCACATTCCCTGGCAAAGCAGTGAACTAAGCTACACCAGCAGCTTGAGGAAGGTGGAAAGAAAGACTGTTTTATCTTTAAGGAGGATTAAATGATTAGGGAGGGAACAGAGGGAAAGGAAAACAAGCGCACTTATCTGGTGATTTGCACTAAATCTTAGGTGCGGTTGAAATTAGTTTAACTCAAGAGCACTTGTTGCGTGGTGCAGTGAAGTGGTGCAATGTAAGCAACCTTAACAAAACACTTTCACATTTCATAGACCCTAACACACTCCTCCACAAGACTGGGGCATATTTGTTTCCTAAAGCACAAACCTACAGACAGCATCCTGGAGTTTTACAGAAGCCATTTCATTCCTGATTTATACTTCGTCCCTCGCTCATGCTTCTCCCTCCCTTAGGCTGATGGCAGTCCACAGTAGGCCTATAAAACATCAATCCCATCCTGTGATATAGTGCCTGCTGTGCTGTTAGCCATCGCAAAGGATTACTGGCAGTGTTGTGAGTTTTCTGGCGGCCGGCTACAGCCTAACGAGAAGGAAGAAATGGAAGTGGAGAAGCTGAAGAGGGGTTCTGCCAGGTCATGTCACTCTGTGTCACTGAAATGTGAGCTGTAGGTCTGATTAAACAGACTTTTTAGTTCATTACACTCCGATCAAGTACACATGCATGTCCTGTAACAAGTATGAGAATTTAATGTTACTGTTCCAAAAGAGAATGAAATCAGATGAAAAGAGTCACTGCACATGCGCAGCAAAGATGTTTGTCAAAATCATTCATTGTTGAGCTAAAAATGTGTATAGTGTTTTTTCTTTTTGGTTATATTTGAAAATATGGGTCAGATAACATACTTCTGGGCCCAGGGGAGGGGATGTCTGAGTAAAAAATGTAATATGGAGCAGATGGGCTATCTTCTGTGTACAACATTGAAGCCAGAGCCAACCAACTGGACAGTTTCCAGATTTCATGAAAAAGCTGTAGGTGAGTTTGAATCCCTCCTGTATGAGGCTCTTCTAGTAAACAGTGTTGTCATGACATGCCGTCTATACTCGGAGACAGAAGTCTACCCAGAGTTCGATTTTATACACATTTGGATGCATTCGATTTGGGAATAAAGATATTTTGTGTAATCTGATGACGAAAATCAAATAAAAAACCCTCAAAGAACCAAAAGAGATAAGTTTAACCGAGAGAGAAAACTTTGAATGCTTTATTAGAGTTGAATTGACATTGCTACAGAAGGTAATTTTAAATAGGGCATATTTCACTGTGTGAGCTCAGCAAAGAAAATATTCCTGCTTCTCGCTGGGAGCCTTCATCAAATATGAAGCACTGAATTGTCAGGCATGCAGTGTGACTTTCTTCATGTTTTTATTTATATAGTTATTTATTCATTTTCATCAGCAATTACAATTATAGATATTTAGATGATAACATTTTGGTGTCAAGTTTGTGTGAATGCATTTGTATCAGTGTGCTTGTGAAGAATACTGGTGTGTGCATGTGTATGGGCTATTTATGCGTGCATGTGCGTATGCCTGGCACACATCTCGGCTCACATATGTGCGTGTGTGTGTGTGCATTTCATTAGAGATCGGTGTGATTTAAGGCAGCTCTTGGCTGCGCTCCACCGCTACTGCAGACGTCAGCAGCTCGGCCAGCTATCTGAGAAGGATGAGATGAAGGGAGGGGGTTTAAGAGAGCAGATGGAGAGAAAGAAAGATGGAAAGTTAGAGGTAGGAAGGAAAGAATAGACTGGTGACATGATGGAGAGGTTAGCAGGGACATGGATGGATGGAGAAATGAGAGAACAGAGGAAGAGATATAGGAAGAGGGACTGAAATAGTGAAGAGTGATGAGCGAAGCTGCAGGAAGTCAGAGAGAGAGAGAAATATGAGAAAGAGAAAGAGTTTGAATGGAGGGTGAAAAACAAGTACAGCTTTGCCATAAAAAAATATTTTGATCATATATCAAATACAGACAGAAGAAGAAAAACAGAAGGAAAAAAAGCCTCACACGTGCACTGAATTAATGAAATGTGCACTAAGTAATCATGCAGGCTGCAATAGACCAAAATTCTCCAAGAAAAAAACTTGGTTGTAAAATGTATATCTACAGTCCTACTGTGAACTGAGGACATTTTGCTCTAAGCTTAGCTTAGCTTAGCACAAAGACTGTAAACAGGGGGAACAGCTAGCCTGCTTCTTAATATCTCGTTTGTTTAATCTGTACAAAAAAACAAAGTGAAGTTGCGGGGGGTTATGTGCTGGACTTTTTCTTGGCTGGGACCATGTTGCCAGGCAACCAACGGAGACTCCAGAACTCCTAAGTTATGGTGTAAAGTCGACACTAAAGGGTTAGTAACTACTAGTTATACGTATTACTTAGTGTAACTTAATCAGCTACTAAAATTAGTTGCACCATGATTACTTTGGGGCGTAACTTAACTAGCTTGGACGTAAAGTCCTAATTAAGGCAAGTGGCTAATCAACGATCAAAGATATTCTTCAAGCACCATGGCTACCGTGCACAGTAGCTTTCTGGCTGGCATGAGCCACTTGGCTTCGTAGTACATTATAGTAAGCTAGATTGATGCTGAAATATCATATCAATAAATCTCTACTCAATTTATGTGCCGCAAAATGACTGCAGTTAATGAAAGGATTATGTTGTGTGGCAGAAAAATGGCTGTGATTGTAATTCTATGACAATTATTATTTAGGCTTCCACCACCTTAGGGGCATGTGTAACTATTAAGTTGTTACTTAGAATTAAGTTTTAACTCGTCTCTGTGGTGCAACTGCTTTTATTTTAGTAAAACATAAATCACAACTTAGTCTTAATTAATGTTATAACTAGGCTAGGTTTGAACTTACATACAGCTGGCTGCAGGAAGTTAATGTTTAATGTGGTCTTTATACAAAGTCAAGCTAATTGGCTGCTGGCTGTAGCTTCATATTTAACATAAAGACATGACAGTGGTATCGATCGTCTCATCTAACTTTCAGCAAGAAAGCAAGTAAGTGTTCCAAAATGTTGAACTATTTCTCTTTCTGTGCAAATTATCACATGATTTTCATTTCAAACTCAATAAGAGAAATTAACTTGTTTCATTTTTCAGTTTAATTAAGATTTCTTCCCACAAAGCTTTCCCTAATTCTTAATTGTTTCAGATAATTAAACACTCAAAATGGCCATATATCACAAACCACACCTCAGCTCTGAATGTGCACTGCACAGCACAAACAACACCCATTACCTTGATAACAACACATTGGAGTTCCAAGTGACCTCTGCCAAACACACACACACACACTCTCACACAATTTTTCTAAAAAAGAATCGGTGATATGAGTGTCCTCCACAGCCAAACAGGTACGTGTGGGCTGACAGTTGAGAGTGCAGCACTGTAACACCATGTGACAGGTTGCAGAGTCAGAGACAGCAATGAGCCAGTTCAGTCCCCAGCAGGAAGGGAGTCTTTATTGGAGCCAATAGTTGGGCTGGCTAAGGAGAAAAGCTGTTACTAGCATAACCCTGCAGGAGTCTCTGCTACAGGTAGCTCACAGAAAGAGAGGAGGGAGGAAGAAGAGAGCAATGAGATGGAAATTTGAAGAGCATATACGATCAATTGTGGTTACAATGATGCAGATGACGACAATGATAGTGATGATGATAATGATCACAGTGATGTTGGATCACAGAGGTGTTTAGATGATGATGTTACAGAGCAGTTAATTATAAAGTAATGCTGATGATGGTATTTTAGATCCACAATAGCAGCACTGATGTCAACAGTGACGATTGTTTGATGACGCCAAGGGAGAAATCTTCAGTCAGACGTTGGCGGAGAACAAAAAAATAGTTTTAACCTTTTCAAGGTTTAGGTAATGAAGCCCAGAAGTAAAGCACTTATGTTCACTGTTGTTGATCTGTAATTTGCTCACACACCCAGCACACAGTCGGTATACAAGCTTTTTTTGTAAAAGCAATCAAACACTAAGTATTTCTCTGTATTTTCAACTCTAACTTTAAATAGCAGCTACGTGTTGAATGTTCAATAGAACACAGAGCACAGTGAGTAATAAGGAACATGTTCGACAGACAATGCACACTCCAGTGCGCACGCAAGTTTGAAGAAAAATGCCTCCCACAAGTGTGTGTGAGTTTTGACCAAACCCAAAATGATAACCTGGCCGGGTTCACAGTGTTCACAGTTTAGTGACAGATCTGCTACAGACTCAGTTTTCAACTGGCAATCGACTGAATGAAACTCAGATCATCTTCCAGCCTCCAGAACGACCAAAAACTTTGGCCAAACCCAAAATGATAACCTGGCCAGGTTCACAGTGTTCACAGTTTAGTGACAGATCCAGGTTTCAAATGGCAAGTGACTGAGGGAAATTTCCTCCAGCCTGTTACACTGAAAAACACCAAAAGCAACATACTGGTTTAGCAATTTAAACAGGCTGTGTTTCAATTGTGTAGACGTGCAAGTGTTCAATTTGTATCAGAGATGTGCACAGAGGATACTGTACAGAACGACCAAAAACTTTGGCGCACAGCTGTTGTGTTCACTGTTGCTGGTTGCCATGAACACCAACAGAGAGCAGGAGGAGTTCAGTGAGCATCCACTATGTTTCAGAATCGGTTTAACATTGAATATAGCTTTATTTTAGCCTTTGGAGAGATTTGATAACTGGTCATTTAGACATTTTGGTAGAGACAAATTTCCATATTTCATATGGCTGATCCGTAACACTATATCAGTTCAGACACTGTAATGTAGCATTTTCTGTCTGTCATCTCACTTTCAGACTGGACTTGAGAATGTAAATGCTGCTGTCAAGTCAGAGATGAAAATATAATGTTGTCCCTAAGCCATAAGCTGTTGGGTTCTTCCTCCCACCCTGCAATTGAAGCTCCAGTCGTATTCATGGTGGCTTGACAGCCACACACAATAGACATGGTAATGGTTGGGTACACACTGACACATGCACGTACGCATGCACATTCACACACACACACACACACACACACACACACACGAAATAGAAACGTATACAGACTTACACTGAGACCACAGGCTTTCAGTGAACCACAACATAAAGATCATCATTTAGACTGTGCCTTCCCCTCCACAGGAAACAGCAGACACTGATTATATGGTATTTGTTTGTGTATGTGCTTTGTGTGTGAGAGAGACCAGAGAAGAATTTATAGATTACATTTTTGAGGTTAACAAATCAAAACATGTTTGGTTTTACTACCTGTTCTCCATCAGTTCCCTTATCACCAACAAATAATGCAGGGGCACTGCAGCAATTTAGTATTGCAGGTCTATAAATTTACACTTGCAAGAGACAAAATAGGAATGATAAATATCAAAGAAACAAAGGCTGAGATAGACTTTTGGTCCTGAGTCTGGGTCAAGCTCTGAAAATGCCAGACCTCCCATAATGCAACTGGATACATCCTTCATTAGAACCTAAGTGCTTGGTAAATGCCCATCTCTTACAATAAAGAGATGCTTTCATTAGCAGTCCTGCATTACTAATATTATATGCACCCTCCACCACAAGTAAAATATTTTTATGTTCATTATTGAGCATCCTGTTGTACTGAAGCAACAGTTTTATTATATACTACAGGCATTATTGAGGGGAAGATGAGCCTTCTGTTTATGTGCCCAAACATGATAACATCACCTATTCAAGATGGTTCACTTGAGAAACATGCAGCACTCAGAAAAAGGTAGAGAGTGCTCATAAATCACAAGAGTGTTGAGTCTTCCCAGAAGAATGTCTTTATGTAACTCAATTTCAGAGAATGTGCAGAAAGAGAGACACTTAAAATACAATCATTGTAAAGACTGCTGTTAGGAAATATAAATCAGAATTATTGACATCACACATTTTAATTTGCTGAATAGATTGTTAAAGGTTAATCCTTTCTGATTAGTTATTTATTTCTATTCTGATGGTTAGTAAAACACAAAGCTCCATGTAAACACAACTTAAGAGGCAAACTGTGCTTTTGTTTTTCTGGTCTCTCTGGCACAATTAGAGAAAGTATCTAGGGATTCCTTAATTCATAATACTCTTTAATGTGTATCTTCTCAACCAGGAATGAGTGAGTAGCTATTACAACCATTATTTACCATCAAAATGATGTGAGTCCATGCCAAGGTAACCCCAATATATAAATGTTTAAGAACATTTTAAAACGTTTTATTTCAGTTTTCATTAGGTTTAAGGATCTTAGGGCTTTAATATAACTACTATTCACTGTTTTCTTCAGCAAATAATTGTGTTGGTAAAGCTGCATGTTTTGTAAGGAAATGTCAATTTCATTTTTAAAAGTTAAATGTAATTTAGAATGAAACCCCTTATATAAGGTGGAGGCAAAGCTATGTGAGTACCCGTTGAGAAAGACATCAAACACTGATATCTAGCTCCTGTTCCACTAATAGAAGCTGTGCAGAGAGCTGTCACGTGGTTGAAACTCAGCTGGAACCATCTATTTCCATCAGTAGACCTATGTGATATCTCAGTGACTGGCCAGTATTTAATGTTGACATCTGATGAAGTTGTTGACGATACACAGCGTCATTGAGCCTCTTATGTGGCATAGCCTATAGTTAGGTTGTTGGGAAATGATCACATGATCAGCCGGCTAAATATTTATATCACTGTGAAATTAAGCCTTTATATTATTTCTTCATGGTACTGATAATAGCGTTGTAGGATAGAGACGCAGAATAGAGTACAATAGATGTTGGAATACCAGAAGACACGTTCAAGAAACGACAAATATTTTTACCAGTCTTTCAGTAGCTAATTAGCCCAAACAGCACGACCTGTCAGATGGGAATCCCCAGCCAAATGTTATCTATGTGAGGCTTCCTGATAAAATGCAGATCTATTTGGTGTAATCAGGTTTGAGAGGCTCAGGCCCTCGCTCACAAATGGATATTGATTTGAGTCAATATTGAGTCAGAGAGTTTGACTCTCAGAATATAAATCCTGATTATGGATGTTGTTGTGGCCAATGGGCTTAGGCACTAGAATAGCTATCTTTTGGGGTTTCACTCCTCTGGTTTAGATTTTGCCCACAAAGACATTATTATTATTATAGACATTATTTATTTTCTTAGATGTTTGTTCTGTCAGTGTGGCTTTTGCAATAAAGGAATGTCACTAGCTGCTTTACCCTTTTGAAAATATATTGAGCAGGTTTGACCTCCTGTGTTTTGAGAAAGACACTAAAACCTGTTGAGAGTTGCTCTGGACATATGGAAGTAGTGGCATACAAATTCCTAGATGAAGATATATGTCCTGTGTGTTTTTAAATTGAATATGTTATCCTGTGTACGTTTAACTAGGCAGTGGGACTCGAGAAACCATAAAATCACAGGAGAATTTATCTTGCCAGGCTTCAGGCTATGCACCAATCAGCGTCCTATGAGGGATACTGGTAGCTACTGCATGAGCTATGGGCCGGGTTTAACGCTAGGTGTGTGCGATGACTTGTGAGAATTTACTTTTTGCTCAAAAACAACAATAGTGGCTGCTAAAGAGGTTAGTGTAGATGCTGCTAGCATCAGATCTATAAGAACTGGAGTGTATTCCTTAATTAAAAAAAGAGCAAATAATGGCACTGAAGGCTTTTCTCGATGGAAAAGATGTTTCCTCTCTTCTCCCCATTGGCTTTGGCAAGTGTTTGACAGCCTGTTTCCCATCTTGGTCCTAAGCTAAGCCAACTGGGTGCTTGTCGTAGCTTTATATTTACCATACAGATGTGAGAGTGCCATTGATCTTGTCATCTAACTACAAAAAAGTCAATAAGCCAATTTCTCAAAATGTCAAATTGTTCCTTTAATATGTGTAACAATGAACTGTGATTGTCAGAGCATCACTGAGCTTGTCTTATTTGGGATTCTTATATCTACACAATTCCTTTCTTCAATCTCTTTCTCTCTATTTATTCCCACTCATTTCTCTCATTTACACATTAACAGTGGAAGTAAATACAATCCAGCAGAGGTGTTGGTTTGAAAGTGTGAAAGCATTTGAAAGCCACAACTTGGTTTCCCAATGTGGCTTGACTGTGCTGTTCATGCCTTACTCACTTTTTCCTCTCCTTCCCACTAACAGTATGTTTGTCCATATAGGACTGAAATAGATGCACCAGCCAAACTATACTAAGAGGACAGTGTGCGCTAAGAATAAGGACATGAGTCAACAGCACTGTTCCTAATGTGAGGGGACAGGCACCTAACTGGGCCACATTTCACTGGAGACCGGATAAAAGTTGGTCACGAGGGAGGCTTTACATATCAGCACTTGTGTGTATTGCCTAATGTTTTGTCATTTTACTGTTTAAGTGTACATTTTGATGTGTAGTTTTTTCGTACATAGGCTTATAATGTCTATAATGTCAGATATGGTGTATGAATCAGTTCTGATGACAAGGATTTTTGAAGTGTTTCGGGGATCTGAAAATAAGAAAGCATCTGTGTGTATCACCATATCTGTTTAAAACTTGTAATATAAGTTGTCACCTGATCTCCTCTTTCGAAAGCCATCTTGAAAGCCCGAGCTGGATTTACTGCTGATCTTTGAGAAAGCAACCCCTGTGTCTTAGGCAAATTTCCCAAGGCATTGCAAAACATTCTCCTAAAAAGCAGGTCAAGCTCATTTGAGACCATCACTGGAGCCCCACCACACCCACCTTCTCATAGCTCCTCTCTCCAGTTCAGGTCTCCTTTTCCAGCCACTGATAGGTCGGCAGAGCCTAAGTTACTAAATATAGTAACACACAAATCACCAGCTATCTTATTGTCAAAGAGGGTGAAACACTGGCCTGCGATATAAAAAGATACAGGACAGGGTTTGGCTTGTTCCTGATTTTTCCAATTCACAGTGAACAGGCGGACAAAGGTGCATACACACACACAGGAATGCTCTTAAACACACAACCACCCACAAACACACCGACATACAAACACTCATAAACAGCACTTTCCCTGGTGCACTCCCTCTCTTTTTCTGTCTTATTACTTCCTTTTAACCAGTCTCTCTTTCTATCTTATTATCACTCTTTCTCACACACATACTCTTTCTTCCTGTGTATGTCCATTCCCACTTTTTTCTGTCACTCCTAGGCTGTTTTGAGTTTGAGGCCTGAGAGAAATCCAAGGGTAAAATGTAAGCAAACAGTGCCTCCTCAGAAGTAACACACGCTGGGAAGGAAAAAAAAAAAACATGGGTTCATGGGTCCCTGTTCATGCATGTGAAAGTCAGTGTATGTGTGTGTTTCATGTCTCTGCTGCTGTGTGAGTCAGCTCTCACGCATGATCTCACTGTCAATCTGTTTTTCACATGTCAGCCATGTCTGTTCGTGGAGAGCAACTGTCATAATGGGATGAAGCATACAGAGCCATTGCTTGATCAGTTTGACCCGCTGAATGTGTGGTGCTTTATGTTGTGCCGATTAAAAGTTGCATTTCTCTGTCACTGCTGTGGACTCCTGTCAAAGCTGTCATATCCATCCATCCATCCATCCATTTATCTTCTGAAGTTCAGTGCTTTAGCTTCACGGTGCTGTATTGGCCAAAAACATCCATACAATTTCCAAGTAGATTAATTACAGGACCGTCATATTTTAAAGGTTAAAATAGTTGGCACCATGATAACTAAGAGATAAGAGTTGTATACTACTGGCCAGCTGCATCTAAACATGATCTCCAGCTTGTTGCATTAACCTTAATTTCTCCCTTTAACCTTGTTTCTCTTGTAAATGTAGTCGGTGACTCAATAACATTGCACCTGCTACCACATCAATCTTTTCACCAGCTACACCCATCGGATTTCGGGAACGCATATTTTGCCACCTCCCCCGCTCGGTCACTATTCACTCTGTGCCCTCTGTCATGAGCCTCACCACTTTCTTGCCATCTCTCTCTCTCTCTCTCTCTCTCTCTCTCTCTCTCTCTCTCTCTCTCTCTCTTCTCTCCATCTCAAATGACTTGCTGTGCCAAGTGTAAGTGATTCAGCTGACTCACAAGCAGTGTGGGTTGCCAACTACCACCCTTCTCACTCCACATACTCAAATACAGAGGTAGAATACAGAACAAGGCAGAGAAAAAGACTGATGAAAAAGAGAGCTGAAATATGCCTAGTGCAACTACATATAGATTCCTATTTTAGACCAACAATCGCTCAATATGAAACAAGTCAAAGGATTTATATAAATATACAATATGATTGAGAACTTGCCCAAAGTTGTTCCCTTTTATCTCTCTATGCATCTGTTTTTCTACTGAAACTGCAGTCTGGCAGAAGTGGATACAAATTAATAATTTGCTCCCCAGAGAGCACCAGACTGAGTCACTCCTTCAATTACAACTGGTAAAGTAAACACAGGAGCACACATAAAGGTATGCAGAGAGCTCCCCTGGGGTAAACCACCGCCCCCTTCTCCACAAATACACATACGTATGGGGTATCGCACACAAAAACGAACACACACAACCTACCCCTGCGCTCATTCCATATTAGATAGACCCACTTCTGTTAGTTAGAAACAGTGTCACCTTACGAGTTTTCACCGCCTGTATTACAGCAATTAAAGCTGTTTTGTTGAGGAAAACTTTTTTCCCGTTTTTTTTTTATTTACATGAAAGGTGATCCTCTTTTTAATGGCTCAGCTAGCTCTATCGAAGGGTGTTTTTCAGTGTGTAAATAGTGGTTACAATGGCCGTAGTGAGACATATAATATGCAGTCCTATGATGAATACCTACCAGGGGAAATGAATGGTGTGCACGCTGTATTTAGCTAATGCCCTAGTATCAAGTACAGATCGAGCTATGGGACACTGGTCGCTAGGCCTCATTAGCTCCAAGGGACAAAGTTGTCAGCCTAACAACACACACACACACACTCACACACTCATACACTCCACGTGACATCACACGTGCACATGTGAGTGTGATACTGAAGGTGGACATTAATCATCTCTATTGTGTAGAAGCGGTCATTTAGTCTGAGGTGACCCAAGGTTATCTGTGCTGTGGTAGGCCAACTTCAGCATTACACCTTAACACACACACACACACACACACACACACACACACACACACACACACACACACACACACACCATCATCATCGTCCCACTGTTACAGCAGTCTTTAGTTAAAGGTCCAAAATACCTAGAGTAATCGAACTGAAGATAAATTATTTTTATAGATTAAATTCAGTAGTAAAATTCTGTATTTCTGAATGTTTAACATTTGACATGTATCTCTATGAATTTCATCATATTTTATTTTTAATATTTATTCCTCATTTATAGTCAAGAGCAGGAAAAGACAGAATAATGTAATTAGAAGGAAAGTGGAATGCCATTTTAATCTTATACTTTTCAGATGTTTTCATACTGTATATACCACAAATTGCAAACTCCATGCACTTAACTATCCAGCTCAGCAAGACAACCTACAAACTGGAAGCTTACCATCACACCCATACTGGCCCTAAATTTCACCACCCCTGATCCACCCAAACCTCTACCACTCCCCAGCCCCAAACGCCCACCCCACCCTCTCAGTTTATAATCAGAGTTGCCGAGCTAAGCAGAGTGAAAGCACAGGAAAGACAGTGGGGGCCGGTGCTCGACCCCCATTCAGCGCAGTCGGAGGGCCGGCCCGGGCCCCGAAAGCTCAGATTACATCCCACATAATGAGAGGCCTGGCTCAGCAGGCTCTGCCTCTCTCTCTCTCTCTTTCTCTCTCTCTTGCTCTCTCTCTCTCCCTCTCTCTCTCTCTCACACACACACACACACACACACACACACACACAACACACACACATACACATACAGACAGACCCACTGCAGCATTATTGCTGAAGTCCTGTTCTGTTCTGTTCTTCTCTCTGGTTACTACACTGACAATTGCCAGCACAGCTGCTTTACATGCCCCTGTATGGCCAAGGGAAATAGACACACAAACCTGGTGTGTGTGGCTATGTCCAAACCAGTGTGGACAAACTGCAAACTGCATCTTTTGTTTTAATTTTTGCCTTCAATCCACACTAAGCCAGCATTTTCCTCTTGTGAAGAACAAAGATTTTTCTTCCAGTTGCTTATTTATTATTGGCTCAGAATACAAGTTGATTTTTGACATATTCTTCATTTTCAGGCATCTCTTTCAGTATAAAATGGTGATTTGATCAAGTTACTGTTCTCCTTGGTTAGCAGGTAGAGTTCACGTCAATACATTGATATTTATAGAGAAACCAAAAGATATTCCAAGAGAAGTAAGCATGTCAAAACAGCCTACTACACTCCATATCCATAGGTGGCTGTAATGTGCCATTTTTTTCTTCTCAACCACAACTAAAACGAAAAAGGGACATTATTTGATTGTTTTGGTAATTAATAAAGAGTCATTGATGTGTAAGCTGCAAATAAATTGGAAACAGACAACTTTTCAACCCCCTTTGCCTTTCCAAGTGGTATTATTGTTTGTTTTTGCCGCTGTTGCGAAGACCAGATTGCTGTTTTTCAGTTTTTCGCAGAGCGTAGCTCAACACCATTTTGGAAATAAGAGAGAATAAAGTGTGTTCACTGAAGAGGTAAATTGAAATTGTTACAATTTTGGGAAACAGGCAAAAGCTATTGTAATGATGTTCATTGCATAGTAATATCAAAGTCGTTATTGATTTGTAGGGGTTGGCGTCGGGGTGAGGGGGCGTTGTAATGTTAAGGTAATCATTAGGAGAAGAAGCTTGAGTTTGTTCATTTATTTAGTCTATGCATAAGTTTTGTAATTTGAGCCTTAATTTTCCTGGAAAATATCACACCTGGAGGCAGAAAGGTGTGTTTCCGAAGAGCCACTGGGAAGCTCAAAGTATGTCGGCTCTAGCTGTTGACATCTTGCCAGTAGTCAGGAGGATTCATTCTCTGGGGACAATGAATGCTTGTTCAAATTTATTTTGCAATCCATCGCTGAGTTGTTGAGATAGAACAGACTCCAAATTAGGCAGCACCCCTTGCTTATTAGTTGAGTTTGTTTTATCTATATATATATATATATATATATATGTGTGTGTGTGTGTGTGTGTATGTGTATGTATATATTTATATATCTCACAAGTTCTCTATTGTGACACAATAAAACGCAATGGTAGAACAAAACGCAGTGTGATTTGAGCTACAGTAAAAGTTTGTCCCCTTTCAGCCCCGTTGGCGAGGTCCTTACAAAACCTTATTGAAACACGGTCTTTTCTGGAAGCTCTGTGTGTTGAGCGCTGTGACAAACCATGGCTCCTTCGCAAAAGACAAACACACAAACACACAAACACACACACACACACAGATCTATTCAGCAAACAACTCACAGCCTACTCACTCACATGCCGTGTGGGCCGGCATTGTGTTTATTGCTCCGTGCTTTCACAGCACCAAGGCCATTAGCATTGTGAAAACGCTGGATTGGGGCACAGCAAGCTTGTGTGTGTGTCTTGGTGTGTCTGTGCATCTGTGTATTTGCCCATATGTGCCGAGGGGCATGAGCTTATGTTTGTAAATAGAACGATATTACATCTCAGTGGATGTGTTTTTTTTTCAAGTGTCCACCTCTATGTGCCTTCCCTCAGGAGTATGTGTGTGTTTGTGCGTATGTGTCCGTGTAATAAAAGCAGTGAGGTCACAGACTTTCGCTACAAAGGCTCCCAGCCCAAGGTCTACTAGAGTACAAGCAGCCTTTGTAAAGGCCATGTGTGGAGTGCTCTGTGCTGCATTACAATGGATCTGAGAGAGAGAGAGAAAGAGAGACACAGAGAGCAAGGAAGAGAGAGAGAGCGTCTCTAACAACTTGTATTGATTAGCAGGAAAGAGTTCCACCTAACGCCCCATCTGCTGTTACTGCTGCCAAAAGGAAAACAACAGCACCTAACTGTCGTTTGGAAAATTGTCTTTCTTTACATAATGTGACATGCATACCACAGTTGCGTTGCCCCAGGGTTGTAATGTATTTTGATGTCTGCATAATCTGGCTCTCATCATTTTGTTACACGTGTGCATAGATGGATTGACTTACGCCAACTGTGTGAATGCAAATAGTGCAGTAAGTCCAATTAGATTCAAGGGATTCACCGGACTGTGCATCACAATAAAGCTTGGTTGGTGTAAGTATGCTGGGAAGGTGGGGTGAAGGTGGCAGGTGCACAAGAATATTGCCTCTGGGTTGAAGGACATAGTGTGTGTGCACACGTATGTATTTCAGAGATTAATGTCCAACATGTGAGGGGCAGGGTGGGGAGGAAACCTAATCTATTTGAGGTTGTGTGTGATTGATGTTATTTTGTGTGTGTGTGTGTGTGTGTGTGTGTGTGTGTGTGTGTGTGTGTGTGTGTGTGTGTGTGTGTTGTCCCATCTTCAAGTATGTATGTGCATATGTGTTTTCTCTATTACATAACAAGTATCCTATGAATACGGTGTAGTGTTAAGGGTTAGGTACCCCTATCTCTGTAACTTTAAAGGACAGTCTGATAGACAGACTGACTCACCAACCCAATAATACACTGTGCACCTGTCACTATGAGCCTCACACACTAACGGCTGGAAAAAAAGTACTAGAATAATCCCACTGTAGTGAAAGTCAACAAATTAGAATATATTAGGTTGTTAAAATATGCGTATTAACCCACAAACATAGGTGTGCATGTGAGAGCTTGCAGTGTTTTTCATTCATACACTAAAAAATACATCCTCTTAGTTTTCAGCTCTTCATCAAAAACGTCAAGGACAAAGTAAATACTCATGGTTACATTAAGGTATTACAAAAGCTTTTAGCTTTTATTTATTAATAAATCTTAAGAACTTAATACTGTATATGTGTATTGTTATGCATATAAAGCTTTACTGTGCTCAGAGATAACAGCATTCTCTGCTATTAAGAAATGTGTCTTATCGTGGTTTGTCAGGTTGTAAAGAAAAAATATTTGTTCCTAATCATTCTATATGGGCAATTCTCCTTTCTTCTCTTCTCTTCTCTTTCAGCTACCAAGTTGAAGGTAAACAGCAAAGCTGCTGCAACAAGCTCGGCTCCTGTTATATCCCTAGGCAATATCCTGAGCAGATGAGCCTTCAAGGGGGATAATCGTAGACTCTGCATGTGTGCACATATGCATGTGTTTGTGCGCGTTTGTGTGCGTGCGTATTTGTTTGACACAGTGAGAAGTGGAAGCTCTGGCAGACGACAGCACATGCCATCTGCTCATAAGTGTTACAAAAACACAAAATCACAAAGACAATATATAGTTAAATGTAAACACATGTAACAACAATGCATTGTTACCTCCTGTTTGTTCCTCATTTGTTTCTTCTTTCTTCTTACTGCCTCCCCACAATTCCTCCAAATGAACACCCCCGGTTGATTGAATGCCATTGTTTCTGCACATCAATGTTGACTGGAACTGGAGGTTGAAAGTAATGGCTGTTCTGGAAGACAATTTAGGCTCTGAACAGACATTAGAAAAGATATTAGAACTGACGAACGCCATATGGGAGAATGGCTCATGCACAAAGGACAAAATCATATTACCTGGCAACTGTACACATCAGAGGATACAAGTACACACAACTCATTTTGAAAGCATGGAGGTCAAATGTGGAATGTCATTTTATATAAGGTAATGAGATGATGTATCTGACACTAAAATTAATTAATGTTAGGTGGGATTAGCAAACCTGGTGATGGGATTATAATAGATCATTTAGTTTCACAGTTTTATGGTAATTTATATATAGTTATCAACTAGACTCATGCAAACCAGTAAGCCTGGTTGTTGTTTGTATTAGCTTGAATGATAATGCAGTAAATGATCAGGGAGCATAAATGTGCCTTTTTTATTTCACTGGTAAGAGCAGAGAAAGAGAGCGGCTTTTAAACACTGACTGAGAGGCATCACATCACCACAAATACACAGTATTCATGCACTCATGCACTGTATGCAGCAATGCACAGCTTGACAGGTTAAAAGAAAAGAAATGACAGGATGCCCAATTTTGCCATCTGTCATTGCCCATAACTGCTGCAAACTTTCTCGTCTCTTTATGAATGAATCCACAAACTCTTTTTATGCCGCTCAAACTGGAGCTACAGTTATCATGGCAACAGGTCTGGTGTAGTGATGTCCTCGGGTCTATTCAAGCAGCCCATTAATGGTCACTTGGCAGATGCCATCCACTTTGGGGGATCATTAGGAACTGTCAGCTACTCCTTCGCTCATCCTTCAGCGGTACAGAACTACACTTCATTTGTCTTACCTTATTATTTTATTCCAATCTGTTTTTCTTCTCTTTTTCCCTCTTTGTATTTTTTTATGTACTGTTTTTATCAGGATTTGCTCACTGTCTCAATTTCTCCCTCTGACCCAACGCACACACTCACGCGCTCGCTCTGAGCTTGTGTCTTTTCTCACAGCTGCAGGATGCAATAAGGTCGGAGGTCAAGTGTCATGTGATTTGGCTGTTTAATACACACTGACATGCTGCCTAAGCTGCTCAGGATGAAAGCATGACGTTGTGGGATCTGCTACAAATCACACACACATACACAAACACACAAGCCTTGATTAGACGTGAGCTGCACGTGAGGATTTCGTCTGTAGCCAGCTTAAAGGCATGTGCCTTGCGGCCAACACACATTTAAGTAAACACACATATGCACACACCCACAGGCACTCCTGCCTCACAAAGGCCCATCTGTGGAAAACATCATTTATCTTGCTTTTTACCTGTTGATTACTAATCATCACCTTTATAAACAAATCTGAAAGGACAAATTATTCACCCGTGCAGCCCAGCTTTCCTTCCACACAGCGGCTTTATGTTCAAACAAGTCCCCTGCTCTCTTTCCGTGAGAAATGTTTTCGACTCATATGGTAATACAGCAGAGGGAAAACAAGTTTATGGCTTTCCTGCCATTCAAACACAGAGGGAGCCTTTCCATAACAAATGATAAAAGCATTGATTAATATTCATACTCTCTCACGGCACAGAGAGGCACAAACCGTGGAGAAAGGAACCTGACTGCAATCCAAAAATAGTCAGACTGCAACTTTTCTCTCGTTCTTTGTCTCTGACAGGCCCAGGCATTTCCTTCCATTTCAAGTAGTGAACACTTATGTAATGCTTCTCTTGAAATAAGGTCAGACACCTGAGCTTTATAATATGCATTAAAGTGTGTAAAAGTGTGTGCTTTTTCCATGTAGCTCAATATTGCCTGTAAACCGTAGCTCATTGTAGCATAAAAACACTGTCCGGACTCGTTTGAGAGATGCTGGAAGCAAAGGTCACGGCATGATCCACAATCCTTCACTGACAGATGATGTTAGTTGAAAATCTGTAACTGATTATAAATGGATTATGAACTATATAGGCTACAATGTCATAGATTGTTTCTGGAATAGTGTTTAGGAGACGATGACTTACCAAGGAATCTATCTGACGTGCGTATTTCTCAACTACCCCAATGCCCTCCCTGTGCTAAATTAGGGTCTCAGTAAGTGACTTATTATGTAAGGGCCAACATTACTCAGATGCTACAAAGGCCGAGATGGTAATTAACAGGGATAGGTGCAGGATAATTACGCTCGTACCTACTTCACAGAGTTTTGTGTTGACATTTAAGTTCATTTTGAGAGCATTAAAAATTAAAAACTAAAAAATATCTTGGCATGGATCCATTTTTTATTTATTTTTTGGTTTAGGTAGGTTCCTAATTTAGTGAATTAAAAATGTCTCAGCATCACATTGATAATTGATAATTAATTGAATTTGCATATATCAATGTTTCTTTCCCTTCTCCTTTAGCCTAGGAAACACAGGTTAATCCTTTATTAAGGAAAGAACCCCATTACTGTCCCCAAAATATTTTGCCATAGCAGCAGAAAACCTTTAATGAGGGCAATCTTTGACCAATTATTTATTTTCCATATTGCAAATCTATAAAGACTGTGGGTTGATGATAATGCATATTTTTTGTGTAAAATGTGTACATTCAAACCCCTCCCTTATTAACAGCAATACAGACAGCAACTTGAGAAATATCAGCAGCATGTTATTCAATAAGGAAAAGCATCCGCACACTCAAATTTGTGCAAAAATCTTGAGCGTCCAGATGCTTTTCTTCATCGAGTTTGAGAGTCTATCACCATTGCTTCTTTCTCTATTTTTTAACAGCAGCTTGTTTGTATAAGGTATGACTGCATTGCTAGTTTAAAAAATATTTATAATAAATATTTTTTATAATAACAAGGTATCAAATTACAATGTGAAACCAATGTTACAATCTCAAAGGTATCCCTCATAGAGATGTACCTACAGAGAATTATTACTTGAATCCTTTTTTTTCAGCTGTCCGGCCCACAACCTTACTGTCATGGTTCACTCTCACCACTCTCATAGCATCGTTTTTGGCCACAGCAGGCAACTGCTTTGAGCGAAAAAGCTCGAAAAAGCTCACTGCACACCACCTTCCCAGCACCAAACAGCAGACAGACATAGTTAGTGACTAGCTGATGAATTTATTAAAGGAAATCAGTAAGGAATACTTTACTCTCACCCTTTAAAAAAAATAAATGCTCCTTAAGTTTGGCACATTCAATATAATTGCTCCTGAGTCTAAATGGTTCTGTCTGTGTTTGTCTCTATAAAGAAGAATGTGAAACTGACCTTAGAGAAACAACTCAGACATCAAACAAACTAACTTTCTCTGTCTTCAACTCATTATCATTGACAGTAGTCTAGCACTCCCTCCAGTGTTTGCAGAGCTTTATAGCATTTCAGCACAGACTTGCATCCATTGGCCCCTCAGGTGCCACAGCAACGGGGGCCATGAAGTCATTGTGGCTGTAAGCAAAGCGCTGTTTACAGTAACTGTACAGCCATGTGGCCTGTGTCAATGAGGAAAGGTCTGGTATATTTTCTACATGAACAAAAACAGGCTGGTTTCTGGTCTGAATTTCTCACATGAGTTCTGAAATATAATGGATGATATTTTTATTTCAATCTATATTTGGGTCACTATGAGGTGATAGTACTGTGTGCATCACACAGCAACTATGTACATTATAACTGTATAACTGTATTATAAATGTATAACAAAGCAAAGTATAGCAAACACTTCACAGTTCACAACAAACCTGATATCTGTATATACACCATCTAGTGTTGGGACTATGTAACATTACTATGTAAAAACATGACTTTTGTTTTCATTTCTAATTGGAGAATAATGACACTAATGTCACTGTGTTAAACTTTAACTTAATCTTTATAGCAAACCTTGTAACCAATAATGCAGTGAACACATATCACTATATTCATACTTTTTTATTTTTAGTCTTTATTTAAATCATTCATGAACTAAAACTTCAGTCCATACATGTGCATGTAAGAACAAAAAGAACAAAACAAATTGCCAATAATTAAATCATTACATTACATACATAAATAAATATTACACAAGGATAATGCAGGGGAGCTGTATACAGTGAGTAAGAATAAATTAATATGAAAAAAAACATTTCAATCAATTATAGGTTTTATATGACCAAAATATGCACACAACCTTGTTATCAAAGTATTAAAATTCAGTAACATATGGATGATTATGTAATAACCATGTAATTTGTCCTTTAGTTATAACCCCTGAATTAAGAAATGAGGGCAAGTGAAACAATAAACAAATGGATGTGGGATGTAGATTTGGATGGTTTGAAGAGCATCCAAATACTTGGGACACTGACAACAAGCTTATTCATCCAAGTGATGTAGGCTGAAAAAGAAAATATTGTGAAATTCTTGGCACAC
The DNA here is from genome assembly GCF_905237075.1 of Dicentrarchus labrax. NCBI lineage: Eukaryota > Metazoa > Chordata > Actinopteri > Moronidae > Dicentrarchus > Dicentrarchus labrax. The sequence continues at coordinate 6,259,331 of NW_026136722.1, read as the reverse complement.
TTAGTAGTAGATGCGAACAGCCCTGACATGGTTCACTGTGTAAAACATTCAACCTAAATCTGTAAAACCAAAACTGATAACACAGCTCAGTTGTAAGGTCGTGAGTATTTACTACTTCTGGGTCACTGAAGAACATTTCCACTGAGCCTAATTACTGCAAGACTTTGGGCTCCCCTGTTGTGTGTGAATGCTGTATGTGTGACTGTAGGCATGTGTGTGTGTGTGTGTGTATGTGTGTACTGGGTCTTTCTTTTACACACTGTTGATAAAAATTAGGACAAGATTCTGTGTCATGCTTGGTGTGCACAAACCACAGGCATACACACGTAGGTATGTGTGTGTCCCAAGTTCCCAGGAGCAGTGCTGGGCTCTGCTGCCATTTGATGCAGTGGCCACAGTCAGAACTGCACATGCCCTGTGGGACCAACAGCAACGTTTTGCAATAAAAACAAATTGCAGTCTGTGCATAAATCCAGTCATTTACACATTACACAACTTTCATTTTGTGTTGATTCTGGCAGCCCCTGTGGACAAAAACCGAAGTGTCTCTACAACCTTGTTTAATTGATTTCAAGGGGAATCTGACCTGATGGCAGGTATTAAAGGTCCAGTGTGTAACACATAGAAGGATCTGTGGCAGAAATGGAAGAAAATATTCATGTGTTTTCATTACACTCAATATAGGGATCATTCCAAGCATTTTTGTTACCTTAGAATGAGCCGTTTGCATGTACAGACACTGCAGGTCACCTTCTATGGTGTCCGCCATGTTGAACTTCCATGTTTCTACAGTAAAGGAACAAACTAAACGCTGGCTGTAGATATGGACTTTGATGTTTTTTGCAAGTTTCTTAGTTCCTCCTACACACTTCACAGCCTGTTCTCATTCCTAGGGTCATTACACACTGGGCCTTTAAGAATAACTCTAGAAATAGCCAGTCTTGTCACTGATGACCTTGTGTGCCTATGTAGGTTATATAGAAGCATTAGTATTAAATTGAGACTTTCATAACCAGTTAAAAACTCCTTGTTGTAGGTTTAATAATTACTTTCAAACCTTCACACCCACGTGTTATCTATAGCTGCCACAGGTCACCTTCTATGGAGGCCAGCACATTGAACCGCTATGTATTTTACAGTAGCCCGAACTGACAAACCAAAAACTGTATTTTCGCTGTTTACCGCCAAAGTCCCTCGCCCTGGAAGGGCAGGGTGGAATGAGTGAGTAGCAATCCGCAACTACACTGCTAGATGCCACTAGAATCTGCACACTAGTCTTTTAACGTGTAGAAAAACAATATGAGATGTTATAGTTTAACAAGCAGCCAGCCCACAGTTTGGAGGTATTTACTGACCATTGACTAAATCAACATAAGCCCCAGTGACTGTGTGAAGCCTCACAGTGAAAGATGGGGTTCTTAAATGTCAAACTCTGAACTGAACCATGTGAGCATATGGCATTGCCAATGGGATAGGAAGGCAGCTAAAAAGACTATTAAAGCAATCAGGGGGTTTTCCACTTTAGGTGGCAGCTAACTGCCTCCCCACACCTTCAGCCCCTTCACCATGCTAGGACATACTGGGCCACTCTGTCCACTGACAGCAAACTGAAATCAACCCTCCATCAAACTTAGACGGTAAAGGAGTTGATACCCAAATTGAAAGTAACTGAGTGTTATTGGCATTAGTGTAATATACATTTAACATTCTAATGCCTTTATTGAAAAAAGTCCCACATTACTGTGACATGTTATAAAATAATGTGTTACTGCCCAACATTGGTAATGGTGTATTGTGGGCGTATTTGTTGTGTGCGCTAATACATCACAAGCCTAGTAATGTAATGAGAGGGTCATTATGAGCTCATTTGTAAACAACTTAAACAGTGAAACATTTGATGTGATGAAGGTCATCTCTGTCTCTGTCATATTGTCCTTTGTCTGATAACATCATCCCTTTCATAGAAGTGCCAGTATCACTAATAGCTCCTGTGTCCTTCCCTTCATCTCCCAGAGGATTCTCTTTTTTTATATACAGGTAATTCAGAAGAGTCACACCTACAATAGACTGATATTTCTTGTTTCAGCTGATCGCTGCTGCTGTTCTGCTGGGTCACACTAGGACAATGGTTCTCATCCTAAAACAGAAACAATGTGAAATCCCTGAGTAACTCTCTGTGATGTTGGTTTGGGATTAGAACATTTTGTCCCAAGTATCCCTTTATCCCCACCCCTCCCTCTCTCTGTCTTTGTTTTTTTTTTTTTTTGGCCACTCCCCATGCCTGTCTCTCTTGCAGTGTCACATCTGTTTGGATTTTCTATTTTCTGTGTCTCTCTATCATTCCCATTTATGAAGAAGCTTTGACTGTAGTTGAAACTAACAGATTTTTGCCTCTTTTTCTGTCTCATAGTGTTCACTTTTGCAATTGCAGGCTAAACAGACAATGTGGTATGTCTGCATTATCTTTGAATTTCTGTCCAAATTCCAACTGATTTGTCCATACAGAGGAAAGAGACAGCCGATGTGTGTGTGTGTGTGTGCAGAATACATTTGTGTGTGTGTGCATCGGCAAGTGTGTGTATGCCATGAATCAAAACCAGGCTGGTGGTGTGACATCTCATTAAAGAGACAGTCTTCCTGCATACATTGACAGCAAATGTAAATTTTACAAACTGAAAGCCTCAGGCATAGTTTTGGGGAAAGGGGTACTTTCAGTGCATTGTTTTATTCAATGCCTACAGGTCCCTGTGTGTTTGTGTGCATATGTGTATGAATGTGGAAGCATGTGCCACGGTGGATGTTGGCTAGCTGCCAGAGGCTGACCATATTTTACGATCTTCGATGCACACACACTCACAGTGCGTTTTTTGTTGTTGTTTTTGGTTTTTTTAAAATAACGATGGCTTATTTTTCTGACAGTTTGGTAATGGTTTAAAATCCATGAATTTTTACATGTCAGCATATATGTGTTTAGTTGCCTGTCGTGCCATGTTCAATTACATGTTTAAATCTCAAGTGGTGTTTACTTTACTTGCCCCTCTATATTTGATAATTAGAGGGCTCAGGTTTGTTCAGTGTATCATGCGAGGCTGTAATCTAACAGAGAAAATTACTATTCCTCTTCAATAACATGGTTATTATTCACGCTAAAGACGGAGCATGGAGAATGTGATATGTGAATCTCCTGCATGGTTGTAATGTAGCTGTCGCCTGATTACTGAAAGAAAAAAAACAGATTGAAACAGTTGGTGGCTCAAAGCAGCTTTCATTTCACTCCGGTGGTATTTTAAATTTTCAAACAACGGAACCACATTGTCTACAAAGAATATAAAATACTTTTTAGTTGTATATCAGAGGCTGCTGTGGTTTTCGTTCTTGTGATGTGATGACATATATCAAAGTTCAGTCTTGGTGCTAAAGATCCAATGACGACAATATAAATAATTTATATTTATAATAAAATAAATATAAATATAGCTGGCATTTAATACAACTAGCAGATTCTTTATATGCACTAAGAGCTAGAGTCTGCAGTAATATCTACAAGTAATAAAGTAAGTACAACAGAGAGATGTGAGAGGTAACAGTGTCCTAGTTTCCCCCTACATTGAGCAAGTACTATTTTTAGAAAGCAAAAAGATAAGGGGGGAAAAGAATCCCCTAGAGTCGACAGCAGCAGTTTTATGTTCTGGACAATTTACACCCTCCTTATGCTACGATGACCTTTCTGCTTTCATCGTTCACTCATCCCAGCCCCCTTCATACCCTCTGCTCCTCCATGTCCTCCCTCTGTCCTCTTCTCCTTCCTCCTCTCTCCTTATCTTCCTTGATTCCCCTCTCTTTATCCCCCATGCACTTTTATCTGTTCACTTCTTTCCTATATTCAGTTTTCTTTTTGTATTATGTCTAATCTTCCGTCCTCCACACTCCATCCTCCCATTTCTCTCTTTGTCAGCACACACTGCCATATTGTTAAGCAGGCATGGTCAGGCATTTGCAAATGTGCAGACCCTATCAGTCTATGTTTTTTTTAACCATCTAATACCAAAAACTGTCATGTGTCATTTGTATCCTCCAACACAAATTGACCTTTGTGTGACTGTAAAAATACCACTCCTATGCTCCTCACCTAGTGTCAGCATACATTATATATATTATAGGCTACACTGCACACATGCACTCACTGTGTTTGTTGTGCACATGCATGTATGAATTTATAGACTCTGTGAATGTAGTGTGCTGGTCTTCCACATTTTATCTTGGTAATTTATGACTTTCTGTCTTTCTGTCCCTCTTCTCTATCCCTTCCCATCTGGCAATGTTTTAGTCTAACCCAACACACAGACCAGCTGTGCCCTGTAGAGCTGTTATTGACACTGTGTGCGTGCATATGTGTCTGTGTGTTGCACACATCAAGTACCAGCATACATCCAGTGCATTGGGCACAATCTACCAGGCCATCTGGCTGACTGCTTGTGGAGGCATTCATTGGGCAAGTGACACTGTGTATGTGTGGGTAATAGACAGGAAATGACAATAAAAAACGACAACTGTTTACCAAATAAAGTTTCCCTCATAACTTCTTATTGTGTATCTTTATGTCATAAATAGTATTTGGCAGAGGACATTAAAAAAAGGTCTGCACACAACCATACACGACCATATTTCAAGATGATGTTGCTCATGTTTTAAAGATTCCTGAAACAAGTGAAATGACACTAAGAGGAAGTGAGGTTTTCTCATTGAATGTACAGCATTTTGGCTTTAAATGTATTGAATATTATATATATATATTATATATATTGATGTACAATAAATAACTATCAATTGCTGCTGAATGAAAACTTTGAACACAGGTATATGATACATGATAAGCAACAGTTTAGGCCAGTTAACAGTAATCTTACTCTAGTCACTATATTTTGCTGCCACCCAGTGGACAACTTGATTAATTGCAATAAAAACAAAAAACAGTAATGTAGTTCTCCTAAAAAATTTTCAAACTGGAAATAAGTTCATTAAAAATATGGGTAGAAAATGTTTGACACATATACATATCGTGCAGCCGCAGTGGAAAGCAATAACAGGTCAGGTTTTCTTATACTGTTATACTGTAAAATGAAAGCAAGAGGGAATGTAAGATGTGATTATGTGTCTAAGGGCAGGGTGGGTGCGTATGTCACATGTGAATGACTGTGTGAGGGAATGTGTGTTTATAGTTTACCTCACAGTGTGCACACATCAGTTCACCATGATTAACCACCTGCACATAAAGTGGGTCAAGCTCTGGTCCATTCTCTCCCTCAGAATTTTTCTATCTATCCATATCTTCAGCTTTTTTCTATCTTATTTCTACATATTTCTCCTTCTTTATAACCATGCATGTCAACCAATATACCTTTTAGACCCAGCATTGCAAAGAAGAAGAATTTTTCACAATGCACCTATGTCTGACAAGTTGTGACTGTTTCACAGTAGACTGCATGTGGAGTGATTCACCACAGTGGACTGATACTGAAAATGATGCTTTGATCTTTGGTGTATCCCAGTTTAGAAGGAATAATTTGACTGAGAAACCATGTAAAATTAAAGGGAAACTTCATCAGTTTTGCACATCAAAGTCTGTTTACAGAGCTTGGGGAGTAGACTACTGCATATGTGAAAAACCAGTGTAAAGCCTTCTGTGGCTCCTGCGGAGTCAGAGAGAGGTGAGATGGAGCCCGCTCCTCATCTCTGCTTGAGGCTAACAGCTTGAGGCTACATTAGCCGCTACTAGCATAACACACTCAAAAACTCAGTGTATTGCATGAGCAACACAATCAGTGTGTTATCAATCCTTTTTTTCTGTATCAGTTATCTTAAAAATAAGGCGACCATCTCTCTGAACACAAGTTCTTCACTCATACTGTGTCACTGAGGGCATTGTGCCCCCCCCCACCCTTTGTGCCTGTGGCTGTCTGGCTTATTATTATGGTCTGTCTGGCAGGCTGCCTGGCTGGTGGTCTCTAAGTGAACTTGATACTGAAATCAGCAGCCGGCTGTGATGTGTAGGGCATCAAGGGGACCGTGTGGAGCTAGTCTGGAGCTCAGCCAGTCACTTAACACTTGTCAACAGTTCTAATGAAAGTGGCCTTTTCCTTGGTGGCCTCTTTTTCATTAGCAGGGTCAGAGGTCGCCGCCCAAGGCTGGCTGTCTGTTGGACTGAGAGGGCAGACAGTTGAGGAAGAGGGCTGAGGAAGGGGGTTAGAGAAGGGGCTATAAGGGCAGAGGGGGAAGGGGGAAGGGGGAAAACATTCAGTGGCTAGTTGGCTCCTTATGTTTTGTTTCCTGTATGCCCCGCTGATCCTGGGGACTAATTTTTTTCTTAAGGTATCCCGCAGCTCCACCTGACAACTGACAATGTAACGGTTTGCACCTGCATACTCATTTGTGTTTTCATTTTTAGAGAGTCTTAATCTCTACCACACCAGTTTTTAGCCACAAGCTCCAGTATGAAAAGCTAGAAGTTCTACAGAATGATTTTGTGTTAATGAAGATATTTAAAGCATCAAGCTCTAGTCTCACTTAAGTTCAATTCAGGGGTTACATTCTGTTATTTCTACTTCACTTTTACTCTCCTTCAACTCTTCTTTCTGTTCTCTATTATGCCCCTTAAACACAGATGTGGCCAAGTGAGCGAGTGAAAGAAAGAGAATCCGCCAACATCCCTCTCCTCCTCCTCTTTCCCTTCACCCCGGCCTCTTGCACATGAAAGGGGCCGCCAGTGGATGGTCGGTGGGGTGTGTGCTATGCGAGGGCCCCAGACCCAGACACAACACAACACACAGCTCTGCAGGCCACCACAGCTGGGCTGGAATGTGACCTGCTTCAGACTAGGCCCTGTGTGTGTGTGTGTGAAATACAAGTGGAAGGAGGAGGATGGATGGAGGGATGTCAACTACAGAACAGCACATGCACTGACCACATGAGCCTTTTGATAAGCTGTGAGCATGTTGGGTACTTTGTCTTTAACACAGGGAACAGCACAACAACATCACAAAGCGAAGACATCTGTAGTAGTTTCTAAATCATCTTTATTTATTTTGCCATCATGTTCCATATAAGTTTGAATGAACACTAATATATATCATAGATAACATAAAAACATGTCTGTTCTCTATGTAATTAAACTCACAGAGAGACTTTCTGTATATATATTTATAGATATATACATATCTCACGAAGCTTTCTGTATATATATTTATAGATATATACATATCTCACGAAGCTTCCTGATTTTATGTATATACTCGCCATAGTCCTATAAGAAATAGATCAAGAAAAATAAATATGAAGTACAGAAGTCCATATACATATTCTGTATTGTAAATTAAAACTTATCAAACCAAATTCCACAAAATATGGAACCAAAGAGCTTATTTGATTCTGGTACATAAACTGAGGCTTCAAATTGCATTATTATGAGCTCAAGAACTCAGGACAGATATTACACAATGTTTATTTTGTGATAACCCACAAAAATGTAAAGCAAACATACCAAAAACATACTGCTAAAGGAATGATATTAGTGTACTCAAGATAACGATAAAGGAAATCTATAATTAAATTTTAGTAAACAGTTACAAAGATTAAATACTTTGTACAGGGTGAATGCTTGTAACTAATACTATTCTACCTGTGTACCCTAGGTGTGGCCATCAAAACGGTCTAATTCTAATTTATTCTTAATTCTTGTTTTAAAAAGAGCTATTTGGACAGTTTTGACACAACGTATGTGAAAAAAATCATGAATGAAAACTGACAAAAGTGATCAGGGACAACAGTGGGAACTATGAGGAGTGATTTTTTTTAGATCGACAGAGCTATAAGGAACAAAGTAAGGAACGAAAAACATCTGAAACAGGCAACAAAACCTCCGATGTTACAGATAAGTTACTAGTTTTGGGTTTACTGGCAGTCGGTCAGACTGGTGAGGTAACTGACTTTCAGTGAATGTGAGACTCTCAAACACTCTACTGTACAGCAGAGAAATCTTTAAGGAAATCACAGGTTTTCTTGTGGACAATCTCACGAAGCTTCCTGATTTTACGAGTGCTGGAGGAGCCTACAAAGCTGTCGGGCTGCAGGACGGCCATCCCGTTGTGAACATCCCCCATGATGATGAGCTGCCCGTTGGCTGTAGTGATATTAGGGCAGGGGCAGTTCCAGTCCATGTTCAGAAGAGTCACCTCCAAGGGCTCTTTACCAAAGAACCTCAGGCCCATCTTCTCATCCTTCAGAATCTCTTCCACTGTCACCAAAGCGTGGCCTGACTCCTGCTCCTCTGTCAGCTCAGTCACACGCCCGAGGATCACAAAGTCACTCTTGCAGAAGCTGGTGACCATCTTGCCTCGAGGTTTACATATCTTGCAGTTGTGGTTCTTCGGAAAGGGACACATCTCTTCACAGGCCTCTTTAGACTCGAAGTTGTTCTCGTTGCCACCGCAGCCTCCATACACGAAGGACTGGCACTTTTTGAGGCCGCTGCTGTAAGCCCAGCGAGGCTCATACGCCTTGCAAGGCCCTTGGAGGCTCGGTAGGCTGCAGGGAGCTGCCAGCTCTCCTCCGCACGACAGCATGCAGGCTTCATAGGTGTCAAAATGGTTACGGTTTTTATTGCACTGACTGTAGGTGAAGGTGAAGCAATTGTTCCTCTTTGGTTCATAGTACCAGCTCATGCTCTCCTCCCCACAGTCGTCTGTGTCTGGACTCTTAAGGCACTCTTCAGCTGGAAATGGCAGGTTGGTACTATTCCCCTCTGCGTTCTTACCTTTCGCTTCTCTTTTGATCACTACCAAGGGAAAGTGTGATGATACGCTTCCCCCGACATTTTTGGCGGTGCACGTATAGATGCCGGCATCCTGAAGTTGCGCATTGTATATGACCAGCTGGCCAATGTTAGTGACCACAACGTTCCCTCTGACATGATTAGGTCTCATTACCGTGTTCTCTTTGCCCTTCAGTTGTTTCTCCCAGGTGATTTCCGGACGTGGCTTCCCAGTCACCTCACACAGGAAGCTAGCTGTCTCCCCCACAAAAACAGCCTGTTGGGTGGGGCCAGTATGTATGGTGGGGAGCTGGATGTCAGCTGGGAGGGTGGTCTGGAGGGCAGTGGTGGGATGTAAGGTGGTCTCTGCAGGGATTGGACTGGTGTTGGGCCAGGTCAGGTGGTACCTGTAAGTAGGTTGAATAAGAAAGGAATTAATCAGAGCCAGGATGCATCAAAGACTCTTCTTTAATTACTATAAGACTGTATTAATACATTTATTCTTCCATGCTACAGCCAGAAAAAAGGTTTTCAAATGTCTTAATTTTGAGGACTAAAACAAAACAACTTTACCTCGTAACACCAAAAACAAATAGTAGAGATCTTAAATACTTAACATGTTACCTGCAGGTGACCTCAGAGATAGAGATACCCTTGGAACAGGCCTCTGCATCCATGTAGCACTTGTTATAATAGGTCATGCCGTCAGATGCACATGTGAAGTGGGGTTCTCTCTCACAGCGGTCCCGGCACTTACAAACAGGCTGGCCGTCCCAGATGTCGCACTCGGACCCTTGCTGAGAGCACATGAACTTGTCGCAGGTGGCGCCCTTTGGCATTCCAACGGGGCCCTTGTTGCCCTTGATGTCTATATAGCGTGCTGCCACACAGCTCTTGTTACCACAGACATTAGGGCAGCACTTCTCAAATGACTCACAGTCCTACAGTTGGAAAAGAAAGAAAACCTTTTGTACCAAATACCAGCATATTTATTCCTTTTACAGTTGAGATACAGAAATCCTGCATGAAACTGAGAAACTGCTTTGATTCTTGGCGAGATCGTTCTTTACGAAACACCTCCTGCTGATTTCATTGTAATGAATTTAGATCAGAAGGTTCTTTAAATGAAACAGCATGAATAAAAATAAATACATTAAGTTAAAAAATGTGTAACATAACATAACCACTATGATTATTTCTGTTGAGCTGGGTTTCTGTTTGCTGTATTTCTTGTAACCCCCAGGCAGCAGCTCATGAACACTGAAAAGGACAACAGGAATTGTTGGGCACTGACACAATCTGATATTATGGACAATCTGGATAGATAGATAGATAGATAGATAGATAGATAGATAGATAGATTTCACAATACTTAAAACTGTATTGTTTTAAGAGCTGGCCACACAGCCTGTTTCACTAATATTCTTCCAACAGCAGCAGACGGACTGTCTTTGCGTCTAAACGCCTTTGCCCCATTGTCCACATATTTCACAGCTTTCACCGTTTCATCAGCCGCAGGTCTACTCACCTGGTCGGATTCACACTCGCGCATGCAGGTGCTCATTGCATCCACCCACAGGTTGGGGTTCAGGTCGTTCGGGCACAGACCTGCGTGAGAGTACACCACTTTTGCCACAGACATGGGCATGGGCATTGCTCTCACGCGGCAGCTATCCATATAAAGGAGAATGGTGTAGCAATGTCCCAGAAGAAACCAAATCCATCGGGGAAACAGCATCCACCACATATCCGGCGCGTAACAGGACGGACAGTAAATAAAAAAAGAAAATCTTAAAAAAGTTTAACTCGACTTTAAAGTTTTGAAAAACTCTTTAAACTATCTCCAAACTGTCGCGTAATTGATTTTCTAACCACTGGAATCAGATGCAGTTAAAAACAGCGGAAAGAGGAGCGTCCGGGACCTGTCACGATGTGGAAAGCTCCTCCAGGTTAGTCGCTCCACGTTTAATAGTAGCAAGAGATTAGGGCTGCGGTGAGCAAACCCACTTAAGAGCTAACTACATGAATTACAGTGGCCTGTCTAGTCGGACAGCAAATCCCAGCTGAGTTACAGTTATGATCAACTTAATTAAAGAAAAAAAAAAAAGGGAAAAAAAGTTCGCCAACAGTTTGCAGCCGCTGTTTCATAGAGGACTGGCGAGACACCTGTGCGTAAGGCGCTGGCTGCCTTAACCCTTAGCTTGCAAAGTCAGTGCAAAGGAGTGGATATTTAGCAATACTATATAGTATATATATTGATATATATACACTATAAGTATAGTGAGTAGCATTTGTTTTACAATGTAGGCACGATCTAAGCATTTTGGATGTGCACACATTTTAATAAATGCAACGAGAAAAGGTACTGAATATAGCCTATACAATGACTGTGCATTGTAATTTATTGATTGTAATATATTTTGTATTATGCAGTCACATTGAGCTTTATTTTTTTAACGTATCTGTGTTAAAAGACTTACACCTTAAATAGTTATAATTGTGTATAAGATGCTTTGGGTGTGTCTGTTCAATAATAATTATATATGTCTTGTCATATTCATCACATTAAAACACAGTAGTGTGTGATAATACTGTGCACTATAATACTGCATGATAAATATGCACCACTGTAAAATCTCTTGTCAGTCTGAACAAAATGTCAGTCTCCAGAAGATGGCACCAAACTGTGGTTTGACTTCTGCATTGAAAGTGAACCAAGTAGTGCAAGGTACATTTAAACAGCTTTAGTGGATTTAAGTGTAGAGGTGGTTACATTATGGATTATTAATGGATAGTTACTTATTTGCACCATGGGATTACAATACGGATAGTCTTTAACACGGATAGTTTTTCTCTGCAGGTTTCTGTACCTCAAAAACTATACTGCCATACTGGATGAATCATTTTACATAATGTTTGGACCCAACCTATTGTGGAAAATCCAGCTGATGTAGAATTGTGCATTGTTTTATTGTCTCCATATCTGATACCAAGTAATGTACCATTCAGGTGATTCCAGTGTGATGATTCAAATGTTAAAACATGCATCCTCAGACAGTTTAATTTGTTGTATGTGTTGTGAAATGTCCTTCATTCTGCATTTTATATTAATCAACCACTGCAAATCTTTGGAAATGCCAACCAGTGAAGTGTAGTGATGATGAGTATATGCCTGACATATAAAATGGTGAGAAATGCAAATGTTCTAATGTGCTGGCTCAGTTTGTAACAGTCTGTTTTGTCATCCAGGACAGGCGCGACCATGACACTTCATGATGACTTGAACACCATGCATGCCAAACATCCCAGTTTAACACATTTGACAACACTTCATCACACAGATGGAATATTAAATTGTATTAAAGATAAAGCTTGTAATATGAGAAAGAATTGTTTTATTTGAGCTACAGTAAATGGTGTTCCTAAATTACTACGAGGTTCTGTCACGGTTTGGTTGGATCTGCATAATCCTTTTTTCTTTTTTTCTCTTCATGTTCTCGGCCAAACAGAAAACAAGCCTATTTGTTTTGAAGCCCCCTTTTCTGCAGCACTTCCTGGAGTTGGCTTTTGGGGAATAAGTCGTTTTTTCACAGCATGATATCAAACTGTCTGTACTACTTGTGACTTCTTACATGTCAATATTGTGATAGCACGAGTCTGACGAGCCGTGAGCCTTATAGTATTCCCTTTGTTCCCATCTTAAGTTATCACTAACCCTACTACATTCCAACACTGAAAATGCTTTATATATGAAATAGCATTTAAACAGGATTTTGATTAACTTAACCCAAAAGTGCTAGTAATTGGAGTACGTAATGATCAAAATGGATCTGTAATGTTTTTAATTAAAAGGGGAAAAAAGCAACAATTTAGTGGCCTCACTGTGTGTGTGTGAGTATGGGGTCTTTGCTTCCCAAGATGGGTCCCTGCTGAGCCCAGAGGCTCAGTGTTATCCAGGCCAAACCGTGCAGTCTCAGTCTGGTCTATGTCTGTGAGCCCCCTCTGAAAACACACACATACACACAGGTGAGACTCATGCACATGCATGCACAAAAAAAAGTATATAATAAATATGGTAAACACTGATTATTTAGCTGGAGATACTAACGATTTACAAGGATTTGCTTAAATAAAATGGACGTACAGATTACATACATTTTACTCATTGCACACACACACACACACACACACACACACACACGCGCACACACACACACACACAAACACGTATGTGCACGCTCTCAATTTCCTGAAAATGCACAAACACAGTCAAGCTGTGTTTTCAGTGTCTGCTCACCCACTCACCCCCTCAGCCCCTCCACCCCTAACCTTCACCCCTCAAGACCCTACATTCCCAGCATAGCCGACACTGGGGCTACAGGGCATGTCACATATTGAATAACGCCACATGGTGGATGCCATGCAGGGCGTCTATCTGCCTTCAGCACATGCATTGTCTGCAAACAGACCTTGACTTTGACCTTCTCTGTTCACCCTCGCCATAATCTAGTCCAGTTCAAAATAACTTAATAAAAAGTAGTGGCATCTAGTGTTCTACCTGAACAGCACTCGCATCTGTACTTGATGATGTGGGAATGAGAACGGGAAACGCAAAAGGCCCTCTCTACAGCCAGTGTTTGGTCTGTCCATATTCAGGTGATTATACACTAATAAAAACATAGTTATGCATCTTATATTCCATTTGTGCCAATACATGTTACACACTGGACCTTTAATGCCAGTGTGAAGCTACTACTCCATCCCGGTGTTCCCTTTTATACACTATATCATAATCATGTTATCCTCAGTACTGGAAGCAACCACTGTATTGGGAAAATACTTCCTCAGGGGGTTCTATGCTTAGTTGGAATACTGGGCCTAGCGGGGCCTTCCTCTGACTGTCACATATACACACGATGGAAGAAATGGGCTTAGGGAGAGGGCTTGGCAACAGTGACACGAGAAGGCCATCACACAGTCGGCCTCACAGGTCCTAATCAATGTCACATGGATCATTTAAGGTGGTATACCACAGCAAACCTCTCTTTGTGTTCTGCCATCGTTTCTTTCCCACTAGGATTGGATGTACTTCGCACTGATGGCAACCAGTGGAGACTAAAGTGCTGGTAGCCCTGATTTTGTTACCTATGGACAAACGCAGGCTAGCTGTTCCCCCTTGTTTCCAGTCTTTATATAACTGGCTGATGGCTAGAGCATTAAAGAGATGGTCAATCAGTCTAGTTCCACTGTATTACTGAAGAACAAATCACTCCATTGGGCTTTTTATACAAACTGTGGAATCGTGACTTATATTCGTATTCAAAATGATCAGCACAGCAGGCACAAATCACTCACAAGGTCCTACAATTTGTTGCGATATATATAAAGTACATATAAGCTACTGTACATCTTACTTCACCATTAATCTCTCAGTGGCTTTACAGTGTCATGCATGCATTCGTGTTGTAAATAAGTAGCTCTGTATATTGGATTTGTGCATTATGCCTGTTAGAGAGGGGCACAACTTGCACCAACGGCCATAGTCCAAGCACATTGACCAAGGCACGTACTTGTGAGTAACGTCGCCTTCTGCCTCCATTTCTGAAATGCTCTTAGGGGTTCTCGACCATGCAAGTCCACAGCTTCTCTCGCCCATGACTGAGGCCTGGGAAGCTGGTTCAAAACAATGAAGGTGTTATGACTGTTCATACTAAGCTTATTATGAGTGTCTCACTCTAGAACAAAGGAGAGAGACACGTCCAGCCACAGCAGGACCCTAAGCTGATTCCTCAGCCCCAGTCTAGACACACAGCACAACATGCCTATGGACAGACAGGCATACGTTTGCAGATTCACGGGCATCCTGTGAAATGTATATATCCTGTTTGCCTTACATTTCTTTATCCCAGCAGATTGCGCACACACAAGCACACATTTAACTTTCTCAACACCATTCTGCTCAGATTATGCAACATTTCTGCTGTCCAGTCCGCAGTGTCTGAACATCTGCTCGCCACATGAACACTATTGTATTCATTTCACTGAAGAGGTTAAGGATTTCACAGATACACGAGTGTGTCAGTATGACAACTTAGGTGTTGTTTATGTTCTTTAAATCAGAAAAGGAACATAACAAAATGTCTCGTTAAAAGAATGTACAACACCGGCTTGTTGTGCAAATGCAGGTCAAAGTTAATGGACAGGCCAAAGACAAAACCACAGCTGGATGGTACAACAATACTGCGCTTTGAAATATGGAACATTTCCAGAAATCCTTTTTATTAGTGTTAATAATGCACATAAGTGGTTATAAACAGACATGTCGAATTAGCAGCTCACAAACAATATAGTTTGATATTTTCATTAGTTTCATTAGTTACTTATGTAAGTAAATATTCAGATTTATTTCATTTAAGGAGAAAATCTGTTCTGCGGTGAGACAGTGAGTAGCACTGCTTTATGCAATTAGATATTCATATATTTTTTGCATCAATGTGATGAAGATTCTTCTAATTTTCAGGTATTTCATTTGATTGATTAGCCAAAAACATACATTTCCACCTATTTTACAGTTTTCTGGCTGATTCTTCCATAAATGTAATAATCACATTATACACCTAATGCATATGGAGATATAAAATTATACATATGATGAATGTTATCGATAAAGCCCACTCCTTGGTCAAACTGAAACATATTCATGTTTATTGGAATCATTGTGTAGACAGGACCTCATTAAAAATGAATGTAAGTTACCTTGAAATGCTGCTACACTTTTAAATTAATTGTTTTCTGGTATTCAATAAATCATTAATGCAACAATAGCTGGGAAAAATTACCTTCAAGCACATCATACAAAGAAAGATAATTCTTCCCATACATAATAAGCTTTTGTGACAAGTTTTAATTTACTAATTGTAGACCTGATTTAAAATGAATGTAATTTAATTAGAGTTGTATGGAGAGAGTTGGAACGCTGAGGCCAAAAATAAGACAGGACATTTGTGGCTTTATGTTTACTTACTCTGAAAGAGCCAAACAGGCATCCTGACAGTGGTGCATTTCAGTCTAACAATATAATGGGCCAGAATCCAAACAGCAGGTTTTAAAATGTTCAAATAAATCCAGGCAGAAAGAAAGCTATCCTCTTATTATGACTTAAAGTGGCATACCCTCTGATTCTACAGTATGTGGCTCAGCTAACGCCAATATTTGCTCTTCTGCTCCCTCTAGTGGCTCTCAACGCAAACATACGTTTTAATTAATGAATGAATCCTGCATACACATGCAGGTACACACAAAGTATTACCTGCAACAAAATCCACACAAAACATGTAACTGGTCCCTTCAGTTGAAGTGAGATTTAAGAATCAAACTCATTACATCAATATACTCGTTACATTAGTCAGATGGACAGATTGTGGTTTTAGAAGCACACATGGTCAGTGTGAGAGAAAAAGAAGGAAGAGATCAAGTAATTCACCATGCTTTATCAAAGAACAGATACAGGTCTCAAGAACGAAAAAACACAACTTTAACAGTGCCTAAAGATTATTTCTACAATTACACAGGACATACTGTTTATAAAAATATCAGACTCTGAATGCATAGGTTAAGTCAAACTGTATTTTGCTTTTTCTAGAACAATAAGCAACCCCACAAATACAATGTTAGTCATCTCCTTTCCACAGAATCAAGGAAGATCCTATAAAAAAACATTTCAAACATGCTGCTCGCACTCACCCAGGGCACAAAATGGCCAGGGGGGTGTTTCCTCCCATACACTGTCCCACTTTCTCAACCAAGCTCCTGCCTTAAAACTCGTCGTGCAACTTCACTTAGTAAAGCATTTAACATAGTTGGGAACATAAAATAAGCACTCTTGGTAGTCTTTTCTTCTCACAGCAAACTTTCTGGAAACACATTTCCCCCCCCACCCCACCCCACACATTGCACTTGGCTTCAACAATAGCATCTCCGCACCCTTCATCCCAGTGTTAAAACTCTTTCTTGAACAATACTAGACTTTTTTGACACAAACGCAACAGGCCTAGCTGGTTAAAAAAAAATTATACAAATGAATAAAAAATATATCATAAAACATACAAATACAGTAAGAGCTTCAGGTATACATTTGACCAGTAAACAATTACCACTGGGCGAGAAACCTTTTGATTGTGGGACATGTGTAGAGGCGGCCTACTGCACTGCTTAAAATAAACGAGCCCCAGCATTGGGAATTAAAATATAAAGTGTTGATGAAAGCAGCATGAACATTACCGTCCAACATGACAAGGCTGTGCCTTTTGACCCGTCATGGTCCACTTAAACCGTTAATATACAATATAAAGAATGTCGTTCCTAGTCAGTCTCCATTGAAATCAGACAGCAACAACACTTCTGATTAAACTACCAATTAGAAAACATAAATTTTTCTTAAAATAAAAAAATAATAAATATTAGCAATAGACTGGCCTTTACAGCAAAGCTGAATCCATATGTAAGGATATTCTGTGTTGCTTTTAGTTGTAAAGTTTGAAAGAAATCTATAGATTTCTATAGAAATAGATAGCCTAGGTTTAAAGTGAGGGGACACAAAGATAATCATGTCAGAAATAATAATTTGGATGAGTGTTGGAGGGAAAAAGAAGCACTCAGTCATTAAACCAAGTGTAACGAACACAGATCGTCATGTCCTTTGCTATATCTTATTTATTTCAAATTCACTTTGGGTGGTGGGACCTAAAGAGGCTGCATTCTTTCCTGAAGCAGTGATAGTTTATTTTGCAGTTAATATCTTTGCTGGCTAGATGAGTTTTTGGTTTCAATTCTAAAATCACAGTTAAACAGAAGGACAGCAACTGAAACTAGTCGACAGACTCAACTTATATGATAAACCAGGTTTGAGCCTCATACATAGCTTTTGCCGGGACTCAAGCGCAATGTATGGTCTCACATTATTAGTAATGATCAATATAACTCAAAAGATTTAAAATAAATACTTCACAGTTAAAAGTTTGAAGTGTTATGCTGACTGAACCCAATAGCGCGCCAAAGAGTGGTAACGCGTTGTAGAAAATAACAAAAAGAGAGTCCTCCTTCAAGTTGCTGCACATTTATCTCAACGATAGAAAGGAAGTTTTTGTCTGACATGAAACGACACAACAAAACAAATTATTTCTGTTCCACAGTGTGTGACTGGATGATTTAAATATGTAGAGAAACCCAGTACTCCTAGTCAAATATGTCCATCCTTGTGTGGATATAGATTAAAGCATACTGTATGTGTGGTCAGCAAATAAAAGTACTATTAGTCCAAAGATACTGAAGTCTCACTTGGTGTGAGATTACCTCCACCTTAAGAATTAGGCCAGTAACAGGTGCCCTCTGCCGAAAAGACACTAAGGTTTATGCCTACAGCATATATGAAAGTGTGTACGCCAGCTAGAATATCTGATAACACTCTATAGGTCAGTTTGCTAGAAATTCACGTTGCTGTGTGCAAGTCCACTGTGCTGCAGCTCATCCTATTCTGTGGACTGATGATGAACGTATCAGTAAGAGTTATGTAAATCCTTCCTGTTGTCCTCTGCTCTTGGTCTTATCAGACCTATTTTCCTCTGTGACCATAGTCCACAGCCAGTATATAGATGTGTGTCCATATAAGGCTATTGCAGAATCCCGTTCAAGTCCAGTTTGTAAGGAAGACGAGCCAATGTCTCCCTCTGTTGTCCCACTGGGGCCTTGGCACAAAGTGCAGTGGGAGGAGAGAAAGAGATAAAGAGAGGACAGAGGGGCCCAAATACTTTCGCACATAATCGAGGACACCATGCATCAGTAATCGCTTAGAACTGGTTGGGTACACTAAAGCGGCAGGAGGCCCAGAGGAGGACAGCAGGAAGAGAATAGCTACAGAACTTGGGGGGGAAAAAAACAACCAAATCCCAGTTAGGAAATTGGCGAAACACCAAAGCCGGACAAAGCTGTAACGAGGGACCTGGGCGGGCAACTAGTTATGGTTGCTTGAGGGTAGCTACAGAAGCCCATCGTAAGCGGGGAGACCGTGGGCTCCGGTGAAGCTCTAGTAGGTGAGGCGCGAGGCCTTCATGTTGTAGCAGGGTCTGTCTGTTAGGCCCCCAGTCCCAGAGAAAAGGGACAGGCCCTCTGCTTTCTCCAACACAACCTCCAGCTCCTGAAAGTCCTGCAGCCGAGCCACATCCTTGTCCTGGACAGAAAGGGGAAAATTACATTTAAAATGCTGTTCATAGTGCAAAAAGAAGAGAGGGGAAGTTCAAGTATTATCAAACAGTGCCTGAGGCTGCAAATACAATCAAATCTAATCAATTTTCTGGCATTTCACCAACACCTTGAATTGGAGCATGGGGCATTCTATGTCAATATTTGTCCGAGGCAGTGGATAATGACACAAATATAGTGTATGGGGGTTAGGGGAGGTTTCAGTGGGAAGGTAAAGTGAGTCAAACTATTTAATTAGAGAGTTGGTGACAGCGTCAGACATGAGTCAGACAGAGGGGGGGGCAGACACAGACTGACAAAGCGGTTTCAATGTATTTACGACAAAACAGGACAGGCAGCACCGTGGCAACAGGCAGGTTAGCTTAATCCGATTACCAATTCTCTTTCACGGAGTATAAAAGTGCAATGTGTGTGACGTGCAAATCTAGGAGAGATCCAGAAGCACTCTCAAACTTCTATGTGAAGTCGGCACCAAACCATAGCTTTCGAAGCCAAACAACACTTATAGCGGGGGCGCTGCCATCTCTCATACTTCACATAACGTATTATTTCCAGCGTCACATCAGGGGTTTTTAAAGTCTGACACTGTGGGCACCCACCTCTGAAACCCCCCCCCAGCACTCCCCATGAACTTAAGTCATGGAATTACAGTTCCCATAATGCTTTGGGGACCATAAAGAGGAGTATGTTTCTATATCTGTCAGTTAGCTGTGGGGCCTGATTTTTAAACTATATTTGTTTACATTTTTGGCAAATTGGCACCATTAAAAGAATACTGAATTAGCTATTAGCAGTGCCCGTTTGCATTGTACCAAATGAATGTACACAACTATCACTGATCTTTCTCTCTGTGTGCCCCCTTCAGCTCTCCTGTGCCCCTCTAAGGAGGCACTTATCATAGATATAAAAGCTCTGGTCTAAATGAATACTGAACAAGAGTGCAGAAACTTCCTCTAAAGTTGAAAAATCTATGTTCTGCCACTATGAGCCAAGTCTTTTTGAATCTGAGAGTGCATTTATTTCTGCAAGCTGCTGTAACAACGTCCCCTCGTGTGAATGACACTGGATGAAAATTTGTGTACAGTATGCAGGCCTTCTTTCTCATACCTTTCTCAACATGGTGTTTGGCAGCTTACGGATCTTCTCCACGTGCTCGGCGCTGATATCTAACTCACGGCAACAGACCCTCAGAAGGGAACGGTAGGTGAGCTCCTGGCGGTCCAGCTCAACCTCAATGAAGTCGTTCTCCCGTGCGTTGGGGTTCTGGATACGCACCTTCAGCACCAACTCTAGAGAGACGGACCGGAGTGATACCTCTCTTTTAACAAAGATATTGTGCCTTTTAAAAAGATGATGGACATAACCCAATGTGTGGGTATGTATGTGTGTGTGTATGTGATTAGTAATTCATAATATTGGCAATTACATGGTCCAAGATATAATGAAGTCTGTTTCACCACCCTGATGCACATTTAACATTTCTCTGCGTCATAATTTATCTCACACCATCGTAGATTTTGTGATGTGAAGAACTTGAATGAAATGAATGTGTTGTTGCTAGTGACGGTGACAGTTCAGTCATCCTACTGAGAGAAAATGTTACATCCACTAATAACCCTATCTGGTTTGACAAGTTGGCTGCCAACACGCCGGGAAAACGAGGACGTCGTCATGTCCTTATTGGTCTCTTACCTCAAGACACACAACAAACAGAAGCCAGCAGCTTTACACTCTAGTCACACATAAACTCAAAGTTGGAGGATCTCTTGCCTTTAATGAGCAAGAACGGGCGTGTTTAGCCACACACAGGGACTTATTGGCGTGACCCCTTGTTGCCTGGCAACCTCATGGTGGCAAAACAACTCTAGGAAGTCACTGCTCTTGATAGACCGTGTTAAAAGAAATAACAGGTGGTTTTTACCTTTGGATAGAGCTTATCATCTCCTCTCCTTATCTACTTAACAGACAGAACGAGCAAGACTGGTTGTTGCCACAATTCAGAAGCCATCTTGATAAACCCTTATGCAAAAGTTCAACACAACTCGTACATGTCACATGATTACTCTCTCACCTTGCACATTGACAGGGAAGGTACTGGTGAAGAAGAAAGGCTGGAAGGCTGGCATGGGCCCACCACCCTGGCTGTAGCTCAGCTGCTGTGGGATAGACTGCTGCCTGCTTATAGTTGGGTTAGCGCTGGCCACTGGGGCCTGGACCTGGCTACCGCTGCTGCTGGCCAAGCTGGGGCTGGGCGAGGGTAACGGAGGTGAGCACATGGTGCCGTTGTGCGCCACTGCATGCGGGTAGTCAGCGTGGTTGACGAGGTGCGGCTCAACTGACAGGTCCATGGGCACTGTGCAGTTAACAGCAGCGTGGTTTTGGGATGAGGCCTGGCTGGGTGACACGCCATTTTGCTCAGTCACAGGAATGAATTCCCCAGCCTGGGCTTGGCTGTGGGTGGTGGGGTTTGGGGGAGGAGAGGAGCCATCAGAGACCAGGCTCTGTGATTTCTGAGGCTCGTGAGTTGGGGAGAGGGAGGCTGAATCGCTCTGCGTGTCCTCATCATGTTCTCCAGAACCATTCTGTGCAAGGTGCTGGGCCAGCAGGACTTCTGACTTGTTATCCAACTTGGAATACATGAAGGGTGGGTTAGACAGGTAGTTGGGGATGATTGGCAACTCAGATTCCTTGACTTCAGGCACTTCCTCCACTTCAACTGCAGTAAAAATAGAGGATTATTTCCTTAAAAACAGTTCAAAATGACAGCACAGACATCGGTCAACACCGTAAACAACTGTACATACACTTATGGAGGTTATAACATTATATAATGTAATATAATGAGAATATAGTGACAGAAACACAGGACGAGAGGGTAAGAAACGTGTAGTGTACCTCCTAAAAGTCGTTTGATCTCCGGCTTGGATGTGAGTTGTGAGGCCAACTCATCTTTAGCCGTGAGGATTTCTTTGTCAGCTCCACAACCGAGTAGGTAGGAGACTATGTGCTTATGGTTCCTCTTGCATGCCCAGTGCAGGCATGTCCTGGTGAGATTATTGGAGAGAAAACACAGTTTAATGAACCAAAACACTGACATATGAAGACAATATGACTTTAACTTTATAAAATGTTGTGTAATGGACATCGCTTCCATTCAATTTCGGTTTATTCGTATAGCGCCAATGCATAACAAACGTTATCTTAGGACACTTTTCCTCCTTATAAACTTTATGTTAACTACAGACACCCAACAGCTCCCACCAGGAGTCAGCACTTGGTGACGGCGGGAAGGAAAAACTTTTGAAGAGTTTGAGAGACGCTGGCTCTAGGTGGGCGGCCGTCTGCCTCGACCGGTTGGGATTAGAGAGAATGAGACTGACATAGTTCCACATATCACGACACAGGTTGCGTACTCGAAAACACCACCTGAACAGCACCTGTGCTCGTGTGGCACTGGCATAAAGAATTACATCAGACTGGCAAAATCAGAGTAAAGTACAATGAAATAAAGTATAATTAAAATAATCTTACTTCACTATTTAAAAAAGGCACAGAAATTCTTAGTGCACAGTGTAAATGCCTGAAAATGTTATACCATGACATGAGTGCTGTTTAATAATTGTATTTTTATGTCACACAGGATTGTATTGTATATGGAATTTAAATTGGACTATAATGTTAATGTATGTTTTATGCTACTTAAGTCAATAAACTAACTATCTGTGGCAGTGAGGATATAGACTTGTTGTTTGGAGGTCACTAGAATAAAAAAAAATTTAAAAAAAGACACATTACACGTCAAACCATCCCAAAATACAACCTAACAGGGCATCCATTTACTGTCTGAATAAGAATAAGACTGGCCTGAGCAACCAGCCTTTGCTCTGCCTAATAAGATAACAGTGAACCAGCTTTAATCCCTGTAACAACGCACTTCAATCAGCCGCTACGACTGCACTCAACTTGTTGTTGGTTTTTTTTAATAAGCACCAACACACTGAACACATTTACACATCTGAGGAGCACAGCCAACACTCGTCGGCCTGTGTTTGACGTACAGAAGACCACACGGGTCGGTTCAGACACTCACCATCCATTTATCTCGTTCTGGGAATTAACATTGACTCCACTCTCCACCAATGTCCGCACTTCGTCGATGTCCCCGATGGCAGACGCCTCTCTCAGTCGCTCCTGTAATTCTTTATCCAGCGACGTGGTGGACATTTTGGTACAGGCAAAACTAAGGCTGCGAGATCATAGGATACACAAAAACAACCCGGATTAAGTTGTCAATACTAATCGCCTACTGATGGCACACAGGTCCACTATTAATAGAGCTGCCAGCTAACATTAGCTGCCCGGCTAATCGTCACCTACTGGCTAGCTTAACGAGGTGCTAGCAGTCTTTGGTGCTAGCTTGTGGCAGCAGGTCGCGTCGGCTAACCCAGCTTCGCGTCGGTGGACGGAGTGTTTGAACGCTGCGGGTTTCCGTCCTCGGCATTTATTTCTGTTGTTGGTTCACGTTTTAGACGCCACCAGTGCCGACACTCATTCAGTCCATCAGCGGTGTCAGAGCTCCGTCAGTGGGCTGCCAAAAAAACCCCACCACCGCCTCATCGGGGGGCATGTTTGGATGTAACAACAGCGAGCACAAATGTTAGTTCCCCTCTGAATAATAAATGGCATTTGTCTGATTTTGTTGCCAAAGCAGTTCGTGTGTAAAATTACCGGGACCGGTTCTCGACGTTAAGTAAAATAAGCCGCCGATAAAAAACGAGTGAATCAGTGTTATTAACGCACACGTGTTGCTATCAGTAACCAAGCAACCGGTGGGTAATAAAAAATAAAAAATCCATATTCAGCATATTGAGTTTTATATTATATATTCTTATAAGTTATGGTTAGTGGTTGGTAAGACTACATTAAATTATTCTCTAACGTTAATAGCTAAATTATATGTATATATTCATAACTATATATATATGAATACAGAAGGACCCCAACACGTAAGGGAAACAGAAAACGATATAAATATCTTAGAAGAATGTAAATGTCTAACTGGGAACACTTGGAAACAACAAAAAACAACGAACACAATCAATCATTACTGTTTATTAGTTTCTGATTGTTTCCGTTGTGTCAGTTTATTTTGAAAGTAATGGCCGGAAGTGATCCTTTGTATATCTGGATGCCAGCTTGGCATTGACAGTATATAATAAGGTTCCCGAACAGAAAACTTTTAAATCGTTAAAATCAACTATTTATCAATACTATTTTATGTTTTTATTTCTTATAATTATAATGACATCGCACTTACTGACGTTACTGATAACTGGTGTTAATATTGAGCGGTTATATTGCCACTGTTTCAACATTGTGCTGCAGCTCTACATTGTGACCACAGGTGGGCAATTCTAAATACACTCAGATCATCTTATTCCTGATTAAAAAAAAACTAAACTAAACTAAAACAAATCACCTGGCTGGTATCAACATAGACATATATATGTCTATGGGTATCAAGGCAGGGGAGATGCTTGAGAGACAGGCCTCTATTTGTTCATGCTAATAGTAATTATACTGTTATAATTTGAACAATGTAAATTAAGTTCAGTAAGAGTAGCGGACAGTTGATCACTAGAGAACAATTTATGTTAAGCTTGTTATTATTATGAAAGGAATTACCGGAAGTATAAGTTTGCAGTGATTTCTTGCAGTTCCACACTTTGACCACTAGATGGCAGATAGTAGAGAGAGCAGTTTAACTTAATGTATTTAAAACACGTTGTAAGTCTGCCTGAATGGGAAATAAGCGAGCAGAGAGGGACATAGAGGGACATAGAGGGACATAGAGGGACATAGAGGGATCGATCCCACGTTTACAGATCGTAGCGGTCCACTGAGAGGCCCGTCAAGGCGGACGCGATACCGTTATGTCGCTTCCGGTACATATTTTCAAAATAAAACAATGCAAAGCTAAATAGTTGACATCGTTCCGTGTGGTCAATACGAAACTCCATGCTGTCGTCGAACTTGTACTTCCGGCTCAGGGGCTGAAGGAACCTCTGGTTGTATTGAACCATTAAACGGGCGTTGTTACGGCGTCTGCCATTTTGATTAGAAGTACTTTGCGCGCGATAGATGGTGTGAAGTGGCTCCTCAGGAGATATCGTAGTACTTTAAACCAAGGCTACATTCGTTTAGGCCAAAATGCTTTCGGCAGCCCAGTTACTCGATGAGTTAATGGGCCGAGATAGAAACTTGGCCCCCGACGAGAAACGATCCAACGTGCGATGGGACGACGAGAGCGTAAGTTAGCATTGTAGCTAACGGTAGCCTAGCTAGTTTGATAAGCTAATAAAACGTTAGCTAGCTAAGGTGCTAAAAAAAAAAAAAAAAAAAACTCATTGTATGTAGAATGTGGGTGTTAGTTCGCTCAATTAAACATAATAGTCCAGATTAGACTGATTAATTACACACTGAATTGTTTGAGTGAGCGTTAGTAGTGTTTGTCCGGGCACGCGTGGTGGTTAAATTAGCATCGTTAGCTAATGCTAATGCTAAATTCAATGTCTCACAGTAGCGCTTTAAACGCTGTGGGTTAGCATTGTACTCTTGCTCTGTCGCTAGCGTTAGCTTTGAGTGAGGGTTTTTATTTGACCATTTAGCAGCGCTGTAGCCTTTTTTGGTTTGTAAAACTAATGTTACCTGGTAGCTAGAGTCATGAGTGAGAACATATTAGTGCTAAATTAACATTTGTCTCCAGTAAGAATAAGTTAATGTTGATTCAAAGAATGTTTTCCACATTTATCATATATATTTGAAATACTAAACTATCTCCTTTTGTTCATGAAGGTCTGTCGGTATTATTTGTGTGGCTTCTGCCCAGCTGAGCTATTTACAAACACTCGCTCTGACTTGGGTAAGTCAAGAACTTGTAGCTGTCCATACTGCAAATATGATTTTATTATAGCAATAGCTGACACATACATCTGTTCTATTTGAAGATAATAAAGTTTTACAATTCTTTCCCAGGCCCTTGTGAGAAAATCCATGACGAAAATCTTAGGATAACGTAAGTTCCCATTGTGGTTTGTAACATTATTTGTGTGTGTGTGTTGATATTTCCACCTAATAAACAGTTTCTATCCTATTGTATCCAGGTATGAGAAAAGCTCTCGGTTCATGAAGGAGGGTTATGAGCGAGACTTCCTGCGCTATCTGCAGTCTCTCCTGGCTGAGGTGGAACGGCGGATTCGTAGAGGACATGCCCGACTCGCACTTTCCCAGGCTCAGCAGAATGCAGGGGTTGGTGCTTCAGCTCTGAGACATTATTCTGTAACCCCTTTCTTACCACTGCATTGATTTTGTTGTGTTCTCGGTGGTCACAAAATCGGTGGTCATCTTAGACTAGGGATGAATCCTTTGGGAAATTCTGGGCTGATGCAGAAGTTTAAATGAACAATTTAGCCGATAGGTGATGTTATTCCCCCTTTTGTGCCAGGAAAAACAGAGAAATCGACAAAGATAGGCATCGCTGCATTTTTGCTGCTCTGTCTAATTAAAGATTCAGAGCTGAATAGCTGCTCATTGTCTGTGCTGTGGCGTGGAGCACATCAGTATTTTGTGCAATTTGTGTCAGTGCAGAGTAGGGGTGGGCAATATATATTATTTGAGATAATATTGTCATTGTTGGTTTGACGATGTGCAAATTTCCATTATCGAGTATTTAAATTACTTCGCGGAAACTCCTCACACCTCTCTACAGCATGGCAGGATTAAGTCACAGGACTAGTGGGCCTACGTGATCACATGACGTGATCACATGACCTCTCGCTAGCATCCTCCTTGCAACAGTTTAGCAGCGGGTTGTGATGGTAGAGAGAAAATGCAAGCACCTCCAGTCCCTGGAGCTACCGGTGTTTCAGATGATTTAGTGCCTATGTAATAATCCTATGAGCTTCAGTGTTCAGAGCGCCAAGCGCCTTCAGCGGTAAAAAGATGTCAGCGGAGACGTTTTTAGCACCGCGCTCAGAGCGCTTCAAGTTGAAATCTATTCAACTTTTAACACCGCTGGTCGCTCGGAAAATGAGAGAATGAGAAAACTGAGAATGGTGAACACCATCTTATTTGCTCATGCCGCTGTCAATCATCACAACGTACATTGGCCGATATATTGGCGCATCCCTATCTGATACTCCAATGCACCACATTAATGCCTGAAATACATTGTTTGTTTGTTTCAGCAGGGTCCTGGCCCATCAGGAAAGAATGAAGAGAAAGTTCAGGTTCTAACGGAGAAGATTGAAGATCTAGTTGTACAGGTTTGTAAAGAAATAATGGTGAAATGGGGTGATATTTGTTCTTTATAAAAGACAAGTACATAGTTGTAATGGTATTTGGAAGATAGCAGAATACTGATTCTGTCATTTTAATATCTGCCACATGCTTTTACCAGACTGTCTCACAGCTGGAATTACTGCCATGGAAAATCCTATGTTGAAATGATCTCTGACTTCAACCTACATCTCTCATTGACGCCTCAAAAAACTAGTTGTCAGCTATACAACATTGCATTGTGATAAAATGGCTGATTTGACTCGTCTCTGTTGTGCTTTTGCTCAGATTGAAGAGCTGGGGTCAGAGGGCCGTGTGGAGGAGGCCCAGGGAATGATGAAGCTGGTGGAGCAGCTGAAGGAGGAGAGGGAGCTGCTCAGCTCCACCCCCTCGGTGAGTCAGCTAACTCCAGGCTAATCGGCCTACGGATGCTTTAATACTATCTGTTAACAGTTTAGGTTCTTTTTAAACAAAGTCAAACTCAACTGAAATAGCTAGAAGTTATTCTTCACTAGAACCAATGACATCCATTCTGATTTTAACCATGTCATAACTAACCATCAAAGCAAAGGGGTAATTGGATGAGTGTCCTCTAGGGCAGAAATACAGTACATTGCTTATTACGCCATGCCCCTGTGATGGAACTGATTTGTGCTTTCTTTCTAGACCATCGAGAGCTTTGCAGCCCAGGAGAAACAGATGGAAGTGTGTGAGGTGTGTGGGGCCTTCCTCATTGTGGGTGACGCACAGTCTCGAGTGGACGACCACTTGATGGGCAAGCAACACATGGGCTATGCTAAGATCAAATCCACTGTGGAGGAGCTCAAGGTAACAGAATCACCTGGCACAAAGAATGCACATGTACATGAGACGGTGTATGCACATGTTAGGCGATATCAGTTACAGGATCTATGTTGCAGCAGAACACGGATGCAAGGAACAATTTTTGTTGTTCTCACGGAAAAAATATTTGGACTTATGAATTTTGACTTGATGGACTGTTTGTTTTTGCTCCTGGTACTGATTAACTACTTATTTACTTTTAGGAGAAACTACGTCGCCGCTCAGAAGACCCCCAACCTGAAAGCCCAGCGCTCAAGAGGGACAGAGAAGACCGTGAGCGTGAGAGAGAGGAAAGAGAGAAAAAGCGCAAAGAGGAGGAAGAGAAGGAGAAGGAGCGGGAGAAGGAACGCGAGAAGGAGAAGGAACGAGAGCGCGAGAGAGAGCGGGAGCGCGAGAGGGAGAGAGACAGAGAGCGGGACAGAGACCGAGACCGGGAAAGGGACAGGAGGGCACGCCGAAGCCACTCTAACAGCCGCCACTCCAGTCGAGCATCAGACAGGAAACGGAGCAGATCCCGTGATCGCCGGAGGTCCAGAAGCAGAGACAAGGACAGGGAGAGGGAACGCAAACGGAGCAGGTATGGCTGACTGTCATTGGCCACTGACCACCATGTTCTTGTCTGTCTAGTAACCACAATAAAAAAACAGAGCACTGTTCCTTGTTCCTTTTTAATGGATAGAGGCAGCCATCCAGATGTAGGGGCACCATTTAAATCCACATGCAGAACAACACCAACATTGGAGTTTGAACTGTGGTCATTGACCCCTCCATTTTTCTTTTCTTTTTTTTTTTTTTTTTGGACAGGCTAATTTTTAACTGCATTTGTTGTTTGAGGTGTGTTCATTTTGGAACCTAAGTGGAAAATTACTAGGTGCATCAAACTTGTTGCTGACAGAATCAATTAAACTGAGTGCTATCAAAATGTAGTGCCACAACTGAACTTATTTTTTATTTGACATTTTAAATATTATTCATTAGATTTCCCTCCCCTCACTACTCTTGAGAAACAATCCTGTCAATTTAGTCATACACCCAAAAGCTTCATACACCAGCGTACTTCAGACGCCCAGAGAACATTGTTCCATGTATTAATGATATTCCTCTGCTGGTTGTTGAACAGAAAAGATACAAGAACCAACATGTGCTCCACCTGACCATACACCGCTGGCACTGCATGAAGAGACACCATTAAATAGAAAAGGGTGTCTTTATTTAAATACATTTTTCACTTGTTGCCTTCATGACTTATTCTCCCTTCTTTTATAGGAGCCGGGACAGGGACAGGGACAGGGAGAGGAGGCGCAGCCGTGAGCGCTCTGACAGAAAGCGTCGCTCCCGCAGTCGTGACAGGAGGAGGTCGCGAAGCTCAGAGCGCAAATCTCACCGCCACCGCAGCCGCAGCAAGGACAGAGACAGGGACAGAGAGCGGTCATCGAAAGACAAAGGTGAGGACCTAACATGTTTGTTGTTCACAGCACCTAATGATGAATAGTGTGAAGTTGCTCTGTTGACCATTATGTGCTATGTTTATTGTCTCAGTCTGTGTGCAGATTTCTGATTTTTTTTATTTTTATTTTTTAAATAAAAAATATGTCTAACTGTACTTTTTGAGTATATCAGTCATATGAATAATTGTGTGTTTTCCCAGACCGTAAGACGACAGAGGAGAGGAGCAGCTCTAAAAAAGACAAGCACTCTGACGGCGATGCAGCTTCCATAAAGGCTTCTTCAGAAGCGGAACCGATGGAGACAGAGGCGGCTGCCTCTGCCTCCTCCCCTCTGCTTAACGGCCAGCAAGAGCTCCTCCATTCTGAAGGTGACACTCAGTCCAATTAAAACTGATCTGATAGGACCTCAGATCAGGCTCAGGTAAGTGCGTCCTCCTCCTCACTCCCCCCTGGCTCTCAAACCGACCCTCCCCCCTCCCATCTCCCCTACCCACCCTCTCACCCTACCTCTCCCACCCTGTTTACGTTCAGTTTAATGCCTATGATTTTGTCTTATGTACTATATGCATATATCTTTATCCTGTTTTTGAATAGTGCATCATAAGTATGCACTGAAGATGAAGGACTAGGCCCGATGAATGAGAAGAAGGTAGAAAACATTCACACAAAGCCAAGAGGGAAAGGCCAGTGTAGCCCTGAGCAAACATGCCCGGAGGTACCCCTCGTTTTGTATCGGTTTTTGATCCTTTATAGATGTATATTTGTCTTTGTGGACAAAATGGCAGAAAAAATATTAACCTATCCAATCAAATTCTCCTGCCTGTATTTACCTGTTTTTCTTTATTTTTGTTTTGTTTCTTTTTTACTTTGAAGTAGGAAAATGTAATTTTGATTTGCTGAGATATTACACTCCATAGAGAGGAAACCGAGCCACTGTGTGTCTACATGTTTGTATCACGGGGGTTTTCTCCAGCTGGCATGTAAACACACAGACATACTTCCAGCTATCGTCAAAGGTATTTGTGGAAAAACAAGCCATTTATTTGAATCATAACTCAAATGCCATGGATTTGTTGTCCAGCTTACTATGCCTGATAATGCCATGCAGTGTGTGTTTGGGGGGTGTTATAGCACCGGGGGGCATTACGTAACTAACTAACTGGAGGGTAGGGTTTATCGAATGAATTGCAGCTGACTTCCATACCTCACACAGCGTTGGTGTTGTGAGCGAGACCACATGAGAAAAGGGCAAATTAAAAATCATGGATACTCTCTGACTGTCAAACTGTGCAGGTACTCACCCCAGGTACTCCTTTCTCTACCCACATCCATTTCTGAATGCTGTTGCCTGTCAGAAAAAAAAAACAAATTCTGTACTTCTCCAGAACATGAACTTTGAAAGTTTTGATTGTGTGTATACATATATATATATATTTTATTTTTTTCCTAATAGTTAACTTTCAAATATGTTTGGGAAAAAAAAGTAATTTTATAGAAATTTCTGAGGCACATTTCTTTTAAATGCTGAGATGCACAAACTGCCTGTTTGATATACCTATGCCAGCAGCTAAAGTTGTGTCCATTTCCCTGTAGTGTGTTGTTTAAACCTAATGTTTGTTTAGGATATAATGACCCATTTGTTCAGTTGGTAGGATGCCTCGTTTGCCTTAATCAGATCTGCTCTAAGAAATGTGACTTTTGCGTTGGCGTAAGGAATATCAAACAGGTATTTATCACTGTTTTTATAAGATTAGGGACTAAGGTAGTGTCCGAACCTTGTGGGCTTTTTTTTTTTTTAGATGGATCTTAAGCTCAAACATCTGATCAAATTAAAAAAAATAACCTCACAAATATGAACAAAAGGATCAGGATTTTCTGGCCAAAACATACTATTGTCCTAGTATACGGATAGTATTTGTGCATTATTGGCAGTGTCTCTTGTTTCGATCTACGCTTTCCTCTGTGGCTAAATTGAGGGACATATTTGACCAGTAGTCTTTATGTAGACGATGTTGTTGCTAAGGTAGCAGCAGTCATTGCTACAAGCATTTGTTGTGGAGCCTTTGCTAACATTGCATTCTGTGAACATTTTTGCTCAACAGGGGAAGCTGGGATATCTGGAGGAAGAAGTGGAAGAGCGCACCCATCCTTATCCTGAACCTGACACATCGCTGCTTAAAAACAAGGTGAACCACAAATGTGTAGTGGCTTATTTAAAAACATGAACATACATGTGTAAATGAGGAGAGAAAGGAAAGAAAAAACAAAAATACATTGATTTTCATGTTCCATTACCTGTCTATCTTTTGGCTGGCTGAGGGTAGTTGTGGTTCATCTG
This sequence comes from Dicentrarchus labrax, assembly GCF_905237075.1. Classification (NCBI taxonomy): domain Eukaryota; kingdom Metazoa; phylum Chordata; class Actinopteri; family Moronidae; genus Dicentrarchus; species Dicentrarchus labrax. The sequence continues at coordinate 6,227,302 of NW_026136722.1, read as the reverse complement.
ATGTATTTCTTGGTCTAGATGTCAGCCAGGCATCACTTTAAATACCAAACTTAGAGGAGAACTTCATTATGGGTTTTTGTGTTCTTATTTTGAAAATCTTTACACATCCTCCTTGTTTCTTGGCATTTAGTGAAAATGAAATAAAAACCGTGCTTGTGGTTTGTTTTTGGTTTGTCAGGTTCCACTTCACTTTCCTGACCTTTTTTTAAAAAGTCAGTTGAACGCGTATGTACAATGTTAGTCCCATGACAGGGCGTGTCTCTCTCCTCCTCCACTTAGAGCTCACATTGATTGCTCGTGTCCCCTTACTGTAAAATATACTGATTTCGTTTTGATCAAAAAGATTTTGAAGACTGAAGATTTGTTTAATTTTGCTCTGCTTTTAATGTCCCCGTTGTCTCAATGAATAAAAAGTTAAAACTTGTCTATGCTGTTTTGGGGTTTTTTTGGTTGTTTATTCCACCTTTGGGGTTATCGTCTTCCGCGAACAGAATGGTTTGTATGTTTTTATCTGATCAAAAGCAGGTTAGTGTAGTGATTGGGAGACTGGGAATCACTAAGAAGGCTCCTAGAAGTTGATTTCCAGCCAGACTGTTATATAATTTTGTATTATTATGGGGTTTGCTGTTTTTTTGAAGTTCATCCTCCATTTTGGTCTTCCCTTAGAAAGGGCATGCCACAGCAGTTTTCCTTTTAAGATCAAGTAACAAAAAAAATCTGGGGCCTTTCTATAGAAGTAGGTTTGCTGGACGTCTTCAAGTCAAATTTGAAAAAAGACCCATCCCTTTTATTCAGTAAAGCTGCTTCTTTAAAATGACCTGGTTTTGATGGTTTTGCCATGTTTGTCGGTGATTTAGGCAAACTATTTACAGCTACATATGTGCTGTGTAACAGTTAATGTCCAGTATTTTAAGATGGCATCTACATTCTCATAGTTCTAACAGTTTTTCATTATTAGAGTTTAAATTAGAAACAAATATTGTTGAATGAATTTATATTTTCTGTGCACCTAAAGAGTATAATTAGCTGTGTCCTGAACTCTTGTGTCATGCTGTATTTATATACAGAGTATGTCATTTGGGTTCTTGTTGCTCAATTGTTGATGCACCTATTCAGCTTTTAGATTTGGTATCTGGAGGAACAAATGTAAGTTTGTCGAAGCTTTTTGCAGACAGATTCCAAGCAGTGACCAAACTATGGAATGCAAAAAGCCACCCCAGTATAATTTCTTCACCTTGCTGAACTTGTAAGTCTGTGGACATACATACATACATACATACATGCATAAATGCATGCATACATACATACATACATACATACATACGTACATAAATATATAACTGAAATTCCCCCCTCCAGCCAGTCTCCTTCCTCTTGTCTTGTAATTGAGTGAGAACACACAGTTCTCTCACAGTCTTGTTACTGCCAACCTAGCAAGAAAGACATGGATGCAAAATGGTGAAATGTGTCCTGGCCAAAAGCCACAGGCCTTGTGGAACTTAATTGAACATTTTCATCAACCGTGGAGAAAGTGCTTCGTTAATTTATGCTTGACACCGACTTGAATGTCTGTAAAGGTTGAGGGTTCCAACTGAATTGTGCTTAAGCTTTAAAACATTCTCATTTCCAAATGAGTATCATTTGTGAACTCTGGCATACTGGTTCGTTTGGGACATTAGGGTTTTGTTGCTCTGTATGGTGTCTAAAACGCACACTATTTACCAAACCTCTTGTGCTACTGTCATTTAGGCCCCTAAAACATTAAATGTAGCTCTTAATCTCACACAATAAAACATTTCCCGTCGTTCCCATCCATTTAGTGTGTGCCCTTAACGCTGCCCACATATCAGCCTTGATGTTTTTCCTCTGTACTGACCTTTCCAAACCAGGTGCCTGCGGAGAAAGCGGCAGGTGTTTGTTAGAGTTCATCATTTGAGTGTAATTAATAGCTACTGTCCTGTGCACCCATGCAGGATTTACAACCAGTTTACAATCCACTCCCTGCAGATACACAACAGACTGACTGTCTGAAATAAAGCCAAGAGAGCAAAAAAACACAAATACTTGAACTTTTCCATTGTTATAAAAGGCCAGCGTGGTGTTACAGATTAATAATCAGTCAGTGTTAAACAAAATATCAATAATCTCCATCAGTAAAGAAAGCAAGAATGGTTTTAATGGTATTAGAAACTTGATAAACATTAATATTGGGGTCTGATACCAACAAGTAGGTCTTTGTATCTATTGTTAAGTGATCAGTTTTCAGTAGTAGTTGTGACAGACTGCTTCACGTTAATCATTTGACTGACCATCCTCATTGCTGACTCGGCAATGTCTAAAAGCGGCTTCCCAGGTTAAGAGTGTGAGTATGGATAGCGTTTAAGATTATCACACTGTATGATTTGGGCTCATCGTCCTCTGCTGGGGGAGACCTGAAATGAAAACGATCCGCTTCTCGTCCTTGGGCACATTTTTGTTTTGCCCCATTATTCCCATTGTCAGTGGGGAAATCCCAGTTTCACATGGTCTCAATAGAGTTCGATTAGTGGTTGAAAATTTTATTTTTTGTGTACCCCATGAGCAAATTATCCGTTCATTACACATAAGCATGCTTGATTGTGCTTGGTGGACTGGCCCAGCTGTGACCTCTGCTCCTCTCTGCCTCTCTCTCTCTCTCTCGCACTGAGCCTCTTGGTCCCCCCCCCGGATTCACTTGCCGTGGAAAAATGGCGTCCTCTCCTCCTTTCCTGTCCCACAACGCCGAAGTAGCAGGTGTGTTTCAGATGGTCTGTTAACTTCTGGGACAGGAACTGAAATATGGAACAGTGACCCATGGAGGGTTGGGGGCTTTTTTTGAGGGGGGGGGCTGAGAACCAGACACAGCGCTCATTTGGGGGGATAGATTGGCACCAAGCCGCAGCAGTTGTTTTACTCTGTACTTTATAATGTTTAGGTATGATTATGCTGTAGAAACGTCCCTTTGCATCACTGAACAGCAGGAGGCAGTGTGCACCTACTTTTAAAGGAAACCCTTACAGCAGTGCAGAAACACTATTTAGACATATTGTGCCTATTATTGCATGCTCGTTCACGCACGTGAGCCTGGAGGACTGGCGAGAATAGTAACTCACTTTAAACAGTGTCACGCTCTCGGCAACATCAACATCCCATCCTCTGCAACACACAATCCGTACATGTCATTAGGAAACAGAGTATTTCCCTGGGGTAAGAGTTGCAGCTAGTGGAAAAAACAGAGGGAAGAAACGAGAGGAAGATAGTGAGTTTTAAAGACAGGGGAAATGAAAAAGTGACAGAGCAGGAAACAAGAGCAGAGATGGAAGGAGTGAGCCTGATGTGATGCTAAATAACTCAGGGGGGGGATAATGGAGATAGATTGTCTCCTCCTCTCTCTACTTTTACTCTTTCCCATAGACACAGTCAATCGCAAGTGAAGGTCGAGAGGGAAAGCAGCGCGTAGATTATGCAGTAGAGAAGGCAATTCATCAGTGCTGTCGGCGTGCTGTCTGATTAATGATCTAAGACCCAACACACACTCACAGCTTATGTCAGCTGTCAGTCATGTTCCGATTGGGGGGGGGTGAATATAATTTCCCCTGAAGGTGCTGAGTTTGTGCCCGTTGCATTGCTTGCACAGCTGTAGTACTAATGTTCTATCTTTAGTTGTTTTATCTTTAGATTATTACAGGTGATGTAGTTACTAGATACTAGGTGACCTCACAGGCACTTTAAGTACAGACTGTTGGCATTGCTGCAGCATTGGGTTTTTTATAAACTTGGAAATACGAGTATATTTTTTCTTTATATATGCCAAAAAAAGTAACCATAATTCAAACTTCCAGGTGCAGCCAAATATAGCACCAGTCAGGCTATCTGGCTGGAGCCACCTGATGCATACTTTAATATACTCCCAACCACCATCATTCATTTAGAATGCATGTTTCCCATCATATCCAACGGTGGCTGTAGTGTCTGTCACCAATATGTCACTTTGCAATCAGCTAATTGTGGTAGTGGATGGCTGCAAATCCACCAAGTCGGACAATCCGTTGACAACACATAGATTGAGTGTGTTGGTATATTAATTCAGTGATTTTTACGGGTAACAACACAACACTTTGAAACTGTCCAAACAATCATTTGACGTGTATTTTCACACAAGTTTAAAGGCTAAGCATATATTCCATGTAAGTCCTATCAATGTCTGTGTGAGGATGTAAAGGAATAGTTAAAGAATCAAATATATTTTCTCATTAAAATCTGGACATTATCATTATTACATTATATTAATACTATGATCTTCACAGCATATGCAGTTCTTATGCCAACATTGCCATACTAAGTGATTTCTATTTATTTATATACAATTGTATTTGATGTTGATTGATGATTCAAAGTTATTTATATGGTATTTATGTCTGTCTGTTTCTTTCATTTGCTGGATAGATCAACTTTCCAAACTGGATAGTCTGTCTGTAAAGTTGTGGCATGTTCATAGTTACTGAAGGCTGATTTATAATTGTACATAGATTTGACGCTGTAGCCTACGCAAGTGAGCTACGCCATTGTGAGCATTTATACTTGTGCGCCGGTGTGTCTGCGTTGCACTTGAAACAATTGAAACTGAAACTGAAACTCTCCCTCGTCTCTCTCCTCAATCTGTCTTCTGTTTTCCCTGTTTCGTTTTTTTTTTTTTTTTTTTTACCCCGCCACCCATGAAACGAAAGGATGAGGGAATACTAGGGGACTGACAGTCAAGCTGTGAGGCAGCGTCCCATGTGTCCCTGTTTTTCTGTCTGTGTGCATGAGGACACGATTTGATAGTGTGTGTGTGTGTGTGTGTGTGTGTGTGTGTGTGTGTGTGTGTGTGTGTGTGTGTGTGTGTGTGTGGAGAGGGATTCTCAGACAGCATTATTAACTCATCTGGGTTTTGCATCGGTCGCCTCCCATTCTCAGACAACACACACACACAAAGCAATCACAGTTGTTTTCTGCGTTGCCACAACATGTAAATGCTGTGGAAGGTGCACGTCAGGCTATGGCATATGCGTAGGGTACGAGGCTATTCCGTAAGCCACGGCGTCGATTTGACACAGAAGTATAAATCAGGCTTAAGAGTTATGCCCAAAGCTATTCGACCATCTGACAAGCACTACTGAAGAAGCATACTGGCAGCTTAAGGAGCACCTGCAGCATTTAGGTATGATCCGTGTTCACCCATGTGGGAACAAAATCCATCTGTCACTTTAATGCTGTCCAGTAACTAAGCCTTTAAAAGTACCATAGAGTTGAGTCATCTCTCTAATACAGTTTCGCAACAGTTGAGCATGATCAGTTTCACAAAGGTAGGACTGTTTGTGGTGCTGTTTTTCCTGGGTTCCACTGCAATCAACGGGAACTCCTGTTTTTTCCGGTCATGTGAATGTTTAGACTGTCTGGGTTTGGTTAAGCATTCAGTGGCTTCACCTGCTTGTTCGCATCACATCACAGTTCCCAATAGTAATAATGGAACCAGAGTGGATCATGCTTTAGTGTTTGCACTGCACTTTGTCTATCTCCTTCCCTCAGCAGATGGCTCCACCACAGGAATGGGCCTGGAATCAAGGAATAACAGCCCAGCACCCTTTCTTTCTGTCTTCCTCTCTGACTATCTCTTCCTTTATATTCTCTCTTTTTCCTATCCCTCTTTTTCTTTTCCCCCCCGCAGTATTTGCAGTTCTGGCCCTGGATGAGCCACCCGGAGCCAGGAACCAGGGTGGCAGCCAGTGAGAGTTTTCAGTCCTCCCACCTGAGCATCAAATCCCTTTTGTGTTGGCGTTGGAGTGAGGACAAGCATGTCCCCTCTGCTGTCTCCTCCTCTGAAAGCTCGAGAAGGAATAGTCGGACAGGGAGAATGACAAGAGGATAAAACGCAGGGAGAATGTTTTCTTCTGCAGAATGACTTGCATTCTTTTTTAGGAGGTGAATTACATGGAGCGTAGACTGGAGCATGTTCAGAGAAAATAATGAGAGAAGGGGGCACATTTCCACTCACCAAATCACTTAAATTCTGAAATGTAGATATAAAATAAACAGTTTAACATGGTAGGAGTCAGAAAGAGAGACTTGCAGAGGGTGAGTGAGGAAAGCAGACAGAGGCTCTTGTTTGTGGGTAAATTGCTGTATCTGATATGTGGGTGAAATCTATTTCACCTCATGTCCATAAAGAACACACTCACTGACACACACACACACACATTTGAGATACAAGGCAAAACCAAATCATCCCCCTGGTGTAATCCTGTCTCTATGGCAACGGCTCAAGCTGACCTTGCCTAATTTGTACCATAACAACCGGCGGTTGCGCGGCACACAGGAATACGCACCAGGTGAAATGAAAATAATTCCGCACACAGAGCTAACATACCTGCCTTTGTGTCTCCCCACACAGCCAGCAGGGGAGAGAAACCCGGAGGAGAGCTGGAGCAGAACAAACGACAATTAGCACCAAAGTCTGGCTGACTAATGTAAAACAACGAAAAGAGCATCATTATAGAAGATTATTGTTTTCATTTGAGTGCCTTTTTCCTTTCTTACGTGAAGCCAAAAATAACAAAGGTTACCAAACAAACGTGTGCTTCATTTGAGCTGCACCAACAAGGGGTGTTCTTTGTAGTCCTGTGATGAGTGCCAGCAGCATTAGAAGACCCTTAACGTCCCCTGTATTTAGTTAGTCACTTCAGACTGCGGAGCCCCAATCTTAAAATTATTTTTTTTTTTTTTTTTTTTAAATTATTTAATTTTTTTTTTTTTTTTTTTTTTGTTTTTACCCACTTTTTTTTTTTTTTTTTCTTTAATTAGTTTTTTTTTTTTTCCTTGGCGGGAAGGATTATTATTCTTACTCGTGTGTGTTTATAGATTAAAGGATTTAACACAAAAAATTTAAAATTAACTGAATACAAAAAACACTCTTAAACTCAGAAGGTGCTATCTGTTTTTGTACTTATATTTTCAGTTTCACTTTTACATACATGAGAAATAAAAGAAAATGATAAAGAAAATATAAGAATATATATTTTGTATGTTTGGAATAAATTTGTTTTTGAGACTTTAATAAATTCATGACAGTCATCTCTGAGTGAATAATACATCTTTTTGACTATCTCGCCTTCATCAGGATGGTGTCTCTCATGAGAAATTAAACTTGAAGCACTTTTTTTTTTTTTAGATCTACTGGGTTATATTCTTTCTTAAAACAGATTTTTTTTTTAGGAGAACTGGAATGTGTTAAGGTCAAGCACAGATTGACTTTGAAATCAGTTTGGGTTTCTCATAAATGTTAAGAAATAGGAATGAATTGCTTATACTGCCAAATAAAAATTAGGCTGAAAAATTTGTAGCCTTGTTTTGAGAAATGGAAATTCAAACTTTTTACACATTAATGGGTTAAGGTAAAAAACATTCTCTAGACTAGAGAATATTCTGAGGAGATGACTGTAATATTTTATGTTCTGTATTTGTGGTAATTTACATTTCTATTGCAATAGTAAATTTATTTTATTTTCAAGAAAAGGATGACGACTTAATTTTATATAGGCTACTTGATATTTATGATCTATCAGGCACAGGACTGATCAATTGATTGTAGGAATTAGGACACTTTATAGGGTCAAAGTAAAGCTCTTTTTCATTTAATTATTCAACACTAATGCTTTTGCCCACAATGACTGTATTGTTGCCGTGTTGGTCAAGCACAGCAAGTCTGTTCGACGCACTCTCCAGTATTGTCCTCTATCTTCTCCTCTCCAGGAAAATGCTGATGATGCAGTCTTGTCTCCTCCCTCACCCTCCCCTCTTCTTTCACAGCACACTTTTTCATCCCATGAATTATGTATCTGATTAATTAGTCTCGTCATTACAGTATATGGTCAACTGTAAATTCCCCTCTGTTCTAGTTCAAACATAAAACGGACGTCTCCCCCCCCCCCTTCTCTCCCGCCGCCATTGTCGGCTGTGTGTTATGGATGAGAGGGAGGGCCTTGGGTATTTGTTGTACCCCTCGGGATGTTGCATGGCATTGCGCCGGGGAATACAATGAAATAACAAGATAACAAGATAAAAGCCTCGTGTTGGACTTCAAAGCAGAACGGCGGTTTGAATAGAGGCAGAGTGAAGCACAGTTTGTGCCTTGGTGATTTCAAAGAACAAGTCTGCATTCATGGAAGGCCGGGGCTCCAACAGGATATGCCGACATGGGATGTTGCATAGAAACACACAGACCTACACGTGATGGTCTGAAAGTATGAATAAACACTTTTCTGCACCTCAAATGACACAGAAAACCTGAAGCACCAACCCTTCTCTTAGTGCTCCTGTCATTACATTAATATGGCACCGTAGTTTATCCTCACTGGAACGATCAATGTAGGCCATATTAATCCACTACATTGCCTATATTACCTTCTTCCTTTATGCTACACAATGTCACAGGCATGTTTAGCACTAAGTAACCTAAAGGTGTAAATCTCACACAAACCTGTAATTCCTCGCAGTCTCCCAGCCCAGGGTGCTGTCTGTGCAATAAATTTGCGTAGCAGTTATTGATCCATGCTGTGCTCACAAAGGTGGGCCGTCCCCTCACTCAGAGACAGTGAAATGCACATGTTAATGCTCATACAGGGGATAGTCAGGCGTATATATCTCTGCAGATGCCACAAGCAAAGCTCACTTTTTCTCTCCCTACACACACACACACACACACACACATTCACACTCACATTTTACAAGCTTTAATGCACTGCTCTCACACCATGAAGCAATAGGAGGGTGTTGGGAGGTGGCCTCTGCATTGTGAATCCTTTGGCCTTTCATCGATCCAGGGCTTCAATAGCTACGTATTGATCGTCCCTCTTTCCTTGTACAGAGATCAGTCATGTACCTGTCCGATGATGCTCTGTGGCCAGCAGCGGTCTTTTATGCTTGCCCAGCACTAAGATTATGCAGACAAGTCAGCGATAGGCAAGGTTTAACATGCTTGGCTCTTAAGCTAATTGGCAATATAGCGATTGAAATACCTGATTTAAGTGTCCTCGAGCACAAGCTGTACAAACCAGACGATGCATGTGTATGTGTGCCTGGGTGTGTCATCATCCTTGCTGCTGCTCAGCTGCAAACGGTGTCAGGTGGCATTACTGTGATGTACAGTATTTGTGCACGCTCAGTGTAGGTGTTTATGCCTGCATTTATGTGTGTGGCTTCACTCAGTTTTTTCCTAATCACCCTGTGCGCGTTTGAGGTGAGAAATGAAGCGCTGGCTGTCTGGCGGATGCTGTGTAATCATGCAAATCAGCACCCAGCAAGGATATTACAGGCGATGCTGGACACTGAGCAAGGCCGACCTCCTCCTGGCTGATTTACTCTGCACTGTTCCCACTGTCCCTGTGAATGACACCACACAGCGCTACTAGTGTGAAGGATGACAGGGGAAGGAGAGAGACACAAAGAAAGGTCATGGGAGCAAGTAGGAGAGGCTGGAGAAATTGGACACAAACAATATCAGACAATTAGCAGCAGGAGGAGAAAATAGCAATAAAATAGTAGAATGCGGTATGTTCTGGTGTTTTCATATTTGTACAGCTAGCTGGCAGACATGTTTACTGCCCATTTAGTCCACTCATTATATAGCTTATTGGCATGTGGCATTAACCCAAGAGGGAAATCCTATAGTAAAGGGTGAGTAAGAGTGGTTTCACACATGTAAAAAATAGAATTAACTTTATCAAGTGTTATGAAGCTATTCAGTTTATGTGCATTGTGTGTGTGTGTGTGTGTGTGTGTGTGTGTGTGTGTGTGGCATAAATGGGGGGCTGTTGTGTCCAAGTGTGTGGCTGTGTGTGTTTTTGGGGATGAAGTCGATGAGTACTGACATTTGCACTGATGTGCACTGAAATGGAAAATACAGCACGGACTGACAGCACCTGACTTTCATCTCAAAATGAGGAGCAGGTCCACTCTACAGCTCTCCACACATATGAATATACATTCACACACGTACACATATTTTTCCCCATGCAGATTGGTTTGGTTTGCTTACATTGGGTAAAGCTTTCAGCACTCAAAAGCTCCTTGAACTCACACCTGGTGTTTGATGATACACAAGACTGTTCAGAGTTAAGCTAGGAGGACATTTTGGTGGAACCTCGGGCACAAGCACAAAATCTTTAATGTCAATATCTTTAATATCACTCAGACATCAACTTAAACCCATTTCTGAAGGGACAAAAACACTAATCACAGGGCTTTGAGATGGTTTTGAGAGGTGGTGAGTCATCTTATGATCTAAATACTCCCTGCTGATTGGTCTGACACATTTCTTTCAGATTCAGTTTCTCACTACATGCATCTAAGAATTGAAGCCAGTAGCAAAAAATGAGAATGTAATTCGATACATTCCTATGCTGAATGTACACACACAGGGTCAATTTTTATCACCGGGTTTGATTTCCTCAGTATTGCATGTCTCAACAGTTTTGTGGAAAACATTTAATCAACATTACACAGATGACAATGGTATTGATTCATGCTTCATATGAGAGGGCCACAATGCAGCCAGACAGATTAGGTTTTATGCAGCACTGTCAGTGCAGTATATTTCCCCTATTATTACAGCTCAGGGCCTTGTGACAATAATGAGATCCTAGGTCCCAGGTCAATGGTGGATAGGGGGAGAGGTGAGGGAGAGGGAGGATAATACTCAATTCCAAACACAATTCAGGCTCAGACAAAAAAAAAAAAAGAAACACACACCAAAACGATTAGTGAATACTGCAACTACTAATTACTTATTTGTATTTACATGACATTTAAAACTTAAAACAACATATGGATGCAAAGTGATGCTGGGCAATAACACTTGCTAGTATTATAGCCTTAGCTTGATACACACACACACACACCAAAACCTGTTATCATTTCCAACATGATCTCCTGAGCATACAGAACGGCAAACGGTGAGTGGACATCTACTTTTCTCTCTTTTAGTTGACTGCATACCATATGTGCAGGAGGGAGAACATCTGTCACAGAACAGGGAGGATACATACACAAGTACAACAAATCTGCAACAAGATAGAGCAGAAAAGGGTCACACTGCGCTTTTGCAGCTCACATAAAACAAATAAACCCAGGAAATTAGCCTATGCAGTCACTTGAGACCATGCGAGTAATAAAATACCTGTCCAAAAAACAATTTTTTTGTCCAATGTGCTATGCTTAAATAAGAAAAGGCCCACTTGGATGGGCAGATTGGATTTAAATTGATGTAAATCAGGCTTTGTTGTCTTTTTATGGCAGTAGCAAATTTGTGGCTGTCTTATTTATTTTTCCTACCGTAAGTCATATTTCCTCTATTATATGTTAAATCCTTCATCATCAGCAACAAATGAACAGTTTGAGAAAGGCAATTACCTGCAGTCACAACCTTTTTCAGATAATCTTGGTTTTAAACAAAGCTCATCCTTTAATTCTCCAGTCAGAAATTTCGTTGAATTGCTTCTTGTTGTTCTGCCTAACAATGAGATATCGTAACAGAAACTCACAGTTGCAGGTGTTTTTAACATTATTTTGTCAAATTGGCTCTTGTTATTTACTTTAAAAACACTCTTGACTCTTCTAATTTTGCATTAAATGATTAATGATTAAATACCTACTTTCTTGTATAGATAAACTAGATTGAATTTCCTGATATTTTGTGACTTTTTAGTCAAATAAAGTCACATTTAGTGACTTAGAAACTTGACATTGACCACAACTCCCTAGTGACCATTTAATGTTTTTTTAATGTTTCAGGGCAATGTGATTGTGGCTGTAACTTAATGGCCTACTTCAGAATCTGCTCCACAGAGAGAAAAAAAATCTGGTTGAAAAAAGGGTTTAGGGACTGTCAAGACCCAGTACATTTAAATGGACATTTCCATTATCTCCTAATGAGGCAGCTCCAATAACTTAAAATATAAGTTTGACTAAAAAATATGAAGTCAAGGTTCACTTAATAGCTTTTTCCAGGGCTTCATCAACTAATGGAGTGTGCTCACTTTGTTCAGATTTCTTGGAGATGGATCATTGTCTGTAACACTACTATTTCCAGGGTCAGGAATTAACTTCCATGCTCATCTGTTATAAGAATTTGGTGCTGCTGCACTGGGATTCTTTAACAGTTGGGATGATTGGAGAAATTTTCCCTGTGAGTCAGGGTAAGAGTTAGCAAAGTGTAAAAGCTTCCTTTTAACTTCGGTGCGATCAAGAAGGTTCGCCTCAAACTGCTGTTCTAGGGTTTCACTTTCATCCAGCTCTGTTGCAATCAAGTACAGCAGATGTGACAACCGACACTGAAAGCTGAATGAGAAGCTAGGTTGAACATGCCACATTCCCTTTTACATCCAAAAGGTAAGCACTGTAGGTATAAGGAAAGAAAATCAATGCACAAATGTAAAAAATGTTATTTCAGTTTAGATGAACACTAAACTCAAAGATGGTCCCTTCAGTTGTGTCTTGCTCCCTGTATTGTATGCAGGCTCCTTATTGACGTATTCCCATCTACGTCCAGTAAGCCAAATATAGCCTCCTGACGTAATCATACTGAGGTCTGTTTGGTGATCCGTCAGAGCCAAGAACACAGACATGACACTAAGGTAAGATCTTTTTTTTACCTACATCTATCAATCTGTGTGGCCTTTCACCTTTGGTTCCCTCAGTGTCTCGCATACACTCATAACATTGTTAGCTCTCCTCTAATCATTTCTCATTAATAAGTTGAACTTATACCTCGAGCTATGTATGTATATACACTGTGATGTACAAAAAAAAAAAAAACCTAATTGAACAAGAAAGCCAGTCTAACAATGTGACCATTAATGAAAAAGACGAGAAAAAAGAAACCCTCTGGGCGCATGTTAAAACTTCCATCATTGATCTTTCTTCATCTATACCAATTATTTAATAAATGTATCACCTTGAAGCATCCCTGCATCAGATTTTTCCTATTTTCTACCTCTCTCTCTCTGCCCATTAGTATCTGCCCTCACCTTGTCTCCACATGAGCATCAAAGCCACAGACATCAAAAGTGTTACACAGCCGCTCATTTGAATGCCATTACCTCTTCATTCTAGTCAGACTAAATAACACACATGCATGTGTGAGCACATCTTACTGAGGACATTTGGTTTGAGTGTGTCCTCAACCTTTGGGAGTAGATTAACTCCTGTGAACTGTCAAGACTGCATCAAGATGAGTGGACGTCCTCCTACCACACACAAATTAGACACGCACACTCATCTCAAAGTGTTGTTCTCCAATGTTTTCCAGTGTGATGGAGACCTAAAACAAAGGAAGCCCAGTCAAAGGAGGAAGGCCAGTCTCTGTTCAATAATTTAACAATTTAAAAAGACGCAAACTTGCAACTGTATTGGAAAACAGTATCAGGAAGGATGGGTGAGAGTATAATGTGTAAGTATGTGTGTGAGTGAGTATGAATCATTGACATTGTGCTTTGGCAAACTTTAACTGAGCAATTACATTCTCCTGGAAACTTATTCAAAACCAATTTAATATTAATGGACAGGTTCGCAATCACAGAGCTGTTTGATTTACGTATTTCCTGTAAAAACAGGCGGCCAAGGAGGAACTTGTCGCGGTAGCCAATAGTGCTGTGTGTTACGCCCCCGCTAGTCCAGCATTTAAACATATCCAGCAGCTATAGCGGACGTATTAGCTGACTCTGCAGGACTGGAAGCACCCAGTGAAAAGCACATGCTGTTGCCAGCTAGCTAACTCATTCATTTTCACTCTGTGTCACTAAAAGTTGAATTGGAAGTTGACAGGTGGATGTCATGATGTTATTGGTTGAAATCGAAGCACCTGTCACATTTTGTTTTACAGGAAGACAAGCAATACAAAAACTGATACAGTATTGTTAGCATAAAAAGCTATCTTTATGTTGCCATGCTGAGCTGCTGTGGTGGGATAGTAACACTATTTTTTTTATTAAAAATACTCTAACCTTCTAAATTGATTTAGGTAACTCAGATGGGTAGAGCCTCATATTGATCTCTGATTAACTGTGGGAAAGGACTGTAGATTTTGTACCCCATCACTTACACTGAAAGCACATTATAAAGGCATCACCTCAACTGGAGCGTATAGGACAAAACAAAACTTTTGTTAACTGCAAAACTAAGTTACACAAGACAAGAGTGATCCATAGAGATTTAGCCGGTGTGGTTGTGTTACTGTTTGCAGAAATATCTGTGTGTGCTGTGTTCATTTAATTATATAATAATTATTACATAAATTAGACATCTATGATTTTGTGACTTGTGAACCTGCACTGTCTTCTACATATCTATCATTTCTGCTTTGCTTTTTCCTAATTGTCTCTGTTCGTCTCTCATGTCTGACTATATCTCTCCCGATATTCTTGTGGTACCTCTCGTCCCCTCTCTGCTCTTTCCTTTCTTGGCTTTTACACTTGTGATTCTCTCCCATTCCCATCCTTTACCCTCTATACCCTCTAGCTCTCACCCTGTCTTTGTCAATGCAGACCGGACAGAGTGTAATTTCGATATGGATACATCCTGTGCATGAAGTGTTGGCTTCAGTTTCACTTCCTGGGCTCCCGTGGATATACAACATATGTTCAAAAGCTAAATATGGACATTTGGAGTTTATAGCTATGCGACACACTCTACTTCCCTTTTCATGTCTCACTGATGCTTTCTTAAATGTCTTTGGCACCTCTCTCCTGTGCTTTCTTCATTTTGCTTCAGCCTCATTCATCTTTTCACCTGTATTTTTGCATTCTTTTGTCCGCAGCACTGTCTCTCTGCCTCTCTCTCTAAGCTAGGTCTGTCTGTCAGTGATATTGTCACTGTATATGAGTACAGACACAGACACAGCAAGGACAAAAGACAACATTTGCTACAAAGGAAGCTCTGGTGGCTTCTTGATCCAAACTGCAACAAAAAACAGGAGCACTTGACAATCAACTTGTGCTCAAAACTACATTTGCAGCAAAGATGGCAGAGTCTCTTTCTTTCTGTTTCTCTCTCTTACACACATGTACACACACACATACACACACAGCAGGCTCTCAGGTAAACAGGGCAGACAGGCTCTCCAGTGGAGGAGAAATGCTTGCCCAGTGTGTGCCTACACGCTCAGCAGAGCGCCTAATTGCAGTGATAAATATGCGATGGTGGAGATGGGAGACAAAGGCTCGTAGGAACTCTCCTCACATGAACCTTTGGGAGGAAGGTGGCTGTTTAATGGGCTTAACAAGAGAAACGCGTAAATGTGCTGTACTGTATACACACACACACTAAAGAAGCAAGTCCACAGAGGCACTAATGCACACATGCAGCACACAAGCCTGAAAAACATACACAGAAAAGTAGCCTGAAAAAGAACCTCTATAATACTATACTGCAGTATGTTGCAAGGACCAGAGTTTCACTTCATGGTCTTATAATATCGAGTTTCATCATGAATAGCCTTATTTCAATCAGGGCCACTTTTGTCAAAAGAAAACTTTATTTCCAAATGCTGTATGTTATATTTAGCGGTATGGCTCTGTTCTAGGACCTCCTTGCCCTTCCACATGCATACATAGAAAGCCTAAGTCAGGAGAGCACACCTTCCTGCCCTTTTATGTGCATACATGGAAAGCTTAAGACAAGGAGAGCAGCAGCAAAGACCCCCTAGGGTACAGAACAGAGCAGGCATCAATGACAACAGAAATTACATTGATTAAATCAGATACAGCATAAAAGGAGGAGCTGGGGTGGAGGCGGGTTGCAAAGCGGGTTGCAGAGGAAGCAGCAGGGGGAGGCAGGCTAAAGCATCTTAAATAAGGTGCCCTGAATGACATTTGCCAATTTGATGCTTGAAGGGAATCAGCTGAGCCATCACCAGATGTGTGTTTACGATCAGCTGCGATCAGCTGATGTAGCTGGAAGTGTGAGCTGTTGACTTCGTGGCCTGCCTGAACAAACGCTTGGCTCAATATTAATACATGGGTAGGAGAATGTTATGGGTCATTACCATCATGTCCTATGCATTTTTCAAAACTAATAGGCTTAATTTAAAGCTAATAAGGTCACAGTGACATGATTTCAGTAGTCAATGTAACATGCAGGATTAAGTTCTTGTTTTTATGTTTTTGCCTCTCTCTCTTTCTCTCTACATCTTATTTTTTGCCTTGTACAATTACTGAATTAATGTTAAATCATCTGTTGAAAGATTAGAAAGACTGTGGGGCATTTCAATTTCTTCAGACATGCTTGTTGGAAACTGGTTCTGACTGGATTTTGGTGTTAAGGAAAGAAGACAAGATGGCTAAGAAGAGCAGTAAACGCCCCACTTTTTGACCTAGGCATAGACCATGGAAGGGGGGATTGGCAAGCTGACACTGCATTTGATCTGTGGAGTCGGCTTCCTTGTACCAGAACTTTTATAAAATACATTTAAGACATCAGAGACTGATTAGAGAGGGGTTTTTTTTTTTTATTCATCACACCCAATGTATTCAGTGTCAATATATTCTAACTGAAATAAAGACACAAAGGGCTTTACATGGCAATTCTGCAAAGCTGTCATGTCTAACCAGTTGGATAGATAGAAAGTAAAAGCAGCTAAGACTGACGCAGATAAAAAGCATAAAAGAGTAAGAGGATTAGTATATTAATATATTATTCACTCATCTTTCAAAGTGAAAAGCTGAATAGGTTGAGGTGAATACCGGTCATAATTATATAGAATGCCAATATTTTGTTTCATGCTTCATAAATATCTTCATGGACACCCTCTGCATTCTTACAAGGATCTGAGGGATAAAGAGTAAGTTCATGTTTTTAAATTGCAGTTCTGATTCTTATAAAATTTCAGACACATGAAGATATATTCAGGCAAATTTAAGGTCTTTGAAATTCATGAGTGTCTTCATAGTTTGCCCTTCCCTACAACCTTGTGTCATGCATAATGCGAATTTTAGTGTGTTTCTGAGTTTGAGCTGATGTTCTGCCTCTTTTTCTCACTGTCACTGGGTTCATAGCGTCGCATGCATGAGAGGCTACAGCCAAAAGCTCTTAACACCAAGATCCAGCTTTGAGAAACCAAGCTTTTTAAGATGCAACAGGCACCAGACCTAAACATTATACCATTAAATCCACTCAGCACCATTGCTGTGTTTGAAATATCTCCACTCACTTGCTTTTTTTTCAACCAGTGACAGATAGAGGGTAGATGCATATTGATCGATCACACTCTTAAGTTTTACGTATTTACAGCACCATAAAATGCTGAGATAAGTAGAAAGTCAACAAAGCTAAAACCAAGAGCTCCCTGTTTGTGCACCGCATGACTTTGAATTAACTTTCATGTACAATTGCTTTGAAGTGAATGGAGATTTTACAAGGTTACCATAATTAAAGGTCCAACTAAATAACAAATAAATAAATTGCATGAATAAAAAACTGCTGCCTTTGTTGCTCCGGATGCTCCCTGCATTGCATGGAGGACAAAAGATAAACTTGTACACCATAATTTCACAGTGGACCAAACTTTAATACAAATTCAGCAAAGTTGCATGAGACAGTATCCGGTTCACCTTATGTAACTTTTCTTTAGAGGGCATGATTTATTCTTTACTCCTAATACTTCAATTTCTGCTTTGTAAACAATTGTAGTGAATATTTGGAGGTGCTGTGTTCCTGCTTGCATGCTGCTGCTGGGTAATTCAATCTGAGCGATGTTCTTGGGCACGATCATTAAGAGGAGTTAGGTTGAGTGGGTAGGCTACTTTCTGACTTTATCTCAGTCAAACACACACACCTACAGAGATGGTGCCAGTCAAGCATTGGAATAGTGAATAAACCACAGCAAAACATTGCACCTTATCAAGAATTCAACCTCTGACAGAAAACAATAATGCCACAGTCAAATGTCATGGGGAGGAATTTCACCCAGCATTTTAAAAAAACAAAAGACACATTTAGGATTTTCTTTTATTATTATTGTTATTACTTTTTTGACAACAAGAAAACAAGAAACAAGAATGAACTGAAACTTACTAAAGCTCCCCGAAGCCAAGATTCAGGTGATATTTCTCTGTAGGTCCATCACATTGTTCTCACAGTCATTTGATACATTGTTATCATAAAATGGAGATTATAGCTGTTTTAAGTCTTAGTTTGTTTTTGTTTTTGCAGGGTTTTGCAGGTGAAATATAGGTCAGCAACTTGTTTGTTGCTGATGCGCTCAATCATTCTTACCACTCAGCAGTAAATGTAATAAGTGGATTCCTTTGAAATACTGAGGGAGTTTTGCCAACCTTCATGTTAAGAGAAATCGCAGAGTTCTAAATTCAGACAAGGCAGAGATATGACAGCTTGAACTGGGATTTCATATCTGTGTTGAAAAAACGGCATATGACTGCACTGCCGGAGCTCTCTTCGTATAAATCTTTCAAAGCATAAACCAGTCTCTCAACAATGTTGCTGCATTATTTTTCACTATTATCTTACAAAACAGCGGGCCAGGTGTTGAGAAAACCAGTCAATCATCTATTGTGATGAAAGCGCAGCGAGGCTGGAACTAGCAGTGTCAGCATTGCTCCCAATCTCATGGTTTCAGCTGTCACTGCTTCTCTTTTTTCCGCTAATGGCTTTATGTTGCAGAGGTAGAGCGGAAGAAATAGGGAAAATGGGGTGGGGGGGCAGTTTGTGAAGGGATAAGCTTCAGCCATTAGCACTGATCCTCAGACAAGCACACTCCCTTGCAGTGCAACAAGGGAGTGGATCTCTAGTTCGTGCGTGTATGTGTGGAGGAGAAGATGGAGAATATGTGTGCCTGGGTGGGTGTATGTACATGTCTACATATGTACATTTATGATTTCTGTCCTTATATGTTTGCCTACTGACACTGATGTGCAAATTATGGGAAAGTTTGTTAAGGCCGGAGAGCTTCCTGTTGGAATTAGTGCAGATAGAGAGTGTGGATTCTCTACCTTCTTAATTCATCCCCTGAAAGTCAAAGCAAAAGGAGTTTAGGTGGTGATAGAGAGAGAGAGAGAGAGAGAGAGAGAGAGAGAGAGAGAGAGAGAGAGAGAGAGAGAGAGAGAGAGATGGACTGGGCATTTAAGTGTTTAAAAGAGGGGGGTGGAGGGGGTAGGTGGAAATGGATGATAATGGGAAAGAGAAGAGAGACAGAGAGGGGGAACAAGCAACAAAGAGACACTCGGAAGAGAAAAAAAATCCTTAGAAGTAGTTCAGATTTCAGAGAGTTTAAATATCATCTGGAGATTGACAGCCATTTTCTTTGATCTTATACCGTCAGCTCATTTCAGTGGCACCTCATTCATCCTTTTGTTGTGCCACCTTCACAACCCGCCTTTATCTGGCTCTCTCCCTCGAGCCTGTGATACAATCAATGGGTCTGGACAACTCCCTGGGCAGTTAGCCTTGACGGCTGACAGGAGCTGGTTTCCATACATGGCCTTGATGTATGTGTGTGTGTCAAGAAAGACTCAGGTGTGGGTAAAAGGTTTTTGCAGAAAAGACAGAGATGGAGTGAGGGACAACTGTTGCTCCGAGGTAAAATGTTAGCATGTTCAATTATAATCCCATCAAACAGTATTAGAAAATAGAACACCATTCATTTATCTTCATTATTTCAACCCTTCAGAGTGAAGCAAAATCTCTCTGCAACACTTCTAGGTAGAAATTCCCATAATGCTCGCTGTCCCTTCAGTTTGTCCTCTCCGAGTGTGTTGCATCCAAACAATAGCAGCTTGATCTCGCTTTTTCATGGTCCACGTTCCCTGCTTAAAGCAGCAAAATCGGGTCACTTCGCCACACATCAAAGACATTCTGCCGGATTAAGCGACTCATTAGGTGACAGAGCACTAAAAACAAACTCCTAATTGACTCACTTTTTGAATAAAAAGCTTCACACTTCCCCCAGGAAAAAGGGGAAAAAAAGCAACACGTCTATGAAAATAAGTTGGATTTTTGTCAGAAGTTTCCAGTTCCTCCCTGTTGTGCAACAACACATTAATGAGACACACCTGTTTGGGCCGTGTTTATCAGACTTGTGTTTGACAAAACTTAGGGTAGGGATTCCTTTGACAGCACAGTACTTCTCTTGATTTTCCAACTACCTTTTTGACCTAGAAATTAGGATTTGTTTTTGATTCCTGCGTTAACCCACTTTAATTCAATTCATCCTTGCCTCCAAAAAATCCCCTTGATTGATGCGTTTGAATGCTTGTTTCCAATTTCACATATAAAATCTCCCCTTGCAGCTGTAAAACTACAACCTATGTCGTGCTGTACAGAAGCAATATAAAGGTTACAGCTGAGACAAAACCAGTGGGTTTCCAGATGAGGTGAAAAAATTCTCTTACACCCAAGGGGCCTTGACGTCTCAGGGTACTTTTAGTGTGTTGATATTGAATGAAATCAATCAAATCAGCACACACAAGCCCCCAAGAGGCTTACTGGATACTGACGTTTGAATTTTATGTTACAAGAGGTCACTTCTTCTCTTCAGGTGATGGAAGGCAAAGCAGAGTTAATGCCCCAAAAATTCAGATGACAGGACACTTCTTTTAAAGACCTTGCAGACGACTGAAGCACTGACACATCCACTCGCACACACTTGTTTCCTGCTCGCATCAACACACCCACGAGCGCACTCACAGTCTCCAAGACAGAAACACACTTACCGCTCACCACACACATCTCCACCCTCCTGCAGTGACATTTGAAGGACAGGGGCCTGCGGGGAGGACTGGTTTTGAGAGGTTAGATGAGGTGGAGGGCTGCCTGGTTGGGGGTGTGAGGTAAACAACACCTCGGAGTTCAGCGTGCATGCCTAATGTGCTCTCTCGCACTGGCGGCTCCGCTGGGCAAGGCTGCCGATGACAAGCTGTCTGGAGAAGTCTCCTGCTCCTGCAGCATCTCACTACCTCTCTCTCTCACTGTTTGTTAGCTTTACTCTGTCCGGCTGTCCACGAATACTCTGTACAGGTTCTGCTTTTGTGACTCTGTCTTGTCACTTGCTTTCTCTTTCCTGCTTTAGGCTGTCCTGACTTAACCTCTTTTCCCGTTCCTCACATATCAGATACTTGTTCGTTTAAATGTAAATAACAGGTATAAAGATGAAGACTGAACAGCAGCTTTTAATTACCCAAAAATGTATTTTTTTAATGATTTTACTATCATAATCAATGATGTGTTGGAAGAAGAAAGTTTTTTGTGGCTTGGACTTATTATTTTTTTAGTGATTTCATAGCAGCAGTCAAAAAACACTGGGGCATTCCCTTTAACTTTGTACAATTTTATGAAATGCATACTAATGATATAATCATGGTCACTGGCAGCAATGCACACATGCAGATCAAAATACAAAGATATGTACAAATGTGAATTGTACACTCTTAAGGTGTGTTCAGACTGAACACAAAGCTAATTTTAGAGGCGGCGTGATTGCATACAAATTCAATGTAGAGGTGGGCACAGGTTCGCTCAAGGCAGTGTGAAGTGAAGCAAAAACTTCTCTGCACAAGTTGAACATGTTGAAACATTAGCAAAAAATGTGTGCTTATCCCGAGCTATTGTACTCCACTTCTTCAACGTACAGAGACAAGAAAATAGAGTCTGGGGGAAAATAACAGAAACAAATTGAGATCCTGGTAGGTTTCGAAATCAGTCTGAGTCAGAGTTGTAGCACACACATACTGTACAAAGGCACACTCTGCTCACACACACAGATGGCGCATTGTTAGGTAGTTGCAGCTAACATCTGGACTGAGGGTGCGTTGGCTGTTTGTAGCATATAAACACTCCAGCAGTCAAATTTGTGCGAATAAAGCGAGAGGAAAATTCGCTTCGAGTTCAGTCTGAGCACACCTTTACAGCTATCTTTAAAATTTTACTAGTGGTTTTTACCCCCCGACCTGAGTTCAATTACCTCATTTGTTCGTCCAATTGCAGCCCATCTCTCTACTGATTGGTCTCTGAGAGGGCAGAGGTGCTATTTGATTGGTTGAAAGTCCAGACAAGTAGAAGCAAAAACATACAGTAATGTATACTGTTGTATTCTGAGGAGATAAAAATCACATTGACATCATTTACTCAGGGCATACACATAGAACATTTATTGCTGCGTAGTCAGGCTTTAACCTTTGATGCCATATTCAGTGACACAAGGATTTGTCTCAGAAAGATAGGCGGATATATCTTTGAAGCTAAAACAGCCCTTGGTTGCTTCATTTTTTCTCTCTTCAACCTTTAATCTCAGGTATCCTCGCTGACATACAGGACACTTCAGGAAAAGGCAATCACTTCACCTGAAGTCATAAACGCACATACACACACACACACACACCCACACAACTGTCTTGACTAACACTCATTAATACCCAACACCATGTGATAAAACATAGTCATCAAAGTGATTTTGCATGATAAAAAAGGTCAAACCCTCAGATTTTCTCACATCACCTCATTCTTTTTGAGAAATTAAAAAAAGCAAGGTAATGATCAAAACACTAGGGATACAACAGTCTACCTCTAGAAATCAGGCTTAAAGATGAGCATCTCCTTTTTGGATGGAGTAATTAATCAAGTGATAGAAGCCAAAATAATTGTGCATTAAAAGATGCAAAGTTTTGTTTGTTGTTACAGTGTCAGCTTTTGATATCAAACAATGGTGTGTGAAAGGGTTGCTACAACATACTGTATGTGTACAGAGATGGGGAAGAGAATATGAGTGCATCAGGGTGTCATTTCAAGAATAAGCATACTGTATTGCAATCCCAGAACCATGCTTAAGGAACACTAATGTGTCCGTAATCGATATGTTGTGGTGTAACTCTCAAATTAAAGCTTTCATAGAGATGGTTTATGCTATTCATGGTTTTTAGCATAGGAGGCTAAAAGCAAACAAAGTTCCCTGCGTGCCGCCAGGAATGTCTGTGAGCTAGAACGATCCTCATGTGCTGAGTGAATATGGCTGTTCCCATCTCTGGTTGTCCCCTGGGACAACATTTGAAAAAAATCCACGAGGGAACCAGTGTTCCCAAAGAGAAATGTGCTGGAGGGAACAATCACTTTAGCGCACAAAGTTTGTTTGAAATTTTTTGCTTAGTTGTTTTATACACTGTCCACACCTTAAAAATCTTTATAAAACTGGAAGCCACTGGCAGACAAAAAGTCCTAGACAACAAGTCAAAGAGAACGTACAGGTTAAATTAAATAGGGACAAAGTAACGGCAACACTTGCACGTGCCTATTCTCTTTTCTACAAAAATAGTGGAATAGAAATCACATCGTTATCACCCGACATTGACATCTTGATACACTTCTGTATATAGATAAAAATCTTGGTTAAATGCAATTCCATCATGCAGTCAAGGTCCCTCTCAACTCTCGTGGGTTGGTCCATCCATCTTAAATCCTTAAGCATGGTGAGAAGAAGTGATGTCAAAAAGAGTGTGCTTGAAGTCTCACTTTATTAAGTAGCTGTGAACCATTTTTTGGTGCACACAAGGCTGCCCGAGGAACACATTATTGTTTCTTCTGATGGGGTTTATAAAGCTCCATCCAACCTGGTTCTACTCATTTTTTTATTTTTGAGTGAGTGCGAGATGCTGGAGATAGAAAGAAAAATAACCAATTTCACGAATCACTCCATGCACGGTTATACCTCTGCAATCTGTCAATTTCTTTTCATTTTCCGCTGCCACTCAAGACTAAGTTGACAGAGGCACAAAGCTTCGATCAGTCAATACCTATCTCCTGTTTCAAAAATACAGAGGCATGGTGAAGTGATGAGAATAATTTAATTCATGCCTTGGTTACCTGAGGCAGTGCTCTCACACACAAACACACAAAATAAGCACACCCTCTTGAACTCTCCTCCACCTTGCATTTTACTCTGAACTCAGCAGAAGGTCCTGTGCCAGAGTGAGTAGGACCTGTTGTTTCCGTCTGCCAGAACAGATGGACATTAGATCCGCTTTCTGCTTGCCCAGCCAACAAATGACCTGCCTTTTCCTTTCCCAGCCTTCCTTCCGCCTTGATATATTCCGCCATCTCCGAGCTCCTCCCTCTTACTTGCTGCACTGCCTCTGAGACATAAACGAATCAAAACAGTCTCTGTTAGCATGGATAGCTATTTCAGTTTGGGTACTCCTATTTTTGCATTTTCAACCTCAGTGAACCCGAGCCAACACGGAGAAAAGGAAACTACAGTAGAGCAACAACAAGACTCTTTCTTGTGTCATTGAGTTTTAGCTCTTTTGTTTCTGCTTCAATTGACTCCCTGATATGAATGGGCCTCCTGGTCTTCCAATGTGAGCAGAACCTTCCATGGCCTCCTCTACAGGTACAGAGGACCTATCTTCAGCACTTGGGCCTTAACTCTGCAGGCCACTTCCTCACCAGCAGGCTATAACCAAGACCACTCCCCTAGGTAGCACAAAATAGGACATGGGCTTGTCACAAACGTATAGAAAGGGGTTGAGGGGGCAAGATGAGGGTTTGGTTTTGGGATACAGGACATCGTGTGTCATCAAGCCTCTCTCTCACTGCTGGGAACAGAGAGAGTGAGAGGGACAGCAATGGGTTTAGATCCAAGGAATGGAAAGACAAAGAAAGAGAAAACAGTAGGTTTCATCTGTTTTTCCGACATGGCCCTACTGTTGTTTGGCTTGAGCTCTTCCCTTTGAACCCTTGCTCACCATCTCCTATTTCCCCTCTTCCTTCTCCTCTTCTTGTGTCAACTAATGCCCCTGTCCAGGGGTTGGCCAAGAAGCCTTGGGGGTCCATAAGCTCTAGGCCTAGAATCTCCCTGCGGCCCTCCCTGCCCCTGGATGACATCAGCATCCCCCCTTGTTCCAGGCTGCCTGTGCTGTTGCACTTCTTCACTGCTCCTCCCGGGTACACCAGAGAGCTAGGTGACAGCAGTGATGTCAGCGACAAGCTGCTCAGTGTCTCTGACAAGTGTTCACTGTTGCCCGCTTGGCTGGAGCCACATCCACCAATTGACGATCCAATGCCTATGCCCAGGTCCTCATCTGAAGGGTCAATTGAGTCATCACGGGTATAGCCCGGGCTTGTGCTACCTCGGCCACTGCTCTGGCTCCGCTGGTGGCCCCTGGTGGCCTGGAGGGTGAGGGCTGATGAGGGGCTCGGCCGTGGTCTCAGGGTCTGGACTAGGGAGGAAATGGCCGTGCTGTCTTCAGGCAGCTGGAGTGGGCACGTGAGTGGTAACGGAGCTGTTGGCAAAGGCAGCTCCAAGTTCTGTGGTGGAGAGACGCTGAAGCTCAGTCCTTCTTCCAGGGTGGTCTGGAGGCTGCCCTCAGAGCTGCCTGTAGCAAGGGATGAGTCACTGTGGGATGGGTACTGAAGACAGAAAGAAGGGAGAAAGGGGAGTGGAGACAAAAAGTGGAACGCATGAATCCAACTCTTCTACTCATTATGTAAAATCTGTTATTGTTATATTTATTGCATCTTATGCATCTTTTGCATATTTTATTGCCTCTTAAATGCTTATTACAAACCAATTTTCATTATAATTATGTCATATAAAAAAACCTGTTTAATCCACAAAAATAAATATTTTTTTGCTTTAACAATAGTCTGATGACTTGCTCAAGTCTCTCAACTATCTTAATCCACTTCTAGTGTCATCCAACCTATTTGACTGTGTTTTGCCCCTCTCTTTCCCTCCCCGTACCTGTGTACAGAGCATCTTGCTATGGGCTCCTGGGGAGCGGAGTGAAGCCCAGGAGGCCGGGGAGGTCAGCCTAAGGCCCCTTGACAACCGTAGGCTCCTACTGCGGGGAGGTGCTGGGATGGCGGCTCCTGCAGGGTGGAAGAACTCTGCAGGCAGATGGAAGAGAGGAGAAATGCCACTAGCTCCTCCTTCTCCCTCTTTGTTTCTTCCCTTGTTGCTGCTGCTGGAAACGCCACCTTTAGGAGGGAATACACTCCATTTCTATCAAGGTGTTACTGTCATGTTTTGTCTACTTTTCTTGTATCCCTTACATGAGAAGGATTTTATTCTTCTGAATAATGTATATAGATCCAGCTATAGTGGAGGGGTATATTTATATATATATTTCCTATATTTATCTGAAGCAATAGCAATTTAGTAGCTATTAAGCCAGCAAACCAAGCACAAGACTTCCAGGTGGCTGTTGTGAGTGAATCCCTGTTCCAGTCTACACAGATGCTTTGAAATGCTTCCTTCTGGTGGGTCCTTTTGTTGCTGTGTAGGGTGGTGTGTAGAAGCACCAACTGTCTCCATTAAGTTAGCAGATAAATGTTGATGAGTATATGGTTTGTAATGCTACGTTTGTGTGAAAATTGAGACTAGGTTTAATCTGAATTGAAAAAATAGTAAAGTATGCTAATACCTTGCTTCAGCTGCACATCTACACAGATGTGATGCAATTCATTTTGGCAATTTATTGCAGAGCTCCTCTTCCTCATTGTTGAGAGGTACATTTCTGGGAAATCCTCTTTTTAAGAATAAAATGTACTTTAAAATGTTCTTTGATATTCATGTTGGAAACCATGCTATGTCTATGTTGTGTATTTTAGCTGATATGTACTACCGTCAATTTTATCCACCACTGCATTTCATCAAACTTTAACTTGTTTTAAATCCTTTGAAAATCAGCCTGGTAGTACAGCCTATATACTCACCAGGGCTACAGTGAGGTGAGTACATATGTGGTTGGTGTGTTTGCATCTCCATCTCCTGCAGTGCAGTCTCCATCTCAATGCCAGTGCTGAGGGACCGGCAGGGCTGGCTCTGCACCACACTCTGAGTCTGATGGCCTCCTGCATGACTCCCTCCACCTCCAGCCTCCTCCGAGCTGCGGGAGTCACTGCTGCACCTTCCCTGGAAGAGAACAGATGATCTGACATTGAAGAGAAAGTCTTTTCCAATAAAACTCCAGCATAATTTAGTCATTATTAATAGGAATTAATTAAAGTAAGCGTGTGGATTCCTGTACTTCTTTAAAAGGAAGATAAATCATGTGCTGAAAATGGCTGAGACTTGTGTGCTAAAAAGCTTATAATGATTAACATAGTTTAAAATTAGCCATAACCTTTTATTTCTTTAGCAATGGGACAATTCAAGTTTAGGATTAGCATTATATTTTGTAAAGTTACAATTCCTGGACCAAGTCTAATAGATTAATGAGTACAGAAAAAATCAGCCCCTCTGGCATCCTGCAGATATCAAACATGGCCTCTGATTCACATCATCCCTCAGGCTTTTCATTTAAGTGCTAGTGAAGGGGTGAGAACCGACTATGAGCCGATAGAGCCTGTTATTGTCATGTTAATGTTATATATTGTAACAATAAACGTTTGGTTATGAATTTGTCAGCGTGTGTGATGGCTGTAACAGCTGGATGTGGGAATCATGAGGCAGATTAAGGCAGGAGTTCAGCTTTGTAAGCTCTTACCTCGTACATTTTAATTACCATCATGGAGGGACTGCAGAATCATTTATGCGTGTTTGTGCACGTGTGTGTGTGTGTGTGTGTGTGTGTGGGGGGGGGTGTGCGGGTACGCATTTTGTGCTTCCATTAGTGTATTGTACCTCTGAGTCATTCAGTCCTAGCCCCTGAACAGCCCCCTTTCAAACAGGCAGCCACCCACACCCATACAAACTTCAAACAGCCTTGGCACACATGCTTAATGCCATCCTCACCCACACACACACATGCATTTTTTTTTTTTTTAACCAAACAATGCTTGACAAATAAAATCCCTAACCTTAGATCCTTTTTCACCTTCTGTCTTTCCCTGTCTCCCTCTCTTTTCCCACTCCTCTAATGAGCAGTGGTACACAGACATGCTTGGTGGTTGCAGGCTTATCTGGCTATCCAGAACCAAGGAGCATTACCCCATTACAGAGGAGGATATCTAGGAAGGACGTATGATAAGGGATGGCGATAGAGGGGCTAAAGGGAGGTGCAGAGAAGGTGTGCAATTACCAGGGGGCTAGCAATGAGAAAGAAGAAGCGTGCGAGATAAAGTCAAAAGGGAGAGAGTGGGTGTGAGGGAGAGAGGCATGAGAGCCACCCAGGATAGTGACAAGGGGGAATCTAGTTTTATTCATGCAAAGGTCTGTGGTGGATAGAGACTGTGGGTTCTTCAAAGACAAGATAGTTACCTCAGATACATAGAGAGAAACAGATAAAGGAGTCTTTGGAGCATAAGGTTTATAACTGTAATTCACAAGAGAGCCTACAACAGAGGCATGAAAAGATTTTATAATGGTCATTTGTTTTGTGCTTCCTGGAATAATTATATAAAATCACCAGTGAGCCTCTCCCATTGTTTGTGCTAACTCTCCTGGGGGGAGTAGGACAAAGTGCCAGTATGCTCTGCATTACAAGTACAAAGTAGTGGGCATAGTTGAAGTTAACCACTGTGAATTGGTTGTGCAGTTGGCATTGTAGTGGTCACTACATCTGTTTTTTTTGTTTTTTTTACAAAAAAAAATGTTATACTGGCATGAAGCTGGGTCTGCTTTGGCTTAAAAAGTCTGTGTTAAGATGGCAAGCAGGTGTACAGCGCAACTAAATTATCTAGGTACTGACATTAAAGCAGAGGTTCACTCCCTGTCTCTGTCACACACACAACACTCTGTTTTGATAGGTTTTCTGTTACTTAGCTATTCACTTTATTCTAGTTATTACTGGGATGATCATTATTTTATTAGGATTTTTATCTGAGCAGTGTAAAGACTGAATTCTGGGTAAAGTCAATACAAGAACATCTGTGCAAATTGGACATTGTAACCACTGATCAAAGCTCAGATCCAACTTTCTTTACCAGTATAATCTGTGTAAAGACAGCTGAATATTGTAAATCAGAGCAGACATACTGTCATGCAAATCCGTAGTATCCTTTAAAGAACTGATTTCCAGATCTACCCTGATAATTGGAAATAAAATGACAGCAAATTTTTAACTGAATATAGTCCCCTCAGGGGCATTTTTCAGTGCATTAAAGAGACTTATTCTTTCTTCTTC
Source organism: Dicentrarchus labrax (assembly GCF_905237075.1). NCBI lineage: Eukaryota > Metazoa > Chordata > Actinopteri > Moronidae > Dicentrarchus > Dicentrarchus labrax. Next base: position 6,198,185 of record NW_026136722.1, on the reverse strand, counting down.
TTTCAAATGTGTAGATCCTAATCTCCCATTCCTACCTCACTTTGCTCATACCCACCTTGCCCTCTCGCGCCAGCAGCTGGTAAGCAGTATGTTCGTCCAAGCTGAGGTCATCTGGCAGGGCAGGGGACGAGGACTTGTCTGACAGTTGCTCTGACTTCAGCGATGCCTGCTCAATCTCTGCCATCCTGATCTGCTGCAAAATAGTACCTCTGTTATTCATGTCTCAAAAATAGGTAGAAATACGGAACAGCAAAAGTTTCAGACTTCTTGGAATGAATTAACTGAGCGTGGTCTCATCAGTGCTCGATATAATGCATGACTTATTCTAGGGTTCACAACAACCATAACTTCAATATCTTACATCTTTGTGTACATAGATATTAAGCTTCTAAATGATCAGCAACAATGTTTTGAAGGTGTCTCTCATCATTCCTTTGTTTAAACAGTATCTCTCACTGGCCAATATGAGCTACACAGACAAGATAGATAAAACCTCCACCAAGTTTCGATATGCTTCACCAGATGTTGACAATTCAAAGTGCAAAGTCCAAAATGCCATGGCACCTGTCTGTAAAGAGAGCAGGGTGAGAGATTTCAAGAAGTAGTAACATTGCTTTATCATCATCAACTGAACAAATATTTCCCAGTGCCACAAAAGTAGGTGAAGAGAAAGGCTGAATGAGAGGCGAGACGCAGATATCCAAGCAGCGCATACACAGTTTTTGTGTATGTGTGTGCACCTGCGGTATCTGCATGTAAATGTAAGCAAGAGTGAAGAGTTTCCATCAGGAGTGGTGTTGTAGCAGCACCAGAACCTCATAATTCTGCCCTTACAGCTAACAGAGTATGTTTTCAGACACAATTGTACATTAAAATGTTGTTGCTGTGTGTATGGTAATAGTGTCTTATAGAAACTGTCATACTCTCCAAACACAGAATAATTGGGTAGTGACAACAATTACTCCAACTGTTACTCCCTCTCTTTCTCATTTGTTCCAACACTGGCTCCAGCTAAGTTTGTTTCATCAGGACTGCAGGTAACTCAGCCCATATGGCTATTGAATTGGTTTTAAATTATCGCTGCATGAGCCTCCTGTGAGCTCAAGCTTCTCGGCTGACACTCCTCTCTATTCCTCCCCTTGCAGCACCTTTTGTGCACAATTTCAAAACATACTGCAAACAGTGAGCTGGAGTGGAATTTCAGGGTTCTGGGGATGCTATGATGCGCTCAAGCAGCAGTGTTTTTTTGTTTTTTTTTCATGAGACAGAGCAATAAATAGCCAGAGAGAAGCATTAAAAAGCGTACTTAAAAAGAGCCAAGTGAAATCCAATGGAGTGAGGCCTGTTAGTGATATATTAATATGTGCCCGTAGGTGAGAAAGACAAAGAGGTTCATAGAGTAAGATTCATGGCTGATATGCAGCAGTAAATTACCATTGCCCCCAAGGAGAAAGAGAGAGAGGTGGAATGAGACTAGGCAGAAGCACAGCAATGCAACTCATTCATTTAAAGGAACCCTTTGTAGTTTTTCAGTTTCATCTCTGTATATTGGCCTTCACTAATGCTACCATATGACCACATAGTACCATATCTGCTGACTTGCTTTGTGTGTGTGAGTTGGGCTGTAAATAGCTTCAAATAGGTCCCTGCGAGTCATCGGTTGCTACATTTATTGGCAAGGTAATGGAAACTACAGCCTTTTCTCTTCCTGTATTCTTGGCTGTGCCTCCAGGGACAACGAAAGACGGCACAATGGGTACAGGAAGAGTTGCTACAGAGTCGCTTCCAAGGTAACTGCAGATATATTGAAGGTTTCACTAGCAAGATAGGGGACTGGGGCAAGAACCAATTGAAAGTGTCCACCAAAGCCTGAGAGGGGTTGGGCAAGAGATCGTTTTATTCAGTGCCACTGGGAGGCAATGAGAGAAGATTGTGAGACTGAACAAGAAAATAAGCATTACCTCACAGCCACACTGGACTCATGCTAGTCAGGACATGGTAAGCATATATAATATAATATATGGTAAACATAGGCAACAAGGTCACCTAGACAATATTTTGCACAGGTCCAGTGTGTAACATTTAGGAGGATCTATTAACAGAAATGGAATGTAATATTTATATCTCTGTAGTGTTTTATCACCTAAAAACAAAAATCATGTTTCTATAGTATCCAAATAAACCACACACTGGCTCTAAATAGGGCCTTCAGCTTAAATCTTTCACAAAGGTGCTTTAATTGATTTCAATGTTTGTCTCACAGTTGGATCAAACCAACAATTTGTGCTTGCCTATCAAATTTGCAAGCACAATACACAACATCTGCAAGTTCTGCTACTTATTTCTCCTCTCAGACCTCTTGGAACAACTCATTTGTTGCAATATGCCAAGGTATTACCATGCACCAGAGTCCATTCACATCATTATCGCCGTATATTTTTTGCCTAACAAACCATTTTTGACCACAACACCTGCTGATGGCCTTATATCAACATCACTACGGGTCTGTGACTTACGCTGGCCCAAATGCTTTTACCTGAAAAACAAACAAGCAATATTACTCCTGAGCATAGCTTTGCTGTGGTTTAGCTTCTTCCAAGTAGCTTTCAGAACTATACTTTCTAAATAACCTCAGAAACTCTGATGATGCCTTTTAAGATGGCGCCCTTCCAAAAATCGCCTGATAAGTGCCTCTTTATGCTAGAAACTGAATAAATGTCAAAGGCCTTCTCTGCTCCATTGAATTGTTCCCTGCAGACTCAACTTTAGTCACTCTCAAGCTGCGGCTGATCTCAAATCCTTATTAGGCAGTTACTTGATGAATATTTCCACTGTCACACACACTGCACCCAGGAGTCCCGCTGTGCCTTCCTGTCCCCTTAAACACAATAACATTGTACGTAACTCTCAGCAGTGACAGAATCATCTGTCTGAAAATGCCACACACCCACACACTCTCTCTCACACACACAGACACACAGACAAACAAGTATGCAAGTCTGATGGTTAAAGAACATGGGAAATTGAAGGAGAACAGTACATGATCAGATACAGTAAATCAGATATAAATACAGTAGAGGGTTAGCCAAAGAAGTGGAGGGACAGATGGGAAGAGGAAGCATGTTAAAGAAGGAGCAAAGATTGATGGTTTGACAGCATCTGCAGACAGGCAGAAAGCAGGACTGACAGGTGTGAAGGTGTAGAGCCCAGTTATTGCTTCTTCTGAGCTGACCCGCTGCACTTTGTCATTGTGATGGACAACACCGGCACAGGACAGTATGTTTGTGAGTGTGTTTTTTTTTTTTTTTTTATGCAGGGTCTCCTGTGTACAAAATACCCCAAAATGCAAGTAAAGGAGAGTGTTTGTGTGTGCGTGCATACATGCATATCAAGAATGGTTGCTTGTGTGTGCGCATGCAAAGGGCCTCATTAATCCACATTTCGGCTCATATGGAAAGTTGATACAATCTTGTGTTGATGGTGTTTAATTAAGGTCTGAAATTCTCTTTGTTATACTGTACACATACAGTAGCTGACAAGCTTTATAAAACATGAACTTCAACACCACTCCCCATTCAAACTGCTTTGTGTGATGAATGAAGCCCCCGTGTGTGTGTATGTCCATGAAAGTACGTGCAAATGCATGTTCCTGTGTGTGTTTCTGTTGCAAATGTGCATGCATGCAATCTGGTACCCAACATCATGGTTGTGTACGTGGGTGTGTGCCTGTGTGCATAAATGTGTGTGTCTTGTATGAGTGTATTCAGGGTTTCAGGACTACTGAGTTTAACTTTTGCGAGCTTTGCAAAGAAAATGTTTTGTTTAGCAAGTTTTTGTAACACAGATGCACTACACTACACTCTGCCCACACCAACTACAAGTCGATGAAACCCCTAGTGTGCATGTATACTGTTACTTACTTATATGCTACTAAGGATGTTTTTCAGTCTTATATTTCTACCCTCACAGCTATTTGGGGCTTGCATCCAGTGTGAGTTTTTTTTAAACACATTTATTTAAACTCACACTGTCCCTCAAGATAATTTAAAACACCTGGAGCCATATTTACAATACAGAGCAAGGAATCAGTCCTAACTTCTCCGAATGAGCCATATTTGGTCCTACTTTCAGGCACAGAAGTAAAAGTGTTTTATAAAGCAAGATCCTTTTACAAAACTGTGCCCACTTTGCAGAAAACTAAATCTTAAAATTCACATTTATTTGACAAGAAGAAGCTGTGGTTAACACAACGATGATTTAGATCCCTCACATCTGGGACTGCATTATTTTATTTTTAAAACTGACCTGTTTCTTCCCCACCTCTAAAGGTGATAATGAAACAAGCCTTGGTAAGCCTGGTTTTGCTGGTTTATGAGTGCAGCTATTGATAAGATGCCCACACCAACTAAACCATGGCATTTTCAAAAACACTGTGAACACTCTGCAATCTGTTTATATTTCAGTCTGCCTGCTTTGTGGTCGACTGAAAGTGCTGCTCTCTCTCTCTCACTGGATGTAGCTGTCATGCCATAGAACGGCAGCAATGAGGACTTCAGATTCACCTGAGACTCTTCAGGGGAAATAATGTTTGCCCAAAAATGTCAATAGACTTGTTGTTGGGCTCATTTTTTAAAATAACATTGCTAAAGGGACCATGTCTTTCAACATGGTTTCTAAATTGGCAACAGTAGAGTACCTTCTTTAAAAATAGGTCTCCTCTTCTGAGATGGGAGTATTTTTAGTACTGGTGAAATATTCTCTGTGATTAATAGGAGTTACTCTGACATGTTTGATAAATATTTGCCTCCAGGTTGGTCTTGTAAAGCTCAGTAGGTAGAGCCTGTCACTAACAATGCTTATGTTAAAAACGTATGCATCAATCCACAGTACTGTAAGGTATTGTTGGTAGTTGTGTAGTGTGAGCCAAATGTTTAACCGAAATATTTATTCCTGTGGTTCTGTTTCTCATGTAAATTTAAACCACAAGGATGAATTTAATATCTGGGGTGTGTGAGTGTCTGTGCGTATTGCATGTATGTGTGTATCCATGTGTGTTCAGGGTGGTACCTCTTGCGGGTGGCCCTTGCAGTCTTTGCAGATTGGTGGAGGAGAGGAGTAGTGGTGGAAGACAGAACCGGAGAGGTTGTCGATCATCAGCATCTCCCCCTCCAATGTATCCTTGATCAGGAGAGATACGCTGTCCAGCCACTGGCTCTCCTGGAACACATACACACACACACACACACACACACACACACGGACACATACACACGGGACGCAGGCCGGCAGACCAGTATTGCACGCAGGCGCAAACATGTGCACATGCGGACATGCGAGGACAAAGAACACGCAGGGAAATGCATACACCATCGTAAGGGTTATAAAAATGCCTGTGTGCACACGCAGGTATCCTTATACTGTATACTTAGTTATGTACTAACACACAAATAGACACAGTCACATATGAGCATTTTCACCCACACACACGTACATCTCACACTACCTAAGCCTTAATTTATGAAATTCCTCCCAAAAAAAAAAAAGAAAAAAAAAAAGCAGACACATTCTTCCTGTCAGAGATCCTGTACCAACAAACCAGAACAAATCCGCCTCTCATACTTTGATGGCCTTTGGGGCTAAACAATGTTCTCTTTTGGAAAAAAGCTCCTCAATAATATGACTCCAAACCCTCATTAGTCAAGTAACACATAATTTTACTATCAAAGCCTTGAGCACTGAGAGCGGCGCAATTACATTTGATATATCACCTCAATTAGGCTGTTCAATACCTTGTTGAAACAATTTAAGATTTAAGCATTTGCTTTGTGCTCTGGGTATTATTAGGTTTAAAGCAATTTAGACTAAATCAGTCAGGGCTTTTTCTTCGACTTAAATGATTCCTCCTTGCTTGAATCTCATCTGCCAGACTGGTTTTCCCAAAAAACAATCTGGCAGAAAAAGGAAAACTACTGACAGGAAAAGGAAAATACTTTAAAAATGATTTTCTGTGTTTCTTGGCAGTGCACTGTATTTCACAATGAATTGGATGCATTGTGCCTGTAACACATTCATAACGGCCAAGATAACTCTATTATATCAGCAGATATATCCCAAAAGATACTGTGAAATAAGGTCACTCCTCTTCAATCCCCACACAAGCCTATTTTCATAACACATTTCTACAACATCGCTTATAGGACTATACTTAGATCTGTTATGCAAACACACATTTCTGACTCATACTGTTATATTACAATCACGGCTCATGTTTTTGAAAATGAGGGGGCTAAGAATTCAAGAGACAGGTTACTGTACTCCCAGCAATATAAATATAACTAACCCATGCTGGTTTATGAAACAGTGTTGCAGTGCCACATTTTGGCGCAAAGACAACCTGGCTGCAAGGCTGACTCTGCCATATCCAGCTCTTTTAATATATGGATGTATAAAAAAAAACCACACTTCTTCTGCTACTTCTCGCTCTCTCTCACAGACAGTCCCAAGATTGTCCATTCTGTGTAGGTGGAGAGCTTGATATAAAAATAATGTTTGATTGACTGTGGTGGCCTATGTGCTGGCCTCCATTAATAACTGTATTAGTGGACAACAATAGGGCCCGTCTGCAGGGAATAGAAGTTGAGAGAGAGAGGAGAGAGCTGAAATTAATTACTGCGTCTATCTGACTGTCACCGACTCAGCTATTATCTCTCCTCTCTTGTTCCCTTACTCTCTCTCCCTCTGTGTGTGTCGACTTCCTACAGTGTCCCCTCTAGTCTCTGTGCAATATATTACTGGTATTTCACCATAGAGTCACAACAGAATTTTTCACTGTATATTATGGCACATTATTGAATTCACTAGCTCTAGCTGCAATCTTTTTTGAGCTCTCGAAAGCTACTTATATCATCAAATACCATCTGATCTATCAACACCCTTTGAGTATTAGAAACATAAATTTTATGGCTGAATAAAGCAATTTGAAATCATAAAACCCATATTTCTGTTATATTAATAAATAAATAAAGTGTACCAAGGAAAATTATTTGTTTGCTGGAGAAGCTACTGGTAATATTATGACAATATGTGGAGACTCTCAAATTTTGACCCACCACAGCACAGTCAGAATGTTTAGGTGTGTACACTTCCTCGTGTGAGCCTTTTTCAATTACACACATTTACACACACACACACTCCAACCCGATAACCTGTGCACTGAATAAATTGCATTGGTTACCAGATCCCTTATTGCATCACTTGAGAGACAGAAAATGAAAGAGAGGGAGATCGAGATAGAGAGCGAGGGGGAGGATGCTGCCAGTGTGTTCTCCCTGGTCTGCATTAAGTTCCTCCGTCAGCCAACACTGAGCTAAAAATGGCTCCATGCTGCCAACTTTAGCTCTACAAAGGTGAGACACTTCATGGCAGCCGATGAGTCATCTTTATGTCTATTTCTGCGTGGATATCTCAGACTATCATTAGCGATTTCGTAATGGAAGCATGTGTCTCTGCTGTCAGACTGTGAGTAGAAATGAGAGGCCATCTTCTCTCACGCACAGATGTAGGCACTGACATTATCCTTTCAAAAATGTAACCTGTGCGTGTGCGTCTGCGAACTCACGCGGTGAGTGCTGAATGGTTAATAAGGCTTAAATGAAAAAAGCTTAATTGAGAAAGCAAATAAAATTGCTCATCTCTCCTTCCTGACAACATGGGTAGCTATGACTTCAGTGAAGGAAGACAAAAACACACTTTCACAAGTTTAAATGAAAATACATGGTCTAGCCTTGACTTTCATCTGCCTAATATCACTTTAGTGGTTTGGTTTAATATTGGAAAATGCCTTTAATTCCAGCCGATTGTTTTTTTTCTCATATTAACTGGTTTCTTAACACGATTGCAATTGTGCGATGTTGCCATTAGGCACAGATTGGTGTCTCTTTCTTCCTTTCCCTTAGATCTGCCTTTTCTTTTTATTCCCTCTCTTTGTGTAAATCTTTAACCTTCCTTGCCCTCCCTTTCTCCTCACAAAATCTATAAAAGAAAAAGAGCAAAAGTACAAACAAATTATACAAAGAGATAAAATGGTAAAATGACTAAGTGTAATCGTGCTATGTGGCTGTCAGTCAATTTCCCGAAAAAAAAAAAACCAGAGCGCTCTTCTCTACTCTCTCCCATGTCAGCACCATTCCAACACTATACAGAAATTACCATCATAGTGTTTACTTCTTTTGTATTCCTCCAGCCTCTAAATCAAATATGTAATTTTCTCCGCATGAAGTAATGCATTGATACTGTGTAAAGAGAAGCAAACTGACAAGCAGCCAGAGAAACAGAAAAGAATACTCAAAAGTAAGGATGTCTCCGTGGCGCTTTTACCCCAGATAGTGATCCGAATTGTTCATTATTCAGTATCTACTGAGACTGTCTGATTCACGTTTTCCTGCATACATATTTTCGGACATAGTACTGCTCCACTGCATATTAGGCCTACTTTAAAGTTATTAAAGCAATTATTACAGCGATTTATGGAGGCTTATATTAGCTTGAAGACTGAATTACTAAGCATTAAGAAGATCTGAACTGCATCTTGCTTTCCATAACTTTCTACAATATAGTATATTCTCCAGTAGTGTTTAGTATAATGTTCTTGGAAAAAAGACTGTCAGAGCAGACACTGCAGGAAGGTTTTGATAGTATTGAAGCAACTTCTCTTTATCCCCACTGCAGACAAAATCAAGACAACATGCATGTGGAAAATGAAGCTAAAACAGTCGCAAACCTTTATTTATTCATTTTTTATCCCAAAGCACCTTCAATACTAGCTACCTGTGTGCTAGCTAACTTGCTAGCACAGGTTTTTATTTTAGCAGAAACCACTAGCCACTGTTGACCTCACTCTGCAGTTTCTCTGCAATATGCATTGGTTCCACTGTTTTAAAGGACCACAGCAAAGCATTACAACAAAGCTACAGCTGGGTCACATCTAGGATATAAGTAAAAGGAAATGGATGTGAATCAATGAGGATTTGATTTTTGTGTATCCGAAATGGGTCCATAATAAAAATGCCTTGGTATGGCTGATCCCGATCCTGCAGATCAGGCCTACTTGCAGGCAAAAACACACACGCACACCCCCACCCACGCAAACACTACACATACAAATAGGGCTTTAACACTATCAGGTAACAAACACAAGAATACTCTCTCTCTCTCTCTCTCTCTCTCTCTCTCTCTCTCTCTCTCTCTTTCTCTCTCTCTCTTACGCACACACTCACACAGAAATACACACACTCACTTGTGCTGGTGAGTACAGAGTTCGGCTGGAGTCACAGGAGCTGTACGTTCCTGGGCGCGAAGAGGCTGCTGCATGTCGCATCCTGCCCACTCCTTCACCCCTCTCTCCTCTGAGAACTCCTCTTTCCTTCCCCCCTGTTGTACCTCCAGGCCCTGATCCAGCAGCAACTAGTCCTTTGTCCATCCTCGCACCCCCACAGCTGGGGGCGCCCATGCAACAGAGGGTGCCCTGGGCCAGCTCCAGCTCAATTTCTGCATCCATCTCCGCCTCCTCTTGGGCCTCCTTGTTGGAGTCGTCCAGGTGCTTCATCAGCACGGCCACCACCACATTGATGAGCACAAACTGGGCGGTGAGCACGAAGGAGACAAAGTACATGGGCGAGATAAACTGAAGGCTAGGATTGCAGGCATAGTCCACATCGGTGCCATGGTCTGGTGGGCACTCCCGCAATGTGTCCTGGTGTCATTAAGGCAGAAGAGGAGGGGAAAGGTCAGGACAGGGTTGGTTAGGAGTGTAGGAAGAAGGGCAGTGTGGAATTGAAGAGACAAAACAGATAAGCGACCAGGTGTACAACATTATTTGGATAAAGCTTTGTGAAGAGACAGGAAAATGTCAGGATCATCTTAACATACATGACACCTCATACAGAAGCCCTGCGACAAATATTGTGTTTGTAACATTCAGTTTTTGGTGAGAGCAACAATGAAAAAATCCTTATTAAGTACATTTGCGGTAATAATAGAATGCATCTAGCTCATGTTAACAAGCCTCTTTGTATTCATGACAACTTGTATAATCACCATACACTTAATTGTTTTGCTTCTATGCAAAACAACAGGAGATTTTTTTTTTTCTTCCGTAGGATTATTCTAGTGGTTTTCCAGTCTGGTTAACATGTGCACAGAGGAGTTCAGTCAGAGCAGAGCCAAAGTGACAAGTGTTTTCTGGAGGATGTACACATATCTCACCCGGGCTGTGACCACACATAACTGTTTCAGCCCTCTGAGCTGAAGCTGGTCTTTTCTATCTAATTTAACGTTACATTTACTACACACTGTGCTCCTTCACACAACATCTCCCTTTTCTGCCTTCACCCCCTTTCCATCTAATTTCTTTAAATATTTTGGTTCTCTTCTTCATCAAAATTTCCATTTGGCTCCAACTCTTGCTCGTGCTGTTCTACCTCCCCCTCCTCCTTCCTTTTTTCATTTTTGCTGTAATTTTCCCTCTGGAGGGGAGAAATCATAATAACTGGTCAGTTCTTTTAACCCCCTTCCCATCCTTTCATCCTCCCTCTTATTACAGTTCGCTGGTGCCTCTTTCTCTCCCCACTGCTCTCTTGCCTGCCTTTTCTCTCCTTCATTATTTCCTCTCTTCCCTATCGTCACTGCATGACTAATTACGACTCTGCCTCACCTTCTTACTAAACCAAAGCAAGGTCTGGCTCTCTCACAGCCCAGGTAGTAATTTGACGGCTCAAATGACAGAGATTTACTCTGAGAGGTAGCATCTGTGGCCTGCTGGTTTGCTTCATGGCCGGCTACCATCCACACTGCCTGTATCCAGTGTGTGTTTAATGGTCCACGCCCGACACGCTCCAGCATAGACTCTATTCCCCTCGCAGCCTAGGTGTGCGGAGGAGTGGTCATAGCTGCTACATGCGTGTTCAGGAGAAACTGGTGTTCTGTGTATGTGCGTGCAATGAGGCACATTCACTCCCCTGCCCATCAGTAAGGAAATCTGTGCCCCCGGTGCTGAGCAAGCATATTTCCTTCTCATCAGTAAGCGTCGCTAGAGTGGAAGATCTCTCTCTCATCTCTTCACTATTTTCCCTAATTCTGTATTTCTGATTTACATCTTTTTTAAAGCACAAATTTAAAGTGAGCTGTATTAAGATTGTCTTTTTACACAATGTTTTGAATGCATCTTCGTACCTTCATGATGCCATTCCAGTTGTCGCCCGTGGAGACTTGAAACAAAGTAAGGAAGGCCATGCCAAAGTTCTCAAAGGTAGCGTGACGACTCATTCCCTCACATGGATAGTCTGCGTTGCAAACTGGGGATGAAAGTAAGGTGGGCGGATGGAGGAAGAGAAGAAGTTATCGGGCCACAGAAAGAGGTGAGGGGATAAAGGGAAAGAGAAAATGGAGCAGGAAGGGAGCCGGGATAACAAAAGAAGAGAGTTGTGAATCAACACTTAACATGGCATTCCACCCAAAAACTGCAGAAGCATGCACCATTTATGTTGCTAAGCTGTTTGGATGACTGCCCAAACAAGCCAACTCAGTGTAGACATAGTCTGTTATCAAATCAGTACCAATGTGACCAAACATTCTATTTGTCTTTGTGCTTTTATCCCAAGATAATCTCTAGAATGGCCTCAAGAAAGAGACACTTGCATTTGCCACTAATCCTTTCTCCTGCAAAGCTCCAATAGGAAGCAACATTGCCACTGGCTGCAGCTGCAGCACACAAGGGAAATGTGACAGTTTGGAAGATATATCTTCCAACTTCAATGTGGATATTTTAGGACAATACTTGTGTATCAGAATACTGGAGAGTGGGTTGATTCCTTAATGGCTGCCTGACTGCAGGAGAAAGAACTAATGAAAAGGAATAAAGGATGGAGAAAAAATAAGGAGATTTTCATCATGATGTTAATACAAGTTATCTTGCTTTTATGAGCACAAGATGAGTTTACTATAATGAGAGCATGAAAACTCGAGGACACATTTTGTTTATGCACTGGGACAGACATTGACATATCTTGTTTTTCAATCTCCACATGCTTATTAGTGATGTGTGGACAATATATTTTTCAACAAGTTGGTATAATCCTTTCATCTCAACATTACCACATATGTGGTTAAAGGTTTAATCCAACTAGTGGAAGAGCTTATGTACATATATAATGGTGAATATGTGTTACATGCCATATAATATACACTTTCTTACAGTTCCATAGTCTTAAATTCCACCTTGAGATCAAAGAGTAACTCATCAGCTGTAAAAGAAAAATCTGTCCAAAACTCAAAACACTTGCATTAACTCAGAGATTCCCCTGCACACAGTTCCCCTTTGAAAGCCCACAGGAAGCTGCATTTGTTGCTTCACAGAACCCCCTTTTTTTATCATTTATCCCATTACATTGGCCTAAATATCCAAATACATTTTCCCACAATAAATAATGTATCATCAAAGTGTCAACAAATGTGATTTTATCTTTACTGTTACTGGTGCCAGTGGCCCCTTAATACAGTCATATATCCCATCCTCTCGTTGGTAAATTCTTGGAATCTTGGAAGATCTTGGAATGAATATATGGATTCTCATTAGAGTTGTGGTTAGAAAACACACACTGTAAAATTAGTTTAACATCGTTTAAATTTAAAATGCACAGGTAGAGAAAAGTTTTGTGTGACATAATCCCTTGTAGGCATCATTATTGGTGCACTCACCAAGTTCTCCGAAAAGCTCTACTCCTAAGGCGGCGTAGATGAAAAACAGTAGCATGAAGAGCAGGCCCAGGTTACCCACCTGCAACCCCCACAAACACACACACACACACACACACACACACACACACACACACACACACACACACACACACACACACACACACACACACAAGAACAGAATAACTTTTTACTATACATGCTTTAAACCATTGGACTGCATTCTAACATCTGCAACCTACGAAGTACTACCTAAACAGCACTATGGCTAGGTTTTGGGCTATATACTTTAATGCTATCCCAATTTGGCTCAAAATCTTAGAACCAATAAAAAAAAGAAGCATCTTAAAACAACAAAAAGATCAAGTAGCTATGGATCTGCTTGATGAAAGCAATTCAACCGTTTTATAGTCAGTCAATAATCTTTAAACTGACCATCAAAGGTAGAATGTCCCAGGGTTAAAAAAATCTAATCCACACATCATTTAAGATGGAAAATGCATCGTGCATATTGTTAAACACTGCTACTGAACAAATTAACAGGGAATCAAATACATGGTGTAATAGGTGTGCAATTAAAATGTCACAAAGGAATCCAACTTGTTTCTTCCATGCTGCTCCCATACACTGCTTACTTCTGCAAACCTTAGTACAACTTCCTCTGAGACTTTGATACAACTGAACCCCTGATGCTTTTGTGAATTTTTAAGTTTGGGGGTTTGGGATTTGGCTCGGTTCCACCACAAAACCGCCTTCTGTTAACACAACTTAATGGTGATGATGATGTTGCATGGTAAACACTCAGGGCAAAATCTAATCCCATTACAGGGATACAAAACCCAGTCTCCTATTCACTGTCTTTAACACTCTGCTATCAACACTGCTCCACCGGGAAATGAGGAAATGCACTGACAAATAGTTACTATAATTATAAACCACGTGTTCTAAAGAGAGGTTTAGAGCACTCCACCTGTGTTTTCAGGGGAAAGATACTGGAAATTTGCTGTTTACTTTGTAGAGTTTGGTCTAGGAATAATGCATCAACATTATGACACTGACAAATCTTATTCTAAAGAGATGACACACAGGCTGCAAAGGAAATAGCAGATTATTAAAATAAATTATGTTGAGATACTTTTGGTAGAAGCTTTTTGGCTGTTAAGGGCTATAATGATGCTTAGCATCCGAAGAAAAATCGAAATGAAAAGGAACGTTTTGACAATAATGCCTGGTTTGGAAGGAGAGGTCTCATTAAATAGGACCCAAGTCAAACAATTGTGATTGTGATTAAAATTAGGTTCCAGTAAATTGAACTATAATGAGATTACAAAGCAATGCCATTTCCAGCTAAAGAAAGAAATGCATTTATTTTCACCACCTCTCAAGATTTAAATATCTCTTATGTGTCTTCTTCATCTCTCCTTAGGAATACACCACGACAATAACAGACAGGGGGAGAAATCAGCAAAAATTCTGTAAGAATATACCATTATTTACATTTTAATGTAAATAAATAAAACAATATAACTGTTTAGCAGCATCTACTTTAAAAGAATATTAAAGTTTACCTTTCATGTAGACAAATATGCCCCATTACGTGCAGCACAGTCTGATGAGTCCCTTTGGACTGAAAGTAATGGAGGTAATTGCCGTATAACCTTTCATTTGGAGTGCTGTAATAATTCTACATGTGACTGTTCAGGGGTTTGCCTCCAGTACATCACTAAGTTAGTGCTATCCTGCCTGGTGTACTTAACAATCTGTCCTATATAATGGCCTGAGTCGATATGGGATCCAGGATGAGGATGAATGGACTTTTGAAGAAGTTTCACTAGGCGGGACTTAATAGTGTTATTCTATGCAGATGTGTATAGCAATAACTTGGATGGATGGAAATACAGTAAGCATGAGCTAGTTTCTTTTTCAAATATTTTTTTCTATTTTTTTATTGTAATTCAAAAAGAAGGATGGACACCTACATCATATTAATAATCTAAGCTAAATACAAATTGTTTCACAGGGGGCAGCCTTCCCAAAGCACAAATGGCATACCATGTGGTGTCCACATCTGCCTAAGGCTATTCTGGAGGATTCCAGCCATTCCCAGAGAAGTGATAAAACAACTGGCTCAACTTAAGTGCCAACATGATATAGGCTATTAGTGTAAGCGAATGGTGTGTTGCAGCCATTTTGCATCAGTTACGGGGATGGGGATAATGGCGGTTGCTTGTGGGTAAAATTACTTTGTCTTACTGCATCATTGTAAAGAAAAGCCATAAAAATGCCTTTTTCTTAACCTGTCGATGAGCTATTAAGCTTGCTCACTCATTTAATATGCAATAATAATACCCCTGTGAGTGTATGGATGGCCTATTAAATATATACACTGCTTCACATCATGTTTAATCTCATAAATTATTATTCTAGCAGACATCTGTCCCTGTGTGCCCCGATGGCATTATTCATATCCCTTACCTTCTTATAACACTAGCTGTGTATTTGCCTGTTCCTTTGTTCAGCTGAATCCTGAAGCCTTTGTTGAAATGTCAATACTTTCCTCAATATCCTATGTGATGTAATGACACAGGATTGCCGTTTCATTTTCACAGTAAAATATAGCGTAATATTACCTCAGGTTAATCTCTCGCCAGGTGTAACGCTTTCCCTTTCGCTCTTTCAGTACCTCCATATGCACACACACCCATACACAGAGAGAGAGAGAGAGAGAGAGAGAGAGAGACCTCCTGGAATTGTTTAATTAGCCCTAGTTTTAATTACCTCCCCTGGTGCCCTTGGGATAGAGCAAAGGGCTCAGTGTTAATGAGAGGGGGATCAATAGAAAAGAAAGACAAGGAATCTGTTCTCCCTCACCTCTGCGTGCCCTCCTTTCACCACACCACCTGTTTCCCTCTGTTTGTTTCATCTTACTTTTGATGGTCAATGGGTCAGACGATGTGTGCTTGTGTGACTGTGTAAAAATGAGGCTGTACACCAGTCACCAGTCACATAATCTGTCTGTGTAGCCACATATACTTTAGGGTTGTATATATGGTATTTAGAACATTATTACAGGAGCAAATAAATGTGTAAATATATACTGGAGTGAAGGCGTCCTGAGCAGAGAATGTCATCACACTCTCCCTGTTTACTTCTCCGTTTTGATCAAGCATGTTAATGCATGTGAGTCTCTCTGTGTGCAACTGTTTAAGGAGAGTGACTTGCAGCCACTGAAGCCCTTTCATGAATATTTTGACATCTAACTCTATGAATTAAAGGTTTATTGTGACCAAGCCAGTGTTGGAAAGACTGTGGAAAGACTAAAAAAGACAATTTTAGTGAGTTTCTTTTGGTTTGTGTCCAGTAGTTTTAAGTGTGTTTTATGATTATCTGTGAGGCAAAATTAAGTCTGGTGGGCTGTAGCACCCATTTGTTTTGATCTAAGATGTTGTTCTCTAGTGCAACATCTAGTAGCAGTGCATTTCCTCCATAAAACTTTTAAAGGAATAGTTAAACATTTTGGGAAATACGACGTTTAGCTTTCTTGCTGAGAGTTAGATGAGAAAATCTGTACCACCGCTGGAGCCAGCAGCTGGTTAGCTTAGCTTAGTTTTCAGTTTTTGTACAGTTTAAATCAAGATATAATGTGTTGTTGTGTTTCCCCCTCTTTCCAGTCTTGCTTCTAGGCTAAGCTAAACCAGCTACTGGCTCCAGCCTCATATTTACATTACTGTACAGGCATAAAAAGTGTATGAATCTTCTCAACCAACTTTGGCAAAAAAGCACATAAGCATGATTTCAGAAAGGTCAAACTATTGCTTTATGTTTCACAGGTGAAGTAATGAAGATGTAAAATTCAAACTACTGTTCTGACAAAGATCAGCATACAGTGAACAGCTCAACGTAAATTTTATTGATTAATAAACATTGGGACACTGATGAAGACATGATTCTGTGGCCACACGTGAAAACAGCATAACATCTTTTCAATATAACACACATATTATGTATAGCTACATGACAAGACTTGGTTCTATTGTCTACTCTTTTATTCTTAATTCATAGTATTGTGCTACAAAGCAAACATACACTGCTTCCAGTCAGTAAGCACCGTGTAAAGAGGCATTCTGGGAATTTTCTAGAGAGTTAAACTTTCAGTACACTGGAATGATTCTTCTTGTGGGACGGCCTAGAAACCATCCGACTCTGTGAACATTTCACCACCAAATGAACTACAGACTGGTTTAAGAATCTCCCACTGTTTCTAGCACACTGTGGTCACAGTGGGAGTCTGGGTACTCTCCATGGTGCTGAAAGTGGAAACAAGACAAAGCCCATGAGTGTGTATGCGTCTGTGCACACGTGTGTGTGTGCCAGTCTACCAGTCTGAATGAGTCATCTATTAGAGTTGCCTACAGGCCAACAGAGACAGAATGGGGGGGTATTGGCTATTGACTGAGCCTGCCCAACTCTCTCTCTGGGAGAGTGGAGTGTGTGTCTGTGAGGAAAAAAGAGGGAGAAACCGTGTGTTAGTATGTGTATGTGTGTGTACCTGAGGCAGGGCTTGGACCACTGTATCCAACAGGGCTCTCATTCCTGTTGCCATCTTCAGCAGCTTAAGCACTATGTGTGTGAGAGAGAACGAGAGGGAGAGAGAAAGAAAGACAGAGAGAGATTTTAAGTGTGGGCATTTAGGGGGAAATCCCTCAGGTTCAATTACAGACTTAATGGGAAACATTAAACTGTGGAAAGGTCACTTCTTAATTTACACGCTGTGTAACACTCAAACACACACACACACACACACACACACACACACACACACACACACATAGAGTACACGCAAAAACAGCCCTTTAGACATTAGCTGCTATGCTACAGCTAACTGACCTGTTAAAGTTGTTTACAGTTTCAACAGTTATATTTCAACACACCACCAAAACCAAATCAATATTCTACTTCTCTGAAAGGATGTGTGGCTGGGATAGGACTTCTGAGTGAGTGTATGAATGTGTGTGTGGGTCTGACTTATAACTTCAGGGACACAATAAGGACTAAAGACCAGTTATTTGAGGACAGCTTGTACAAACAGGGACAGAGGCTGAGTCCCCAGTTTGGAAAAAAGCAGATTTTTAGGTCAGTGGTTGAAGTTAGTGTATAGGCCTATGTAATGTTCCCAAAAGTGAGCCAAGTAAACAGTGATTGTGTGTGTGTGTGTGTGTGTGTGTGTGTGTGTGTGTGTGTGTGTGTGTGTGTGTGCACGTGCGTATTTTGTGTAGTATACTGACCTCGTGCTATCCTCAGCACTCTCATGATCCTGATGATAGTGGGGTTGATGGGCAGGGCAGCACTGATCTCAATCTCCTCCAGGGTAATGCCCATCACTGACAGAAGCACAATGGCCAGGTCCAACTGGTTCCACCTAGTACAAGCACACACACACACACACACATACACGATAAAGGAAGGTGCACAAAGGCATTGCCTCACACACGCAAACAAAGCAAACACAAATGGCATATTGGCAAGTTTGGTGGCAGATATGTTTAGAAAAAGAAAAGTCACAGATACAGTTCACTTGTTGGCTCCTACTGTAAGTCGCACACTATATGAGGAGGTATATAGTTAAATATCAGTCACCTTTCAATGCACTACTTTTCAATCTACACATTTCTACCAGTGATGCTGCAGTGCTTCATCCCCAAAAGCCCTTAACAGATACATCATGCTCAGCAAAATGCTTGTTGGATAATTTCTTTTTATGGCTTGAGGACAGATGGGAAACAGATGTTAAGTATGAATCAGATAAATATGGTAGGGAATCAAAGAGTTAGAAGCCACCATAGTCATTGTTACATCTGACTTAAGGGAAAGTGTTTTGACCTGATGTTTATCTTTTGTCGCTTCATTTATCTTCAGACGTTTTGGAAAATAGTCAATGAATACACATCATTTGTGAAACCATCAAGGAGAGTGTTGTGTGAGTTTTTATGAAAAATGACAATTCAGGTTCACATCTGATCTGAGATCACAAAGCAAGGCACCCAGAGTGCAAAAATATTTGGCAGTGCCAACTCATTTTTCATAATGCTTGGCAAACTCTCTCATTTAAAATGCCAATGACAACAGTGTATCAGCCGCAGCCCGTGACTCATTATCATCATGCGCAAGATCATGTTTCCCTCTGTTGCTAGTGCCTGCCTGACTGTGAGTCTACTTGTTTTATCACATTTTGTTCCAATCGTTTTACCCACCTTGGCACAAAAAAAAACAGCAATTTATTGAGATTAGAGTATTAAGAGTTAAGATTAAGAGTACAGCAGCTGCCTTTGTTCATACTTAGAAAATAATGTTCCCTAATCACTTAAACACATCAAAACCATATAAGCAATTTAGCTCCTCTGGTAGAAATGGTAAAGAAAAATTGTAAATACCTGTTACTAATAAAAAGGTTGAACTAAATGTGTGCTGGACTTTCATATCTCCTTCACAGTCAGCCTCAGAACTTCATATACACATATACAGCACACATACACACACACATACCTGCAAGCTTACAGTGCATAGTGGTGCATGTGGCAGTGTGTTTGTGTTTTACCTGCTACTCCATTGACCCAGTTCTAAAGCTGGCTTGACAGTCACCCCAGCCTATAAATCACACTATGTACAATGACTGCTCACGGCTGTTGCTGACATTACATAAAAAGAGACAAAGTGCCAGCTGATAACCGTGTGATAAATTCTCTCTATATCCGCCCATCTCTTTCTCATTTTATCACTCATTTGTCCACCTCTTTTTTGTCTTTGATCAGTCCAGCTTCCCCTCCTATATATTATCCCACTCTCTCTCTTTCTTCCTCTGCCACCTTATCTCTCTCACTATTAACTGTTTCTCATTATTCTCCTCTCTCTCCTCCCTCTCTCTCTCTCTCTCTCTCTCTCTCTCTCCTCCTCAATAACTAAAATAGGTCAATGACATTAAACTACCATCAGTGTAATATAAGCTCCCAAATCTGTTTCTGTCTTTAATTAGTCACCACACATCCCTGAAAAGAATAAGACATCAGTCTCATCACCGTGCACATTTGGGTGAGTGACAAATCAATTAGTCTCTGGGCTCTGAGTGAGTGAATGTAGGAGGGAACAGACCAGTTTCCAATGGAGGTCAAACAAAGGTAAGTACAGTGAGGTGGAGACAAGGAAATGCAATACTATCACAGAGCTTTGGTTATGTCAAGCAGAATAATGCTCTAGTTCTCTAGTTTCTTTTTTCAATTAGACCTCTATTATTTCACCAAATAAATGATTACAATGAAAAATGCTCCTCATGAAAGTCAATGTTATATCAATTTATAGGTCCAGGATCCAACATTTAAGAGGATCTGCTGGCAGAAATGGAATAAAATATTCATGGGTATGTTTTTATTACTGTATAATCACTTGAAATTAAAAATACTATAATAATACTATGTTTTTGTTACCTTAGAATGAGCGGTTTCTATCTACAGCCGCTGTGGGTTTCCTTCAGTGGCGGCTGCCATGTTGTACCGCCATGTTCCTACAGTAGCCCAGAATGGACAAACCAAACACTGGCTCTAGAGAATGCCATTCATGTTTTTTGCGGGTTTCTTGGCTACCGTAGTTTCTCCCACACTTTAAAAAATGAATAATAGTTTATACTTACATTATAGAATAACTTGATAGAATAAGTGAATGTAAGAAATATTTGATGGTGACCTTTCAGTAGGTTTGATAATTGTCATGGCATCCGTACTACCAAGCTCTATAGGGTTTAGTCAACTTAATAACAGAACGCCTCAGAACCAGCTCACATGTTTCAACATATTTCATAATCCTCTATATTGTCAAAGCTGTTAGTCCCTATTCCATTTATAGTGATCAAAGCAAAAGGCAGATTTGTACAGCCATTACACTGTGAACTAAATAACTGTTTATTGTTGCACTATTTATATTATACGTTATTTCAAGAGATTATAGCATGTGCCTAGAGCGCTGGTAGTTGCTTTAATGTTTAATTTTCACATCAAATATTTGATAAGTGACTGAGCTGAATAGACAAAACATGGGATGATATTGTAATTTTTGCTGACATTAAGTCTCTGACTGTTTTGAAATGTAAAGCTCATTTTGCAGTATCTAATCCAACGGGCGCTTATGTTTTCAGGCTACACACTATAAAGGCCAAAAACTGATTGACAATCATCATGCTGCTTCCCTTCAGGTACAGTACAGTACAAATCCAACACTGGTTGGATGAGTTTTGCAATGATACCATCAAGCTACAAATAAGCACATGGATACACTTACATACAGGAATAAAGGGAAACAGTCTCATACACAATCGCACTGCAAACACACAAGGTAGAAACACACACTACCTCTCTTTGAAGAAGCGTCGAAAGCCGAAGGCGATCAGTTTGAGTACTGATTCCAGCACAAAAGTGGAGGTGAAGAAATAGTTGCAGTACTTCAGGGCCAGATCCAGAGACTGGAGAGAGAGAGGGCAAAAAAGGTGTGTGTGTTTGTGTGTATGTGTGCAAGTGAGATAGGGCGGTGTATTAGCAGCATCAGCAGGGAGAAACTGTAGAATTGGAACGGTTCCCATTGTTTGTGGAGTAAAATCAAGCATGCTAGAGGCAAAAACAGAGCATCTTCCATTCATAGCACTACACACACGCTCACACATTATGTCCCCTAACAAACGCACATTTTTAAGCAAAATTGTATTTGCAGAGTATTCAAATATTCCAGAGGCAAGCATGTTTTAATTGTCTTAAACATCCAGTCCAGCTTCATGTTTCTGCAGAGACCGGAGATTATTTTGCTTGGCTGTTGTCTCTTTTCATAAATAGAGATGTAGCTTCTAACAAGCGGGAGGCTGCCAAATGTCAGAACCAACAGCTGCCAAATACAGCCAAGACCTGTGATATTTATCTGATGCTCGGTCAGTTTGAGAAAGCTTGCTCTATTTTAAAGGTCAAATGGGCATCTTATCTCAAGGATAATCACTTTTCTCTCCTGCACAAAAACACTATCAGGCTTCTGAACCTCCATTCATCACACATGAATGGACAGATACGTGTACGGTAGCGCTAACACCACTCTGACAGCAGCACACATCAAATCAGCAGTGCAATCACAGCTCCTTTGTATGGACTGCAGCTACTCACAACACATGCTACAGAGCCTAGATACAGT